>NC_061512.1:127574603-127690770 GCF_022539505.1 Lolium rigidum
GCCGACTGATTAAGGCAGACTGTTCTTTCTTTCTTGGTCGTCGCTTGCGCGTGCAGTGTATCCATCAAGGGATCAAACTAACAAACAAGCCATCTTTTACTGCCGCGCGTGCGGTGTATCTATCAAGGGATCAAACAAACAAAGAAGAACGCGTTGGATTACCTCCATAGCACTGCTTGCTTCGTTCGCTAGGTCGATTGCCTCCTTTTGTTTCACTCACTCGAGTCGATTGATGGATGAAAGCCATCGGGGCGGAATCGTAACTCGCACATGCATCGGTGCCCATCGTTTCGTTTACTAAAATACTAAAAGGAAGGGTGAAAGCGTGAGACCGGTCCGTCGCAAACTTGATTACATCGCCACGAATTGATGCATAAGGTTTTTTTTTCTAACCAGGGGTATGTGTTAGACATGTGTTGTTAATTAATATACTAGGGTCCTGCCAATAGAAAAATGATGTGATGGACATAAGCAAATCAATTAGATCGTGTCACTAATTTAAATTGCTGCACCTCTCGATGTTAGTCTTCATGCCATCATGGCGCCCAAAAGGCACGCTCTAGGTTGGTCCTCCTCCAGTCAGTTTGACAAAGATTTCAGGGGCTATTAAGCTCTCTCCAACGCTTGCTTGATGCTGCCGACCACATTGAACCCACGTGTTGGCTGCTTGTTGGCTGGGAATTTCTTCTCGCTCACAATTGCCGGCGAGATGTCATCCTCGAGCAGAAGTGAGCTGTCACGACCCTGGATAAATTAAAGAAATCTCGATTGATGAGATGATGCACCATAGTGTACTATGGTTAACATGATGAGTTGATTTATATTTGTTCCTTATGTATATATATATGTATGCTTGCTTTTGTAAACTTAAATTGATGAAACAGTCGTGAAAATAAAGGTGGGTAAGGCTGTCTGGGATGTGCACTCGGCAAGCCGACCGGTGTCCTAGATGACGTGCTTGGCCCAGCACACGAACCACCACGAGCATGAGCACCGAGGCTCAACACTAGGACCAATGCTAGCGTGAGCAAGAGGAGGCAGTGAACAGCTTACGACAAGCTAGATGAAGCAGCTATCTTCACGGCTAACACACGTTTCAGACGGAGAGTTGTAGCTTCAATTGGCCCGACACTTATGGATTTATCCACAAGCTAGCTGGTTTTCTTTTCGATAAAAGACGCTTTATTAGTTAAAAGTTTAAAAATTAAATCCATCCTCTGCATATCTACAGCCGTACAAGTTTAGGAGTCACAACCAAAAAGGTAAAAAGCGTAAATTGTATGTACACCTATTGTGATGGAGGTTCAGTCCAAAGATTACGATGTCATCCATTATGGAAAAAATATTCCTCGCCGTATCCTCCAACCGAGTAGACACCTCCGTAAATAGGTCGCGATGCTCCACACGCTATAGAGACGGCCAGGAACGAAGCATAGTTGTGCACCGGTTGATGACCTGCATTAGAGAAGCATTTTTATAATTAAAAATATTGTCATTTCTATATAGCCAAATCGACCAAATAATGGCAATCACTCCCACCCTAATAACTAACTTAAACCTGTGATCCACACCGTTGAGCCAATTGGCGAATATATTCGCAACGCTGCATGGAGAGTATAAGGTAGAACCTATCTGGCTGACTGATCATATATATAGATATAGAAAATTAGCATTGGATAAATAAGTGCTTGATAGTCTCATCATGGTGACAAAAAAACACAACTTTTACTTCTCTGAAAATTGAGTTTTGCAAGGTTATTCTTGGTAAGAATTACCCCACGATGAAGATAACACGTGCAAACCTTGGTTTTAAGTTTAAAATGGGAGAATTTTACTTCCCGGTCTCTGAACCAACTAGGGATGCACAGCTCAAGATAAATTGCATTAGTACCGGTACATGTTTGGGCCACAAGTATAAATTGAAATCTAAATTTCCGTCTGTGAAGATTTGAATTCAGGTGTTGGGTTTGTACATCCACTCTCCCAACAAGTTAAGCCATGCTCTCACTTCCCAAACAAGCTAGCTGATGGATCAATAGAAGGACAGATGAAGATGGTGTTAGTGAAACATGAATGTTGGATCGATAATGTGGGCAACAACACTGGACAAATTTGTTTTGGATAATACTCCTCAAGTAATGAGTCTGGAGTTTCTAGGTGAAAACCTAAAAGCCATCGCTTTTTGGAAAACCTTTTATTATTCTGGTACTCTCTTGGGTGGTGGTTGGTGTGTTGCTACTCCGAGTGACCAATCACCAAGTCAGGGCCTTATCTATTTAATTTTCTTTTTTTCTATTTTTGGATGTGTGCATCTTAGAAGTATTTCGGGCATTTTATTGGTACATAGGCTGGATGTAGTTGATACTGTCATGATATTAATATATTTTCTTTGCCAAATAAAATGGAGGCTATTTGTAGTGTTGATCCACTAGCACATCGCCGGTGCTGACCTTTTAGCTAGTTTTTTTTGTGGAAATGTGTTTGACATGTTCCATTGACAAGTTGAGTATAGGCCGTCGCAGCGTTGCTTTCACGCGGCTAATCATGTTGTTTTATCCATAGTTCATACGATCAGCTTGAAGAAGTTGGCATCGAGATGATGGTGGGAGGGGTAAGAGGTCGTCCATATGAAATTTTCTAATATACTCAGAGGGAGTACTTATTACATGATTACAGAGGACTTGTTGGTGGCTAGTTAGGCCATACAAGAAAATGTAACGATCGACATGTTAACGTGAGTTCGTGAGTTTGTTCCCACTTCCCAGGAAAGTTCAGGGGCCCGGCTGAATTATGTCTTATTCTATCCGGTATTTTATGCGCTTAGAGAGATGAAGTTGTTATCACGACAAAATTGTGTTACATATGTTGCATGCGCGGACAGAGGAAATGCAACGATCGAAACGTCATACCGTTAGCAGTAAACAGCTGCAGTCGAATCAAACCGTGTTATCCTTCCTTTCATCGTTCAAGTAGTAGAACAATGGTAAAAGTCGTACGAGCGCGCCTAGCATATTTGACCGAACCGATCAAGGGCTTTTCTACCTGTGAGATAGCTAGAAACTTGCTTCCAGGGGCGTAAAACTTTTCTTTTATGACAATTGGAAATTGTTTCAGTCATTTGTATTGATGTCTTTTTTGTTTTGAAATAAGCAAAAAGACTTTCCATTTGCATTGATGAAGAAATCTTGAGTTTAAAGAGGTTTCCAACAAGATGATCTAGGCCAAATACTAGATCCAAGAAATTGATTTGATTGTGTTTTGAAACAAGCGAAAATATTCAATAAAATAAAAAATATTAATGATAACACTCCACAAGTGATAGGTGTCATTATCGGTTGTTGTACGGTTTTACACAACGTTTAAATATTCAATAGAGTACTCCCTTCTGTTTTAAATACTTATTGCAGATTTAAATATAGGGTATAGCCTGTGTAAATTTACTGAACCTGCTATAAATATTTAGAAACGGGTGGAGTACAATCATTTAATAGTGTTATAGATATATTTTCATTAAAATAGCCTTGTAATAAAACAAGGTAGAAATATTTACATTTAGCTTTTGCGGGAAGGGATAATGAATACTTTACAATTAGAACAAACCAAAAAATGATTTACACAAGCATGCACGACGAACTGTAAAACAAAAACAACTAATAGTACTTCATGTTCACCCTGCGACAGTTCTTTCTAATCTCTCCATCTCTTCCCGTCAATGGACTTATATTTCCCATTTTGATCATGGAGGCTGCAAAGTTTATGAAGAATTCCTTCTGGTTATCGGAGAACCTGCGAACAATCGGCGCAGTAGTTAACGCCGCGAAGGGGTCAGACAGCATAACCTGATCAGACAAGAGCGGTGCACGCCCACGCAGGAGGTTGCCGTGGTACTTGTTGTCAAACACGTCCGGAGTGACCGCATCAAGGTTCACCAGCTTCCCCTCATCCTGTCTGGCTGTGCAGTTCCGCTGTGTGAATTGACACTGCGTCCGCCCAAAGGTGTGCGCTCCTTGAAGGGCAACAAGGTCAATGTCATTGAGACCCATGTTCTTGAATTTCTTTTGAAGGATATCCAGAGGGTCGAAAGGGCTCGGTAGATCGTCGGCGCTCTCGATGTTGGTCTTCGTGCCGTCGCGGCGCCCGAGGGGAACGCTCCATGATGGCCCTCCGGCCAGTTCGACAGAGATTTCAGCGGCTAGGGTGAGGATGTCGGCACATGAGACGATGCCGGGGCAAGCTTTCTCCAATGAGCGCTTGATGTTATCGACCACATTGAATCCACGTGCTGACTTGTAATTCCCAGGAGCTTTCTTCTCGCTCACTATCCCCGAGGAGACGTCGTCATCGAGCAGAAGCGATCCATCACAACCCTGGATAAATTAAAGTAGTCTAGATTGATGAGATAATGAATCGCGGTGTACTATTGATCAATGCGATCAGTTATGCATAGTTTTGTAAACTCACGTTGGCAAAGCAGTCGTGGAAGTGAAGGCGGATGAGGCTGGCCGGGATGCGCGCATCAGCGACACGGGCATCTTGGATGACGCGCCGGACAATGTCTCGTGTACTAGGGCATGAGCTGTCGTAGAACGAAGAGCTTAACCCGGCACGGTAACCACCATAAGCGTGGGCGCCGTGGCTCAGCACTAGGACTAGTGCAGCTACCGTGAGCAAGAGGCTGCAACGAGCAGCCGGCGACAAGCAAGATATAACGGCCATGTGCACTTGAACGTTGGTAAGTTTGTTATATGGTGACAAGCAAGCTAGCTATCTGCAAGATGGAAAGATCGCAGAGAGATGAATATGGTGTGAGAAAATGGGGGATGATATGGAGGCTATTTGTAGCACAGCGCTGTTGACGTTTTGCTAGGTAGGATTTTGTGGAAGCGTGTTTTGACATTTTCCGCATGTCTGCCGTTCGTCAACTTGAGTATTGGCCGCCGCAGTATTGCTTTTCCTGCACGCGGCTCTACCTGTTATTTTATCCGTATTTTATTTTTTACATATGATTAGAAGATGATGGGAAGAGGTCGTCTAGACAAAATCCCGTTATATATGTTGCGCACGCGCGGCCGTACAAGGAAATATGTCGGCGACTGATTAACCTCAGGCTGTTACCGGGAAACAGGATCAGGTCAGCTACGGCCGCATCTCTGTCGTGGATCGAGAAATTAAGTCCAAAAGAATTAATGACATAAAAAAATAAAGGGTACATCTAAATCTTAGGCGACTTAATCTCAGTCATGTGACGTCATCAAGTCTCGGTTAGGACATAGTTGCAACTCATAGGCCATTATGAATCTTGAGTCCAGCGATGCGGATATTTCTTCTCAGTTGCAACCCATCTGTAATTATAAAAATCTTAGTTGCAACTCACTTGCAACTGCCATATCAGCACGAATCACGAGACAAAACCAATGACTAAGGACTCGATTGAGACATAATAAAAATCAGGCGTCTCATTTGTAGCAAATCCGATAAAAACAAATTCGAGAATACACCCTGGGAGGTGTATTGATCACATAGAAGAAGGGGCCAGAAAGCTCACACCACTTAGTACATTTTGTCAACAAGGGTGACAGCTCCCAGAGCGAATCATAATCTCCATCCCTCCACGAAAAAGGAAAAGACTCATGAAAACCGAAGGTCTCCGAGCGGAAAAGCCTAGCTAGACGCCAACTATGGAACTCATCCTTGATCCTACCCCTAATAACTCGAGCCTCCGGCGCAGCGCCATTGCACACCACATCATTATGATTCCTCCAGATGCACCGGAAGATTAGAATAACTGTCGTCCAAAGGTCCCTCCTACCCCTCGGAGGACAGGTCAAGGAGGACCACCACTGAAGGAGCTCGGTGTCGACTGACGGCATCCTCTCCATCTTACCCCACCTTGCCAAGGCCCAAGCCCAAATCTCACGGGCGACCACACAACCGAGCAAAAGGTGTTGGATGGACTCAGGCTCCTGGTCGCACAGGGGGCAGGCTGCTGGGTAGGGTAGGCCACGGCGCTGTAACCTATCCGCCATCCAGCACCTGTTCCGAGAAGCTTTAGGATGCTCGTGACCGCCAGATCTGTGAGGCTACCGGCGCTACATTGGTCCCGGCGAAGAAGGCGCCATAGGCTGACTTTGCGGAGTAAGTGTCGTCAGCCGTCCACCGCCAAAAGAAAGAATCCTCCCGCTCCGGCGAGAGCTGGACGTCGAGATGATGCCCCATTGAAGAAAGAACTTCGGGACTGCGTCAGCTCCCAAGTTAGGGCCGCAGTATCGCAACCACTCCCCATCGAGACCCTCCTTGACAGAGCGAGAGTTGGCACATCGCTTACCAACCAAGGCCACCAAGTTTGGTGGGATGTCCACCACCCGAGCGTCGTACAGCCAACGATCCTTCCAGAACAGGGCTCTCTCCCTGTTGGCCACCGTGACTGTCGCGGCAGACTCAAACAGGGCCCGTGCAAGAGGGGGGCCTTCAGATCAAACTCAACCCACGCCTTTTGTCGGGTCTGTCCTTTGAAGCCAAGCCCACCGACACCGAAGAGCCACATTGAGAAGGCGTACGTAGGTTAGGGTTACCTAGGCCACCACACCGCTTCGGAGAGGTCACATTGTCCCATGTCACCAAACAGTGGCCTCCACTGACGTCTGCCCTGCCTTTCCACATGAAGCCGAGGCAAACCTTCGAGAGAGCTTGTAGGGTCTTAGGAGGGACATCCAGCGACATCATGGCATGAATGGGGATAAGGATGAGCATGGTCTGCACAAGGATCGTCCTACCCCCATGGTTCATCAAGCAGGCGCTCCACTGAGGCGGTCGCTTGGTTGCACTCTCGACCACGGGCTGAAGCTGTGCTGCCGTAGGCTTGCGAAGACCAAGCAGCAGACCAAGATACTTGCAAGGCCATCCCGCCACTGCGCACTGAAGAATGGAGTGCGCCAGCTCCACTTGGTCCGGGCTGCAACGGATGGGGTGGACCGAGCACTTGGCCCGGTTAGTGTGGAGCCCGAAGCATCACCAAAGTCCTCCACTACCGCTCACGACGCAGGCGGAGGCGGAGGCAAATCCTATTCATCATCCGCGGGTAATGGTTACAAACCATCTCCGGCGTGGTTTCACTTGTAGGGAGAGTTTGGGCCGCGGCCCATCAACAGGCAGGGAGCCTGTAGGCCTCGGTTTTTCTGGTTTTTCTTGGATTTCGGTTTTCTTTCGGTTTTTCTTCGATTTTTTTATTTTTATTTTCCTTTTTTTGTTTTTTATTTTTTAACAAATTTTAAAGTGGAGCAAAATTTAAAGTTAAGCAAATTTCAAATTCCAACAAATTTGAAAGTAAGCAAATTTTTAATCTTAGTAAATTTCAAATCTAAGCAAATTTTTTAATCTGGGCAAATTTGAAATCTAAGCAAATTTTCGAATCTGGAAAATTTTGAAATAACCAAACTAATGGGCCAGGCCCATTAACGGTTTCCCCTTAGCGATGGTTATAAACCATCGCTAAGGGGTGATGGTTAGCTCCGCTCGAGGCGGATGTCCGCTCGTCCGCTTCGTCCGTGCCGCTAAAAAGGCCCAAACGGCCTAGCGGCTAGGCCACATAAGCAAGGCGGCCTCACGGACTGTGTCTATTTGTCCCGCCAGGCCGTCCATCCCGCTAAGAAAAAAAAAGGCTATCGCTCGTACCTCGTAGCAAACGAAACAGAGTAGATAGGGCACGCCGCCACGCTGGTCGCCGCCGTCGGGTCGGCGCCTTGCTCGTCTCTGCCTAGCACGTGAACGTCTGCACCTAGCTCGCCGCCTCCCAGCACACCGCGTTTCCTTTCCTTCTGCACCCCCGGCTCCCTTGCCGTCACCGCCTCTGGAGAGATGGGGTGGAAGTGGGGGAGGGCAAGAATCCGGCAGAGGAGAGAACGAATCTAGTAGACAAGAAGGTGCAAAAGAATCCTTTAGAGCAAGAGGATAGGAATCCGGCGGGACATGTAGCAACCCTTCTTTGATCCTTCTCTTCCCCATCTCTCCAGAGATTAGGCAGACGATGCTGTTGTATTTTTTTGTTCTGCTGAATTTAGAAACTGTCATGTGTGCTTGGGTGCATACCTTGCAGTTGAAGAAATTGTGGAAGCGATTCAGCTAGCCTCTCTATGATACTAACTAACCATGTACTGTAAGAGAGTGTGAGGAATAACCAGTACTAAGTTTCTTACTTAGCATTTGCCTGCATTTATTTTTGACAGTACGAGTAATACGAGAAACAGGGCAGTACAGCTGGTTACTGGGTGAACCTCTATGTATACAGCGTAAATGGATTGATATTGTTTTACTTAATTCATGGTGTTTCCTGATGAATAGAAGTAGAGTTCAGATCGGAATGTCTCTATCACGCAGCTTGATTTTGTAAAATCTAAAGAAGTTCTAACATAGTGCTATTATGAAAAGCCTGGTGGTATGTCTACTTGATATCCTCTAAAATTAAAATAAATCTAGATTGGTTTATGAAGACAGGATCCATAAAAGATAAATCATGCTACGTTTTAAGACAACTTAATAACTGAGAGAAGGAAAAACATGCAGCTCACACTATTTGGTCAGATGCAATAGACAGTGTCCTATTGCAATGACAGTACTTCAAATTTCTGATGCCCCAAACAAAAAAGAGACAAAGGGCTTACTGAAAAAGGAGAAGTGAGTTCTGGATCCATACCGGTTACAGCTAGCACACATTTAGGATCCTCTACCTATAAGAAGGGGGCATCTTCTATAGTGGTAGAACCATGCAAGTACCCAGTGATGAAGATATTAATTTGCTCAATCCTAGTCCACGTTATAAGCTCAATTACGTCGACCTTTAGTGAACAGGTTATGCAGCTCACAATATTTGGTCAGATATTAATTTTCCATTCTGTATGTAGGACAAAAACAAGGACAAAAGAAATGAACTAGTCCAAGTCAAGAAAGAACAACAGTTGGGTTGTCCTGGCGATACCAAATTTCCTGTTGACACAGAGGAGCCAGCAAGCGAGTGTGGCGGTGCAATGCTCGACAAGGAACAAATCCATATGTTGGCTGTTGCAGAGGAAGAGACTGCCTCGAAAAATCTGCCGTTGAGAAAACATAAGGACAAGAGAAGTGAACTTGTGCAAGTCAAGAAAGAGCAGCAGTTGGGTAGTTCCCACCTGACCCGAGTTGCCTTGTTCACGGAGAGGAGCCAGCAAGCGCGGGTGCCGGTGCAATGCTCGACAAGGAACAAATCCATCAGCTCACTATTGCAAAGGAAGACGTGCGAGATGAGACAGCAAGCGAGGGTGTTGGTGCAATGATCGACAAGAAACAAATCCATCAGTTGGCTATTGCAGAGGAAGAGGCTGTCTCGAAAAAGCTGCCGTTAAGGAAAAACAAGGACAAGAGAAGTGAACTTGTGCAAGTCAAAAAAGAGAAGCAGTTGGGTAGTTCCCACAAGACCCAGTTGCCTGTTGTAGCCGAGGAGCCAGCAAGCGAGTGTCTCCGTGCAATGCTCAACAAGCAAAAAATCCATATGATGGATGTTGCGGAGGAAGAGGCTGCCTCGGAAATGATCTGGCATGCCTCCTACTCCATAAGCTTCCGCAAACATCTTCCACGCATATACAAGGGCTCAGTTCTCCTCGATGCCGAAGTGAACCGCCTCCTCCTCTACGGCATTGATGAAAGTTTCATTAATGAATATTACCTCAAGGAAGGAGAAATGATCTATCCAGGAGCAACTTTTGGTTGTCCTTACCACAAGGTTGAGATTGGTGAGCGCATTTTTCAATCTAAACAAGATACCCCTTTGCCGACCAACAATGCAACTAGAACAAAGGAAGAGATGAGAGATGAGAAGAATAGGAAGAGGTTGAAGAGGAAGAGACCTGATGAGAATTTGGGGAGAAATAGTAAGTTAAAACAAAGTAAATAAGAAAATGATGAGATAACCTCAAGCAAAATTGTTGAGATCTTCAATAGGCAGGTTTGCAAGAGTGGCGTCGTTAAGGAAGGGAATGTCCCCTCAAGCACAATGGAGGAAATCAGAATCACCTTCAGTACCAACCGTTAATGTACATTTCCCATCTCCAAATCTTCCACGTGCTAAGGCTGACTCCACTCGGTTTCAACCACGGAAACTGAGGTCCCGTATCTGGAAAGAATTCATTCATATATATGAAGATGGAAAACTTGCGGAAGGTCAGTGCAAACATTGCAATGAAGTCTTTCCTGCCTCGGAGGCTTCTGGAACTAACCACATCCATAGGCATCTACAGAAATGTTTGAAGAGAAGAAGCATGCACGAGATGGTTGCAAAATTGTGTGCCACTACATCATTGCCCCAGGTCTCTTTGGTGGATGATTGGAATTTCAGCCAAAAGGAGTCTAGGTGAGCCCTCTCAAACATGATAGTTCAGCATAGACTACCATTCTCAATTCTAGAGTACAGTGGTTTCATAAAGTTTTTCAAGTGCCTCAACCCGATGTTCAAAATGGTTTCAAGAACAACAATAAAAGAGGATTGCCTAGATTCGTACAAAGAGCAAAGAGCGTTGCTACGAGAAGTCTTAGAGAACTGTGGTGCTCGAGTTTCATTAACTGCTGACACGTGGACTTCTAATCAGAGGTTGGGATACCTTTGTGTCACTTATCATTTCATTGACAACACTTGGAAGATGCAAAAAAGGATACTCAGATTTTGTATGATGGAAACGCCGCATAATGGTTTTCGTATGTATAATGTCATGTTAAAGAGTTTGCAGTATTGGAATATTGAAGATAAAATATGCAGTATTACACTGGATAATGCATCAGTCAATGGCAAAATGATGGAGCATCTAAAAGAAAACTTGACGAAGAAACAAATGTTGATTTGTGGATGTGAACTCTTTCATATCCGTTGTGATGCACATGTATTGAATCTTATTTGCAAGATGGTATGTATGTAATGAAAGGTTCCATTGACAATATCAGAGATGGCGTGAAGTATGTCAAGAGTTCGCAAACACGAGAAGCATTGTTTGAAGATATAGTTCAGAAGCTCGGCATCATCTGTGAGAAGGAACCTTCACTTGACATTGTCACACGATGGAACTCGACATACCTGATGATCGATTCAGCTTTGCCATACAAGGAAGCATTTTATGAGTTAGTGGAACAAGATCGATAATTTAAGTATGCTCCTTCCACTGATGACTAGAAAATGGTCGAAGCGATTTTTATTGAATAAAAAAGAGTTAAAGAAAGTTCCAACAACATTGTCACACGCCATAATACCTGTCACCTTGTCCCTAATATTCGCCACAACCACCACATTTTTCAAGACACAAACATAGCGAGCAAAATCATGGCCTTTCTTGTTTGACCGCGCTTAAGATTTACGTCCATCCACAAGAGCCAATCATCGGGGGGAAATGTCAACAAGGCCAAGCCAGGTCTTAAATTTGACCACACCTCAATAGTGAACCAACATTTCGAAAAGGTGCCAAGCCACATATTACTCAAGTTGATTATATAACTCAACCCATACTTTTTCCATCATCTTCTCTCAAGTCTATCTACACTTCAACGTCTACTTTGGATAATTTATCACGTGAAGATTTTATCTATATAGATTGCTTCTTTTTGTGAAATATGTATTATCATGAAATCTGCAAGAGACAGCAGGATACGGTAGGGCTTCCCAGAAAGTTAGCACGCGTAGTAGGCATGTGAACCTCTATCAATGTGCACACGTCCCGCTGAATTGCTTTATGTGCCCCTTGTAGGTACTTCACAGAAAAACCATTTCAACACACGGAAAATGGAATATGGATTTTTCGTAGCTACGAAAGGGAAACATTTTATACGGCCGGGGGGCACTAGCTTGGAAACGCGCGAAATGGGTAGACAACCACATATAAAATGACAGACCACCACGGTCCTCAAAATGATATTCCCCTAAAATCTGGAGCGAGCGAAAGTGGATGCTTAGTTCAAATAGGGGCACTTTCCAGTGAAATCGCCATGAGACCGCAGGGAGCGGCAGGGCTTCCCAGAAACCTAGCACGCGCAGCTGGCATGTGAACCATAGTGTATGCAAGGTCCTCTATCAATGTGCAAAGGTCCCGCTGAATTGCTTAACGCGTTCCATGTAGTTGTTCACAAAAGAAAATCAATTTTGGCATTGGGAAAATAAGAACGGATTTTTCGTTGCTAGGAAAGGGAAACACTTTATACGGCCTTGCTTCCCATCTCAAAAAACACGCATGTGCCCAATATGGGCTCGTTCTGACAACCTCTGCATGTCCGGAGGGCAATACCTGGCTCTTTTGCCCTAAAAGCCATATAACTGCGAACAATCGGTGCGGTGGTCGTTGCCGCAATGAGGTCCGACAACATAGCTTGGTCGGACAGGATTAGGACGTGCCACCGTAGGAGGTTGATTTAGTACTTGATGTCGAACACATCGGGAGTGGCCGTGTCAAGGTTTACTAGTGTGCTCTCGTTCTGCCTAGCAATTGTGTGAACTAGCATTGCGCCCGCCCAAAGGTCTGCGTTCCCTGGAGGGCGACAAGGTCAGTCTCGTCAAGACCCATCTTTTGAATTTCTCTTGCAGCATATTTAAAGAGTAGAAAGGGCTGGAAGATCATTGGAGCTCTCGATGTTGGTCTTCATACCATCATGGCGCCCAGAGGCACGCTCTAGGTTGGTCCTCCACCTAGTTCGACAGAGATTTCAGGGACTACGGTCAAGATGTCGGCACAAGAAACGATGCCAGGGCAAGATTTCTCCAATGCTCTTGATGTTGCCGACCACATTGAACTCACAAACGGACTGGTCGTTGGGTGGGACTTCTTCCCTCTCACGTTTTCGACCAGATGTCATCATCAAGCAGAAGTGAGTCGTAACAACCTTGGATAAATTAAAGAAATCTCGACTAATGAGATGATGCACCATAGTGTACTATGGTTAGCATGATCAGTTGATTTATATTTACGCCTTATGTACATATATATGCGTGATTTTGAAACTCACATTGACGAAACGGTCGTGGAAATGAACGCGAATGAGGCTTGCCTGAATGCTCGCCCCAGCGACCCGGGCATCCTAGATGACAGGCAGGACAATGTCCGTGTACCGGGACATGAGTTGTCGTAAAATGGCGAACTCATCCCGACATGCGAACCACCATGAGCTCGGGCGCCATGGCTGAGCACTAGGGCATATGCTAGCGTAACCAAGAGACTGCAACAAACAGTTGACGACAAGCTAGGTGAAGCAGCTATTTTCACGGGCAGCACAGGTTCAGAAGGAGGTCTCCTACTTCAATTTTCCCGACACTAGTGGATTTATATGAAGCTAGCTGTTTTTTTTATATAGGATGATTTATTACTTAAGAAGTTTAAGCATCACAGCCAACCTCTGTATATCTCAGAGGGACATGGTCTTACAAGTTAAAAAATCACAGCTGAAAATATAAAAGGCGCAGTACATGAAATCATCTAAGAAACTATATGAACGTCTATGGTAATGGAGGTCTAATCGGAAGATTACGCTGTCATCCATGTTGAAATAAATATCTCTCGTTGTATCCTCCAACCAAGTAGACACTTATGTAAATAGATTGTGATGCTCCACACCCTATAGAGAAGACTATGAACAGAGTGTAGTTGTGCACCGGTAGATGACACATGCATAAGAGAAGTATTTCAATCATTAAAAATCTTGTTATTTCTATATAGCCAAAGGATACAAATTATGGAAATTGCTCCCACTCTAATAAGTAACTTAAACCTAGGATCCACTACATAGTGGGTAAAAGGTAGAACCTATCGAGATGATTGAGCATATAAATCTATCAAATTTGCATTAAAAGAATAAGCGATTGGTAGTCTCATCATGGTGACAAAAGACACTTTTTTACTTCCCTTCCAATTACGTTTTTCAAGGTTGTCCTGCGTAAGAATTACCCCACGACAAAGATACCATGTGAAAACCTCGGTTTTTGCTTAAAATCGGGAGATTTTCACTTCCCGACCTCTGCACCAACTAGGAATACACAGATTAAAGTATAGTTATCAAGATAAACTGCATGCATGGGTGGCAGGACCTGCTTAGAAAGCTAAATTCACGTCCATAAGGATTTGAAGTCAGATGTTGGGTTTGTGCATCCATTTTCTCAAAAAAGCTGAGCTTGGATCATTTCCCAAACAAGCTAGTTGTTGGATCGATAGAAGGGAAGATGGAGATGGCGTTAGTAAAACATGAATGATGGATCGATAGTGGGGGCAGCAGCAATGGAGGAATTCATTTTGGATGGTTCTCTTCCAACAATGATTCTAGTGCCGTGCGAAAACCGAAGGCGTTGTTTTTTTGGAAAAACATTTTATTATCTTTATACTATCTTTGGTGGTGTTTGGTATGCTACTGCTACAAGTTACTAATCACTATGGCAGGGCCTTTTTTATTTACTTTTTTCTCTTTTTTAATTTTCATTTTGGTTGTATGCATCTTAGATGTCTTCCGGACATTTTATTGGTAGATAGGCTAGATGTAATTGATATTCTCGTGATATTAATATATTTTCTTTGTCAAATAAAATGGAGGATATTTTTGTAGCGTTGATCCACTAGCACAGCGCCGGTGCTGACCTTTTAGCTAGGCTTTTTGTGGAAGCATGTTTAACATGTTCCGTTGTCAAATTAAGTATTGGTCGCCGCCCGTCGCTTTCACGCTGCTGCTCATGTTATTTTATCCGCAGTTCATATGATCAGCGTGAAGCCGTGAAGAAGGTGGCGGCGAGATGATGATGGGAGGGGAAGAGGTCGTCCAGACGAATTTTTCTTATATTATACTTATTACATGATGATTACAGAAGACTTGTTGGTGGCTAGTTAGGCCGTACTGGAAAATGCGACCGGGCCTGGCCGAATCATGTATTATTCTATCCGGTATTTTATACGCTTAGCGAGATGAAGTTGTTTCATGGGAACCTTTGTGCATGCAAAATGTGAGCTATTACCGCATGTCCAGACTGCGGCGATGGCTGAAGCAATGGCGCTCCGTGAAGGACTGAAAATGGTTGAAGAGATGGGCTGTCATCACATCATGGTTGAATCTGACTCGGCTGAAACAATCCAAGCGCTTACAGGTGAAAATAGATGGTGGAATGAATCATCTGCTATCTTTGCTGACTGCATCGATATAGCATCCAATATTGGGGAGGTTCAATTCATATTTTGTCCTAGGGATGCAAATCAAGTAGCACATGAAATAGCCAAGTATAGCTTTCAGCATAAAATTGCTTGTAACTGGGACGATGAGCCCCCTAGTTTCCTATTAGACAAGCTCCTAAACGATGTAACTATGATTTGATCTGTGAGCAGCAAGTTTTTTACGCAAAAAAAAAAGTTGTCATCAATATATGTGTTACATATATTGTATGCACGGGTCAGAGCACTACGGGAAAACAAGACGTTGCCGTGCGACAAATCGCACGGCAAAGGGGCCTATACGCCCGGCAAAGTCTTTGCCGTGCGTGGACGCACGGCAACGAGCGCTCGGCAACGCTACCGACGGCAACGATGTCATTGCCGTGCGCTTCGGGTAGTCTGCACGGCAACGTCTTTGCCGTGCGTCCTGAGCTTTGCCGTGAGCCCACGCGTTTCCCGTGCGGCAAAACGTTGCCGTGCGTCTACTATGCTGCCGTGCGACAAATCACTGCCGTGCGTCTAGTTCGCTGCCGTGCGACAAGTCTCTGCCGTGCGCCTAGTCTCTGCCGTGCCAACTTCTCTGCCGTGCGTCTACCTCGCTGCCGTGCGCCTAGTCTCTGCCGTGAGCCTAGTCTCTGCCGTGCAAACTTCTTTGCCGTGCGCCCTCGCCCTTCCCAGCACGGCAAAGCCTCCTCCGGGCACACCCAGCGCCTCCCAGGAGCACAGGCTTGCGCCACGTGGCGCCTTTGCCGTGCGTGTGCGCACGGCAAAGTGACCAAATGTCCTTTGCCGTGTGCACACACACGGCAAAGGGGCCTGATTTTTTCATTTTTTTGCTGTTTTTCATTTATCCCTGCAGTTCAAATATTGCATTTCACAAATATATAACATATACAACATATATATTCACCATAGCATCACCAAACACATCAACAACACCACAAATACATCGAGCACACATAGTTCATGCATAACAAGTGCAATGTCCATTATTACAATCCATAACAAGTGCGAACAATCCATAACAAGTGCGAACAATGCATTACAACGACGACGAGTGCACGAAGACCATGCCATCAACCTTGTCCTCCTCCGCTTCCGCCGGCCTCATCGTCATTGCCTTGTGACATATAATCTATAAGCATGTTGATGGAATGAACATTTGCATTTGCATATTGAACACTTGAACAAGTAGCGGGTTGGGCACAAGAGGACTCACCGCGGTTCATGCTCCGGATGATGTTCATGTTGTTGACGGTGATAGGTGTCCCCGGGGTCTGAGTGGGCGGTGGCGGCATCCACATGGAGTAAGGTGGAGGAGGAAGACTCCCCGGTGGAGTAGACAGAGCCGTATGGCTCATCAGCCAGCTCATCTGTGCCTGCTGCTGCTGCATCATCTGCTGCTGCTGTTGCATCTGCTGCATCATCTGTGTCTGCTGCTGCTGGTACTCCAGAATCGTCCGCTCCATGTTCCCTTTTCTACTTGAAAGGCCTGGGTTGCCAAGATGTACACATCCTCTCCCTTATAAACGGAGTTCCTTTCAACTTCGACCAACCCAATTTCAGGATCCCGTCTCACCCGACGTGGGTCAAACCAATGGCATTTGAAGACGACGGGATTTAGCCCTTTGTGAAACCCGTAATTCAGCTCGTATATACCCTCGACTCTTCCATAGTAATGGAGCCCATCATCACCTTGACATACCACCCCACTATTTATTGTCTTCGCGTTGGGCCGGCTTGTTGTGTATTGATGGAGTGCGGAAGCGATACCCGTTCACGTCATAGGAGTTGAACGCTTCTACGGAATGGTCAAAGCCCCTAGCAATTTTTCTTAGCTCGACTTCATCTCTTTGTCGGTTCTTGCCTACAAGTTTAGCACAAGAAGTTTAGAACGAGAAATGACCGATAAATGTAGGAAGTGCTAGCTAATTTGGATAGAATAGTACCAAATTACAAAACCAGCTACTGAAACCGAAACCGCCTCCCTTATCGAAAATTTGCTTGGATTCTTCCGGGTAGGCTCCCTGTGGGTATTCTTCCAATGTATAGCCTTGAATTTCCTATACCGATGAAAAGAGGAAGAGTTAGCCACGAACATACGAGTGAACGTTTGCGAATAATTAAATGGTTCGCACTTACTCGATGTACGGCTTCACTTCGACCATGGTGTTTAAGACATACGAGTGGATCAAGGTCCGCTCGTGTAGGTCCGTTCCGTACGGCTTCGAGCCACTTGACTTGCCACCAAGCCCCACGAAGATGCTAAGCTTGGGTACTTCTTCATTGTTGGCGGCATTGTAACGGAGGACCGGGTTGTGCTTTGTGGGAATGTTGGGATCATAGTGCTTAGTGGTGAAGTTTGCCACCTCCACGTTCAGGACTGCCTCGGCTATGGATGCTTCGATCTTGCATTTATTGCCAGTCATTTGACGAAGCTTTTGTGTTTCTCTCTCGGGACCAAACTGCCAACGGCCCCAATTCGGGCCCCCTTTAAGCACTCCTCCGCGAGGTGCAGGATCATGTGTTGCATCGGATTAAAAACCCCGGAGGAAAGATCTTCTCCGGATCGCAAAGCAACACGGGTGCCTCTTCATCCAGCTTCTCAATCACTTTAGTGTCTAACTCCCTAGCACAAATCTGGCGGAAGAAAAACTCAACCTCGCTAGCACTCGCCAAGTCTTCTCGTGGACATAGCCTCGAATCATCACCGGCATTATCCGCTCAAGCCATATGTGGTAGTCATGACTCTTCAGTCCTTGTACTCGCAGCGTTTCAATGTTCAGGCCCCTCATCCAGCTTGGCTGCGAACCCATCGGGGAAAACAAGGAGTCCTTCATCCATTGGAAGACCTCCCTTTTTGGGCCTTTGTGAGGCGTGAACGGAGCGTGTGGCTTAGTCCAAGTTTTTTTGGCACCATTAGGTGGCTGCATGTTCAACTCCGGCCTATCACACCACCTTTCTTGATCAATTCGAGCCTTTATGTTATCCTTCGTCTTCTCGAGTGTCCACAATCGTGCTCCAAATGGCTTCACCGATATTCTTCTCGGTGTGCATTACATCAATGTTATGCGGGAGCTCGAGAAACTCAAAGTAAGGGAGCTTCCATAAGCACGGCTTGTGAGTCCATTGGTGTGTCTCCCCATATCCTAAGAAACCATTCCCATCGTGGCTAGGCTGAAGAGCATCTAACTCGGCCTTGATTTCCGTTCCGGTCTTCGGAATTGGCTTCGGGCCACCGACAACACGGCCTTTCTTGAAACTCTTTACATCACTCCCGTATGCATGCCTCCGCTCAAGGAACTCGTCGAGCTTCATCAAAGCATGAATACTTGCCTCCCTTGTTTAGCCGTAAGAAAGTCACGGCCGTTCCGCACTGTGGGCAAGGCCACTTCCCATGTGTACACCACCCGCAGTAACAAAGCACGTGGCCGGCAGGTCATGCAGTGGACGTGTGGTACCACACATACATATCGAAGTACTCCTTCTTTGATGCGTCATATGTTCGGATCCCGCGACCTTCCCAGCCACGAACCAAGTCATCCACCAGCGGTTCCAGTGTACACATTCATGTTCTTGCCCGGGTATTTGGGCCCCGGGATTATCATCGACACAAACATGTTCTCTCGATCTCATGCGTACGCCGTGGGGAGGTTCATGGGAATAACAAACACCGGCCAACAACCGTATACCTGCAGCCGACATACCATATGGATTGAACCCATCGCTGATATCGCAACCGCTACGCTCCTCGGGTCACCTCGCTTTCAGTGGAAATTTCTTCACAAAGTTCTTCCATGCAGCACCATCCGACGGATGTATCATCTTGTCGGTGTATCTGTTTCCTTCCACGGCCCACCTCATCCGCCGGGCAGCATCCTCGGTCATGAAGAGCCGCTGGATCCTCGGTAGAACTCGGAAGATAGCGGAGGATATTCTTGGCAACCGTGGTCCGCCTCTTCCGACCATCACCATTGCGGTCTACCTCAAAGTACCTAGAGGAATTGCATTTGATGCAATAATTTGTGTCGGCGTGCTCCTCTCCGAATAGCATGCATCCCTTTGGACAAGCGTGTATCTCGCTGAGATGACATCTTAAGGTCACCGAGCAATTTGGTCGAATAGTAGAAGTTTTGCGGCAAGAGGTGCCCTTTCGGCAGAAGGCTGCCTACGATGACCAGAAGTTCATCGAACCCATCTCTCGCACAAGTTCCTATGGCACTTCAAGGCCATAAGGCGAGCGATGGCATCTAGTTGGGTAACCTCTCGTATTTTCATGTAGGGGTTTCTCGCGAAGCAAACAGAGCCTCATAGTACTCCTTTGTGTTTTCCTCCGGGTCCTCACTTGTCTCCGCATCCCGAGGTGTCTCCACCTCTACATGAGAGCTTTCAGGCACATTACCATTAGCCAAGTTTTCTAAGCACCTATCAAAACCAAAGTGTCATATTCCCCCTAGGTTGAATCTGCCGCACCTCCTTCCTAGCACGTTTCTTTGCCTTTTCTCCATGGTAAGTCCAAATCCCGTAGGACGGTGTGAACCCAAACTTGATCAGGTGCATACTCATAGTTTCCTTGTCCCGTGCCTTTCGGTTAGCGCACTTACTACAAGGGCACCAAACACTTATAGGTCCGCTAGGGATGGCAAACGCCCTATCCACAAACCGGCTCGGTCTTTTCTCCCCATTCATCAAGATAGTTGCACCGACCGATTCTCGCCATCGTACATCCAGCCACGATTATCCATCCTCTAATCAGCAACAAAACAGTACGAACATAGCATTTATATATCAAATAGGAAATAAATGCATCATATATTTATTTATTTTACGCGTGCATCAACCCGAAACTCTACTAGGTGGGCTCCTAGCAGCCGCCGGATCCGTAGATTGAGTACGTTCTCCCAGCTCTACCTCGATCCGAGACAGTAATTCGGCAGCACCTCCCCGCTGCTCTCCCGATACACGTCTCGGCAAAAAGCCGAGAGGGGTGTGCATCCGGAGAACAACGGGGAGGCGCTACCGAAATCCCGTCTCGGATCGGGGTAGAGCACGGAGAACGTACCCAACTACGCATCCGCCGGCTGTCCCGATAAATGCCGTAAGAGTTACGGTTCATAATATGCGAGACCACTAATGCATATTTATCCGCGTAACCCTTACGGTCGGGAAGAGACGCCTAGGTATCGCGACAGTACTTGGTGATCTAGACATAAAGAAAAAACCTAGGTACAAGAGAGGCGAACGGATTCTCACCCTCGAAGCGTGACCGACAGCCGGCGAAGAAGACCAACGACCCTCTGAGAGAATCGTCGAAGAAGATCCGAAACGCCCCGTCAAACACCCCCGCGACGCCGCCCCTCGTGTCCACCTCGAAGCATCGCCTGCATAACGAGAAAAATAGTCATGCAAGTGAACAAGAATTTTTTACAATAGTGGTATAACAATATTACTTCACCATAAAGAATTTCCTTCCGGCACATTATCTTATTTTTGCCATATGGGGCTAGTTTTAACATATCCGTATCATAAACACCTTTTTCAAAGCTAAATTCCTATTTCTAATTTATACTAAACACTAAAATATTATCTCGCTTCACCTCCAGATTACTATCTCGCTTCACCTCCAGCGCCTCGAAGAGCTTTCCGTTATTGCGGCCAAGAGATCCTCACCGCCGTTGCATTTGCATCTACGGAATTGCAACCGATTGGCATTGTCACCGATTCTTTGCATCTACTCATTTGCTACCGATTGCTATTGCGCGCTATCGATTGTTTGTATACTTTATATATTTCTTTGCATGTACCGACTAGAACAAAAAAAGTAAGAGATAGAAAAATTGCTAACCTTAATTGAGCAGCGATGCGGGATCGGGAGGCGAGGGCAGGCCGCAGCCGACGCGGGAGGCGGTGGCAGGGCGGCTCGAGGGGCAGAGGAGCGGGAGGCGGGGCGGCTCGACGCGGGAGGCAGGGCAGGGAAGGGGCGGCCCAGGCGGTGGCGGCTGACCGGAGGGGTAGAGGAGCAGGAGGTGGGCGACGGCGGCCTGCTGCGTGGGCGGTGGGGGCTGGCGACGGCGGCTGGCCGGAGGGAACCCCACCAAACCTTGCATGTGGACCTATGCTATGTGTCAAAGTGTGATGCAAGGTGTGATTCACAAAATGGTGCATGGCATGGATCCCCGGTCTGACATTCCTCACCTTCGGGCGATAACACTTAACGTATTCCTCGGACGTGTACGCTGAAGTGTCCCGCCGCGGGTATATCGGGGGCTAGACCGTGCCAAAGGGTGCCACACATGGTTTTCCATATGTCCATGGACTAAACAAACCTAAACCTATGAAAAGTTACATTGGTGCACCCTCGCGCGGAGAAATCTAGCTAGGGGGGTAGACCCGCCGGGGCACGCGTTCCGCTGTTTTGGGTGGAGGAGGGGGATAACGACCGCCGGAGCACCGGAACCCCACCAAACCTTGCATGTGGACCTATGATATGTTCCAAAGTGTGGTGCAAGGTCTAATGGTGCAAAAGTAGCTCCCCTAAACCCTAAACCCTAAACTGGGGAGGCTTCGAGCCCTAAACCCCTCTAAATCCCTAAACCACGACGCTGGAGCCTGCAGAACCATGCATCATAAACCCTAACCCTAACCCTAAACCCTAAACCTAAACCTAACCATAAATACTTACCCTTTAACCTAAACCCTAGCCCTAGCCCCTAAACCCTAGCCCTAACCCTACACCTAACCCTAACCGATGAGACCGGGCACACCGTCGATCGTGTGATAATGGCTCTAGCTGCTGGTATATGTGCCAAAGGGTCCCAATCTTTGGTTCTCCATGTGTATATGTACTAAACAAACATAAAGGAATGAAAAGTTACATTGGTGCACCCTCGCGCGGAGAAATCTAGGGGGGTAGACCCGCCGGGGCACACGTTCCGCTGTTTTGGGGGGAGGAGGGGGATAACGACCGCCGGAGCACCGGAACCCCACCAAACCTTGCATGTGGACCTATGCTATGTGTCAAAGTGTGATGCAAGGTGTGATTCACAAAATGGTGCATGGCATGGATCCCCGGTCCGACATTCCTCACCTTCGGGCGATAACACTTAACGCATTCCCGGACGTGTACGCCGAAGTGTCCCGCCGCGGGTATATCGGGGCTAGACTGTGCCAAAGGGTGCCACACATGGTTTTCCATATGTCCATGGACTAAACAAACCTAAACCTATGAAAAGTTACATTGGTGCACCCTGCGCGGAGAAATCTAGGGGGTAGACCCGCCGGGCACGCGTTCCGCTGTTTTGGGTGGAGGAGGGGGATAACGACCGCCGGAGCACCGGAACCCCACCAAACCTTGCATGTGGACCTATTCTATGTGTCAAAGTGTGGTGCAAGGTGTGATTCACAAAATGGTGCATGGCATGGATCCCCGGTCTGACATTCCTCACCTTCGGGCGATAACACTTAACGCATTCCCGGACGTGTACGCCGAAGTGTCCCGCCGCGGGTATATCGGGGGCTAGACTGTGCCAAAGGGTGCCACACATGGTTTTCCATATGTCCATGGACTAAACAAACCTAAACCTATGAAAAGTTACATTGGTGCACCCTCGCGCGGAGAAATCTAGCTAGGGGGGTAGACCACGCGGGCACGCGTTCCGCTGTTTTGGGGTGGAGGAGGGGGATAACGACCGCCGGAGCACCGGAACCCCACCAAACCTTGCATGTGGACCTATGATATGTTCCAAAGTGTGGTGCAAGGTCTAATGGTGCAAAAGTAGCTCCCCTAAACCCTAAACCCTAAACCGGGGAGGCTTCGAGCCCTAAACCCCTCTAAATCCCTAAACCACGACGCGGAGCTGCGTAACCATGCATCATAAACCCTAACCCTAACCCTAAACCCTAAACCTAAACCTAACCATAAATACTTACCCTTTAACCTAAACCCTAGCCCTAGCCCCTAAACCCTAGCCCTAACCCTACACCTAACCCTAACCAAGAGACCGTGCACACCGTCGATCGTGTGATAATGGCTCTAGCTGCTGGTATATGTGCCAAAGGGTCCCAATCTTTGGTTCTCCATGTGTATATGTACTAAACAAACCTAAAAGAATGAAAAGTTACATTGGTGCACCCTCGCGCGGAGAAATCTAGGGGGTAGACCCGCCGGGGCACACGTTCCGCTGTTTTGGGGGAGGAGGGGGATAACGACCGCCGGAGCACCGGAACCCCACCAAACCTTGCATGTGGACCTATTCTATGTGTCAAAGTGTGATGCAAGGTGTGATTCAAAAAATGGTGCATGGCATGGATCCCCGGTCTGACATTCCTCACCTTCGGGCGATAACACTTACCGCATTCCCGGACGTGTACGCGAAGTGTCCCGCCGCGGGTATATCGGGGGCTAGACTGTGCCAAAGGGTGCCACACATGGTTTTCCATATGTCCATGGACTAAACAAACCTAAACCTATGAAAAGTTACATTGGTGCACCCTCGCGCGGAGAAATCTAGGGGGGTAGACCCGCCGGGGCACGCGTTCCGCTGTTTTGGGGGGAGGAGGGGGATAACGACCGCCGGAGCACCGGAACCCCACCAAACCTTGCATGTGGACCTATGATATGTTCCAAAGTGTGGTGCAAGGTCTAATGGTGCAAAAGTAGCTCCCCTAAACCCTAAACCCTAAACCGCGGGAGGCTTCGAGCCCTAAACCCCTCTAAATCCCTAAACCACGACGCCGGAGCTGCAGAACCATGCATCATAAACCCTAACCCTAACCTTCAACCCTAAACCTAAACCTAACCATAAATACTTACCCTTTAACCTAAACCCTAGCCCTAGCCCCTAAACCCTAGCCCTAACCCTACACCTAACCCTAACCAGTAGACCAGGCACACCGTCGATCGTGTGATAATGGCTCTAGCTGCTGGTATATGTGCCAAAGGGTCCCAATCTTTGGTTCTCCATGTGTATATGTACTAAACAAACATAAAGGAATGAAAAGTTACATTGGTGCACCCTGCGCGGAGAAATCTAGGGGGTAGACCCACCGGGGCACACGTTCCGCTGTTTTGGGGGAAGGAGGGGGATAACGACCGCCGGAGCACCGGAACCCCACCAAACCTTGCATGTGGACCTATGCTATGTGTCAAAGTGTGATGCAAGGTGTGATTCACAAAATGGTGCATGGCATGGATCCCCGGTCTGACATTCCTCACCTTCGGGCGATAACACTTAACAGATTCCTGGACGTGTACGTCGAAGTGTCCCGCCGCGGGTATATCGGGGGCTAGACCGTGCCAAAGGGTGCCACACATGGTTTTCCATATGTCCATGGACTAAACAAACCTAAACCTATGAAAAGGTATATTGGTGGAACCTCGCGCGGAGAAATCTAGGGGGTAGACCATCCGGGGCCCACAGACAGCCGTTTTTAGGGGGGAATGACCCCGGAGCACCGAAATGCAACCAAAACTTGCAACTGGACCTAAAACCTACCCTAACAAACCTAAGAGAATGAAAAAGTACATTGTGCACCCTCGCGCGGAGAAATCAACGGGGGTAGACCCGCCGTCCCGCCGTTTTGGGGGAAGGAGGGGGACGGCCGCCGAGCACCGGAACCCCGATATTTGTGGGGGATGAGCATGGAGACTAATTTTGTATTGCACATTGTCTTAAGTAACACTAATAAATAGTCATCAAAAAGTAAAACTAATAAAAAAATAAATATAAGTATTAGATGTAAATAAAATAGAAAGAAAAACAAATAAAATGAAGTATGGCGCACGGCAAAGAAGGAGTGCACGGCAAAGGCGTCTTTGCCGTGCATTTTATCTGGCCGCACGGCAAAGGGAAGCCCACGGCAATGTCCCAGTCCTTTGCCGAGCACAGTTTCTTTGCCGTGCGGCCTCTGTTGGCTTTGCCGTCATGGTTTCTTTGCCGTGCGCGTTTGAGGAACTTTGCCGTGCGAGTGAACGTTGCCGTGCGGCATGGGTGAGGTTGCCGTGCTCTTTATCTTTGCCGTGCGCCACCCTGTAACTTTGCCGTGCACATATTCTTTGCCGTGCGTGCCTCTTGCGGCGCACGGCAAAGAATTCTTTGCCGTGCGGTGCCTCACGGCAATGATATGCTGCACGGCAGCGCCTGATTTTCCTGTAGTGGAGGAAATGCAACGACTGATTAACGTCAGACCATTAATTACCAGTAAACAACTATGGGCCGAATCCAACCGTGCGATACTTCCGTTCATTGTTCAAGCAGTAGAACAATGGTGAAAGTCGTACGAGCGCGTCTAGCAATTTTGACCAAACCGATAAAGGGCTTTGCTCTTTGTGAGCTAGCTAGAACTTGCTTGCGTCAGCTCCAAAGTTTTCTTCTATGACAACTGGAAATTGTTTCCATCATCGTATTGATGTTTTTATTTTGTTTTTTAAATAAGGCAAAAGACTTGTCATTTGTATTGATTAAGAAAAGGAGTTTAAAGTGGTTTCCATCAAAGTTGATATAGACCAAAGACTAGATCATTTGCATCCATTTTTTGTTGTGGTTTTGAACAAGGAAAAAACTTATAATTTACATTGATTAAAAACGGAGTTAGGTTGCCAACAAGATAGTTTGGGCCAAAGAGCTAGATCCAAGACATGAACAATGGTGTGTGTATTTTGTGGAGGGAACTCGCTCCGAATCGAAATCGATCAGTTGCGCCCCTCTAGAACAGGTATCACATACGGGTGAATAAATAAATAAAAATATTAATGACAACACTCCACAAGTGATAAGTCTCATTACCGGCTGTTATAGGGGTTTCACGGAACATTCATATATTCAATACTCCCTTGTGTTGTTTTACATACTTGTTGCAGATTTAATTGTGGGCCATAACATGTGCAGATTTATTGAGCTTGTGATAAATATTTAGGGCCGGATGGAGGCCAATAATTTAGTAGTGCTTTTTTTTTTGAGCAACCGGCAGGAGCACTGCCTTTTCATTAAGCAAGAGGGAACAAAAACGGTCCAGACTGTACAAAGAGAGGGCATTTTTAGCTTAAGGTGGTAAAATGCCCAGAACCCACCATGAAAGACGAGCTACCAAAAAGAAAAACTAATCCGGCTCGGCCGGGATGACCGGGCCGAAACCATTTATAGCCCGATCCCTTTGGAGGATATCCTCGTTAGCGATGCTTGCGACCTCAAGGTAGGTAAGACGTTGTCCAGTGAAAATGCGCCGGTTTCGTTCCTTCCATGCGTTCCAAAGTACATATAAGAACCGGCCGCTGATGCGTTTCTTTTCTTTCTGCGGCTTTTCCTTTATCATGTCATTCCACCAGTCAGATATGGATTGGAAGTCGAGGCGTCGGTCATCGGAGGAGTCGCCATCCCAAGATTTGATAAGGTTCCAGACGGCCGCCGTGAACGGGTAGTTTCCGCAGAGGTGGTCAGCTGTCTCAGGCTCGCTGAGGCACAAGGGGCATCGAGGGTCGTGAGGCCATCCTCGGATGGCAAGCATATCGGCGGTAAGGAGCTTTCCATGAAGGGCTAGACAACCAAATAACTTGCATTTGGGCTCCGCATGTGCCGACCAAATCTTCATGGCATCGAAGCGGGCTTGGGAGCCAAGGAATTGTGCCTCATAGGCGGAGCTAGCGCTGTAGGTTGAAGTGGCATTAAGCGTCCAGTCGATGTTGTCCGGCAACTCGGGGGCAAGATTGATGGAGTGGACGGCCTCCCAGAGATCGATATATTGTGCGAGCTGTTGAGGCGAGTTAAGGGACGCGACAGAGCGGATCCAGTTGTTTTCACTTAGCTCTTTGGCGACCGTACGATTCTTCCTCGAGGCAATTTTGTAGAGGTCGGGCGCCCATTGAGATAGAGGGCCCCGAGCAAACCAGTTGTCATGCCAGAATTTGGCTGTCTCCCCATTTCCAATGGTAACTTTAGTGGCGGCTCTGAAAAGGGACATGTCGGTGTCGTCGCATGGAAGCTTTGAACCAGACCAAGGGCGGTCCGGATCAGTCCACTCGGAGCCAAGGCCATCGTAAACGCAGGGCACGTCCAGATCTCTCAATGTCCGGAATGCCGAGACCCCCCAGCTTCTTTGGCCTACAGACCGTTTTCCAATTCACAAGAGCTTTCCCCTGGGCGGCATGTTCGCCCTCTTCGTCGGCCCAGACGAAAGTCCTGGCAATCTTGTTGATCCTATCACGAGCCCATTTTGGCGAGAGGAATAGCAAGTGGCATGGTAAATGCCAGTTGCCATGAGCACCGTCTTCGCAAGGACGACCCTTCCCGGTCTCGCAAGGTTCTTGCCGATCCAACCCGGTAGCTTTCCGGCGATCTTGTCGATTAGGGGCTGTAGGTCCACCTTCCGAAGGCGGCGGAAATGCAGAGGGAGCCCCAAATATTTTCCAGGGAAGCAAGCAAGCTTTGCGGGGAAGTCATTGAGAATTTCCTGAAGGTGCACGTTAGCGCAGCGCACCGGAAAAATTTCCGTCTTGGTCATGTTGGTGACAAGTCCACTGGACTTTCCGAAGCAGTCGAGAATGGAAGAGATGGCACAAAGATCCTCCTTACTGGGGTTTACGAAGATTCCAGCATCGTCCGCGTATAAAGAGATTCGGCAGCGGTTGGTCCTAGAGCGTATGGGACTCAGAATTCCCAATCGCGTGGCCGAGGCCAGGATGCGTTGTAGGGGGTCGATGGCAAGGATGAACAGCATGGGTGATAGCGGGTCTCCCTGTCTGAGGCCGCGGGCGTGGCGGAAAGGGGTGCCAGGTTCACCATTTAGCAACGACTCTGGACGTGGCCGAGGAAAGGGAAAGACACACCCAGTCCCTCCAAGCTTGGCCAAACCCCAGCGCTGACATGACGTCGAGAAGGTAAGCCCATCCTACGGAATCGAAGGCCTTGGAGATATCAAGCTTGAGGAATAGGCTCGGGGTCTTGTTAGCATGAAGTTCCCGTATGAGGTTCTAAACATGTAAGAAGTTGTCGTGAATGCTTCTTTTCTTGATGAAGGCGCTTTGGCACTTGGAGACGATATCCGGGAGCATTGGAGCCAGGAGATTGGCCAGAAGCTTGGTAAAATCTTCGAAAGACTATGGATGAGGCTAATCGGCCTGTAGTCTCCCACTGAAGTGGCCTCAGCTTTCTTGGGGATGAGGATGATGTTGGCGGAGTTGACAAGGCTGGCGCAACCCTCCCGGAGATGGGACATGTGCATGATGGCGGCGATAATGTCGTTCTTGATAATGTCCCAACAAGACTTAAAAAAGGCGCCGATGTATCCATCCGGTCCAGGGGCCTTGACGGCGGGTAGGGAGAAGACGGCCTCTTTAATCTCATCGTTCGTAAAGGTGACGTCCAAGTCGGAGAGGTCATGTGGCACGTATCCGATGCTCTCCCAAGCGAGGCTCAGAGGCCTAGGTGCTTTGGTGCCAAGAAGATGTTTGAAGTGATGCAACAATACTTCTTCTTTATCTTTGGAAGTGATCGCCAATCCACTATCTGAGGCAAGGGACTGAATGTGGACCTTCCTTCTTCTCCCATTTGCACGCACATGAAAAAAATTTGTGTTCGCGTCGCCGAGTCGTATCCAAGTGAGACGAGAGCGTTGGCGAAGTTTAATCTTTTGGATGGAGAGAAGTCCCAAGTAGGAGCTCTTTATCTGTCGACGTAAGGCGCGCTCCTCATCGGAAAGCGGCCTAGCCTCCTCTGCGAGGTCCAGGCGCATTATGATCTCTTTTGTTGTAGCAAGCTGAATTCTAAGGTCGCCGATGCTCTTTCTCTGCCAGCATTTAAGGGCTTTGGCCGTTCGGGCAAGCTTGATGTGGATGCGGCGGATCGGGTCATTAGCCGAGATGGTTTTATTCCATGCTTCAGAAACAGTCTCCTTGAACACTTGCATGCGCAGCCAGAATTCTTCGAACTTGAAGGAGGGCTTCCTGTTAGTGGAGACAGCCCCTTGAAGGAAAAGAGGCGCGTGGTCGGAACATGCAGAGGTAATGGCTTGGAGATGGGCATCCGGGAATAGGGCGTCCGAGTCAGCGGTGCAGAAAACGTGATCTATCTTGGTGAGTACCGGGTCCACCTGGGCATTGGACCAAGTGAAGCGCCTCCCGTCCATCCTTATATCTTTGAGGGCGAGAAAGTCCCGGGCAGCCCGGAATTTGCCAATGAGATGGCGGTTGATATTAAGATTGTTCTTGTCCGAGGCCTTAGTGATGAGGTTGAAATCTCCCAACAAGAGCCAAGCATCGTGGGCGACGGTCTGCAAGGCCCTTAGCTCGTCGATGAAGAGAAGCTTGTCGGCTTCAGTCTGCGGGCCATAGACACAGGTGATAAACCATGAGGTTCCATCGTCTAACATCGTGATCGACGCCGAAAGGGTGTTTTCGGAGGTGTGGACATCCGAGAGGGTGAAGTGTGCATCCGACACCGGGAGGATAATACCTCCAGACGTGCCGGTGGCCGGCAAAAAGGCGTAGTTAGCGATGAAGTTTTGGCCGAGGGTGGAGGAGATAGTGCCATTGTCGACGTTGTCAAGCTTTGTTTCCTGTAAACAGACGATGGAGGCGTGTGTGTCTCGGACGAGATCGTGTACAGCGTCGCGGCGTACTCTGCTGTTTAGTCCGCGGGGGTTCCAGTTTAGAATGTTGACGTTTTTCTGCGACATTAAGAAAACCCCGAAGCCACGTAGAGGAGAAGCAGACAGTAGCAGTGGTTGTAGCTGTAGCCGGTTAGAAGTAAGCGGATGAAGAGGCATGGACTGAAGCACGATGAAAGACGACGGTGATTTGGCTTACAGCAGATGGAGCACAAACAGTGGAGCGACTTGCTGGCGCAGCAGCTTAGGTAAAGTAAAACAACAACAACAACACATGTGGAAATGCCGCGGGGCCTCTGCCCATGAGGTATGTAACCTGAAGAGGCACTAAACATCAGATAGGAGGGGCACGGTAGCTGCAGGCTCCACAGGCTTGACTGCATCCTTCTTCTTCTTAATCTTCTTGACTTGTTTTACCAGGGCGTCCAGGGCATGAATGACAGAGGCAGCCATCGGAGCGTTGAGGAAAACTTTGTGGTAGGCATCCTTTGCCGCGTCGTCGAAAGGCGCCGAAGGGGCGATTATGCCGCAGACGCGAGCGATGAGCTCCTGGACGGCGTCCGCTCCCTCAGCCAGAGAGCGAGCCTGCTTCTTCACAGCGAGACGGCCGCTGCGCCGTGGCGATGTCAGCGGCACGGCGGATTTCTTCTTCTTGGTCGGCGGAGTGCTCATGAGAGGAGGCTGCACAGGGATTGCGACAAAGTTGATGAAGTCCTTGAGGCGTGTCGCTGCGTCGTCCACCACCGAGGGAGTCGTGATGACATCCGGAGGTGCATGAGAGCCATCACCGTTGGTGATCAAGCCAGGAGCATTAGGCCGCGCCATAGACCCAGCGTCCGTGCGGCCCAAACCGTCGTCCCAGGCTTCGTTCCCATTGTCGATCTGGAGGAGAGCGATGCGGTCGGCCATGTCTTCTTCTTGGTCTATGTCATCGATGATGAAGCCAGGTTCCTCCAACGGGTTCTTGGCGAGCATCGGGGAGGCCTGCCGGGCAGGCGAACCCGACGCCGAAGCAGGCGTCGCAGCCAGATCAGCCATCTTGTCAAGGTACGCCTTGGCCTTGACGTTCCAGATGCGCAGCGCCTCAGATTCTTCAAGGAGAGGCTGAACCGCACCAGCCAGGCACGCCAGCATCTCCTCACGTAGCAGCTTGGCATGCTCGGCCATCAGAGCCTGCAGGTCCGGAGCAGGCATCACAGGTGCACAGGTAGGAGGCACAGCAGTGAGCTGCAGCCCAGGGCCGGCGTCGCGGCGACGGCCGTAGCTGGCCCCATCATCACGCCTACGAGGAGACCTGGTGCGCTCCCGGCGGAAGGCACCGTCGGCGTCGCGACGCTCGCTCGCCCCGCGACGATCGCGAGTCCTGGCGTTGTCACGGTCCATGTCGTCGTCCTTGTCGTCCCGGCGAGACTGGTAGTGCCTCGGGTGATCGTTGACGCCCTTGCTGCGCCGGTCACGGCGAGCCAAGGCGGCCGCACGGAGCTTCTCCTCGTCGTCCTCGTTCTGCAGTGGCACCGGTGGCATGCCGTCAACGGTGAGGTAGTGCCAGAGGAAGGTGACCGGTGTCGGCCGGAAGGCGCTTGCGTCGCTGCTGGAGCCGAAGAAGTCCAGCGGAGCCATGGAGTAGTCCTCCATCTTGTCCAGGTGGACCAGCACACGGAACGTGGCGCCGCGCTTGCTGCCGGTTGGGCGGGCCTCGTGGACGAACACTTCCGACGCCAGGCCGCCGCTGCCGCGGCTGGTGAAGGTGAGCCAGACGACCTTGGGGATGGCGCTTGGGTTCGCCGTCCACGCCCAGCAGTCGAGCGAGCGAGCGTTGGTAAGGAGAGTCGACGAGTCCTCGAGGCGCTCAAAGGAGCACCGACGCGCGATGATCCTCTCGGCGACGTACGGCGTTAGGCCGTAGGCCGGGACTCCCTCCAGACAGAGCTGCACCCTGTAGGACATGGATGCGCTGAAGGCATGCTCAAGGGGCCTCCATGGCCGGAACTGCAGCAGAGCGCCGTCGGCCTTGATGCGACCCTGCCTCAACACCTCAGAGCAGCGCTCCTTATGCACGAATTTGAGGAGGAATTGCACAGGCTGGTGCGGGCATACTGTGAGGTCGTTGTGGCTGAGCTGGAACTTCTTGCGGATGGCCCTGTCGATGGCCATGGGCAGGATCTTCCGGTTGCCGTTGATGACCCAAGCAATGGCCGCCGTGGCCTCCCAGTCCTTCATGTCTTGATCAAGCTCGTAGGAGGAGGCGATGATGACGATGTCCTCCTCCGGCCTTGTTGCAACTGCGCCGATGCCGGAGTGAGCCATGGCCGGTGGTGGAGGAAGCTGCTGCTGGTCAGGACGGTCTGGAGGCGGGCGGGCAGCGGGGGAAGCGACGACCTCCGCCCAGGACCGTGCACCAAGGGCCTGCGGCGACGACGAGGAGGGAGGAGGCGCAGGGCGGAGCCGAGGACGCGCAGATCTTGCAGCCCTGAGAGCCTGACAGAGAGGGTAGTGTCGCTCCTTGTGGCCGGAGAGGTTGCAGGAGAGGCACCGGATTTTATCCCGGCAGCCAGAGGCGAGATGGTGGTGGGCAGGAGCAAGGCACCGAGCACAGAGGCCTTCGGTCCTCCTTTTGAAGCGGAGGGCAGCTGCCTCGCCCTGGGCAGCGCGGGAAGGTGACGCGGCCACGGCAACGGGCGGGAGGCTTGAATGCCCGTCCCGTCGAGGGCGGCGCCGCGCGGAGACAGTGAGCCATCCATCTTCTCGGGGGCAGGGCGCCGCGCGCGGACGGGACGTGCCATGAAGAGGCACAGTACACTGGTAGGTCGCCGGCTTGAAGACGATGGAGCGTATCGCAGGTGCAGGGCCATTAATGGCGTTGACGGGGGCCCTACCGCCAGCAGGGGAGGGCGTGGGCGAGGGAGAGCACGTCCGCGTGGCACCGGGGCCAGGGGCGGAGTCGGGAACCTCCTCCTCCACCGAGCAGGCCCGCGCCGGCAGACGAGGCGGCGAGACGGACGGGGGCGGCGGCACAAGATCTGGATCCTGGGCCGACGCGGACGGCGATGCGCGGAGAAAACGGCGCCTCTCCTCCGAGAGAAACCAGGGGGCCTGCGGGGAGAGACGCACCATACCTGGGGTGGCTGAGGGCAGGCTGTCGGAGGGGAGCGGCGGGGACGGTGGTGAGGTGGGTGAGGGGGCGGTGCAGTCGCCATCTTCTCCGCTTCATTTCCACTCTCTATTTTTAAAAATAGTCTTGTAAGAAAACAAGGTAGAAATTGGGCGTTGCCAGCCCCCCCCCCCCGGTGCGGCTTGGCTAGCATCTGCAGGTCGTGGAAGAGGTGAGCCACGGTGCAAGGACGGCAGCGCGGCTGTTGGTGGACTTGGCGTTGTTTCGCAACGCCGCGGGTACGGTGGCAGGTTGGCGTGAGCTGTTGGCCTGCCGGAGTGGCAGCTCATGGAGCATGGTGTGGTGATGATATTCCTCTGCCTGCATGGACGGCAGGGTATGTCTCTGTACCGTGGGAGGCGCCCCTCTTGCGGTGGTTTGTGCTCGTCCGGGGTTTGGGCTGTCCTTGTGACAGTGGCGGTGATATAGGTCTCCGGATGAAAGCCTTGCCCGACTCGGTCAGTGCTGGCAACGACGACGCTTAGGGCGTCGTTTTCCTCCATGGAGGTGTTACCATGGAGTCCTGACACACATCCACCCATCATTCTGGGGTGAAAACCCAAATCCTGCTCCGCTGGATTGGATGACGGTGACATCTTTGGACGTCGTGACCTCCTTGGAGGTGTCATTTTTCGGAAATTTTGGGAGCCACCAACGGCAATGCCTTGGCTATTGCATAGGTCGATGTTTTCGTGTTCCGTCGGTGCACGAGTGCCGCTCGCTTTCTTTGCGGCCTGCCTCACCCCTCGAAGATTGAAAGGGCTAGCCGTCTCTTTCGGCTCTAACTTCCTTTCCAAGGACGTGGACCGGGCAGTCGCGGCGCTCGCTGTTGCCGTCGTGCTATTGTCACTCGGCGGCGCTCCAGACCTAGTTGATCTAGGTCGTGTGGCTAGGTCTGCGGTTTTTCGCCAGATTTTCCAAAAAAAAAACGTGTTGTGTTGGTTTTTTCTTGTCTGGTTTTCCTTATAAACCGGACAATGTGTCGTGTTTGAATCAGTTTTCCGCCAATTTCCCTTATAAACAGGCCAAATTTCCCGCAATTTAATGAAAAGTCAGAGCTCATGCTAGTTGCTCAAAAGAAAAACAAGGTAGAAACATTTACATTTAGCTTTTGCGGAAAGGTAGGATGAATACTTTACATTTAGAAGGAACCAAAAAATGATTTACAAGCATAAACAAAAACAACTAATTGTTAGGTTCATCAACAAGCATTGAATCTTGTTCCTTAATAGTATTTCTTGTTCACCCTGCGACAGTTCTTCCTAATCTCTCCATCTCTTCCTGTCAGTGGACTTATATTTCCCATTTTGATCATTGAGCTTGCAAAGTTTCTGAAGAAGTCTTTCTGGTTATCGGAGAACCTGCGAACAATCGGTGCAGTAGTTGTTGCCGCGAAGGGGTCAGACATCATAACCTGGTCAGACGAGAGTGGGGCCCGCCCACGCAGGAGGTTGTCGTAGTACTTGTTGTCAAACACGTCGGGAGTGATAGCATCAAGGTTCACCAGTGTCCCCTCACCCTGCCTGGCCGTGCAGTTCCTCTGTGTGAATTGACACTTCGTCCGCCCGAAGGTGTGCGCTCCCTGAAGGGCAACAAGGTCAATGTCGTTGAGACCCATGTTCTTGAATTTATCTTGAAGGATATCCAGAGGGTCGAAAGGGCTCGGTAGATCGTTGGCGCTCTCGATGTTGGTCTTTGTGCCGTCGCGGCGCCCGAGGGGAACGCTCCATGATGACCCTCCGGCTAGTTCGACTGAGATTTCAGCGGCTAGAGTGAGGATGTCGGCACATGAGACGATGTCGGGGCAAGCTTTCTCCAATGAGCGCTTGATATTGTCGACCACATTGAATCCGCGCGCTGACTTGTAATTCCCAGGGGCTTTTTTCTCGCTCACTATCCCCGAGGAGACGTCGTCATCGAGCAAAAGCGAGCCGTCACAACCCTAGACAAATTAAAGCAGTGTCGATTGATGAGATAATGAACCGCAGTGTACTATCGATCAACGCAATCAGTTATGTGTGGTTTGGTCAACTCACGTTGGCGAAGCAGTCGTGGAAGTGAAGACGGATGAGGCTGGCCGGGATGCGCGCGTCGGTGACACGGGCATCCTGGATGACGCGCCGGACAATGTCTCGTGCACTAGGGCATGAGCTGTCGTAGAACGACGAGCTCAACCCAGCACGGTAACCACCATTAGCATGGGCCCCGTGGCTCAGCACTAGGACTAATGCAACTATCGTGAGCAGGAGGCTGCAACGAGCAGCCGGCGACAAGCAAGAGATAGTGGCCATGTGCACTTGGACGTTGAAAAGAAGAAATGCCTGAGGGTTTAGATATGGTGACAAGCAAGCTAGCTAGCTGCAAGATGGAAAGAAGGAAATGTATTGCAGAGAGATGGATATGATGTGAGGGAAACGGGGTGCTATGGAGGCTATTTGTAGTATTGATCCATTAGCACAGGGGGGCGGTCTTGACCTTATAGCTTGTTAGGATTTTGTGGAAGCGTGTTTGACATGTTCCCATGGCTGCCGTTGTAAACATGAGTATTGGCCGCGGCAGCATTGCTCCTCATGTTATTTTATCCATATTTTACATGATTAGCAAGAAGAAGAGGTCGTCTTGACTAAATCCTGTTTTATATGTTGCGCACGCGCGGCCGTACGTACAAGAAAATGCGCCGACTGATTAACGGTAGACTGTTCTTTCTTTCTTGGTCGTCCTTGCGCGTGCAGTGTATCCATCAAGGGATCAAACTAACAAACAAGCCATCTTTTACTGCCGCGCGTGCGGTGTATCTATCAAGAGATCAAACAAACAAAGAAGAACGCATTGGATTGCCTCCACAGCACTGGTTGCATCGTTCGCTAGCTCGATCGCCTCCTTTTGTTTCACTCACTCGAGTCAATCGATTGATGAAAGCCACCGGGGCAGAATCGTAACTCGTGCATGCATCGGTGCCTGTCATTTCGTTTACTAAAATACTAAAAGGAAGGGTGAAAGAGTGAGACCGGTCCATCGCAAACTTGATTACATCTCCACGAATGGATACATAAGGTTTTTTCTAACCATGGGCATGTGTTAGACATGTGTTGTTAATTAATAATACTAGGATCCTGCCAATAGAAGAATGATGTGATGGACATAAGCACATCAATTAGATCGTGTCACTAATTTAAATTGCTGCACCTCTCGATGTTAGTCCTCATGCCATCATGGCGTCCAAAAGGCACGCTCTAGGTTGGTCCTCCTCCAGTCAGTTTGACAAAGATTTCAGGGGCTATTAAGCTTTCTCCAGCGCTTGCTTGATGCTGCCGACCACATTGAACCCACACGTTGGCTGCTTGTTGGCTGGAAATTTCTTGTCGCTCACAATTGCCGGCGAGATGTCATCATCGAGAAGTGAGATGTCACGACCCTGGATAAATTAAAGAAATCTCGATTGATGAGATGATGCACCATAGTGTACTATGGTTAACACGATGAGTTGATTTATATTTATGCCTTATGTATATATGTATGCTTGCTTTTGTAAACTTAAATTGACGAAACAGTCGTGAAAATAAACGTGGGTAAGGCTGTCTGGGATGTGCGCTCGGCAAGCCGGCCGGTGTCCTAGATGACGTGCAATACAATGTCCCGTGTACTGGGATATGAGTTGTCTTCGAATGATAAGCTCGGCCCAGCACACGAGCCAGCATGAGCATAAGCACCGAGGCTCAACACTAGGACCAATGCTAGCGTGAGCAAGAGGCTGCAGCGAACAGCTTTACGACAAGCTTGATGAAGCAGCTATCTTCACGGCCAACACACTTTCAGAAGGAGAGTTGTAGCTTCAATTGGCCCGACACTTATGGATTTATCCATAAGCTAGCTGGTTTTGTTTTCAATAAAAGACGTTTTATTAGTTAAAAAGTTTAAACATTAAATTCAACCTCTGCATATCTAAGATACACATAGCCGTACAAGTTTAGAAGTCACAACCAAAAAGTTAAAAAGTGTAAACTGTATGAACACCCATTGTGATGGAGGTTCAATCCGAAGATTAAGATGGCATCCATTATGGAAAAAATATCCCTCGCCGTATCCTCCAACCAAGTAGACACCCCCGTAAATAGGTCGCGATGCTCCACACGGTATAGAGACGGCCACGGACGAAGCATAGTTGTGCACCGGTAGATGACCTGCATTAGAGAAGCATTTTATCATTAAAAAAATTGTCATTTCTATATAGCCAAATCGACCAAATAATGGCAATCACTCTCTTCCTAATAAGTAACTTAAACCTGTTATCCACACCGTCGAGCGAATTGGCAAATATATTCGCAACGCTGCATGGAGGGAATAAGGTAGAACCTATCTGGTTGAGTTGCCATATAGATATAGCAAATTAGCATTTGATAAATAAGTGTGTGATAGTTTCATCATGGTGACAAAAAACATAACTTTTACTTCTCTGAAAATTGAGTTTTACAAGGTTATCCTTAGTAAGAATTACCCCACGACGAAGATAACACGTGCAAACCTTGGTTTTAAGTTTAAAATGGGAGAATTTCACTTTCCGGCCTCTGAACTAACTAGGGATGCACAACTCAAGATAAATTGCATTAGTACCGGTACATGTTTGGGCCTCAAGTATAAATTGAAATCTAAATTTCCTGTGAAGATTTGAATTCGGGTGTTGGGTTGTACATCCACTCCCCCCAACAAGTTGAGCCATGCTCTCACTTCCCAAACAAGCTAGCTGATGGATCAATAGAAGGAGAGATGAAGATGATGTTAGTGAAATATGAATGTTGGATAGATAATGTGGGCAACAACACTAGATAAATTTGTTTTGGATAATACTCCTCAAGTAATGAGTCTGTACTAAACAACAGCTGTCAAGACTAAACAACGGCTGTGTGCATCTAAGATATGCAGAGGTCGGGTGTAATGGCTTAAAACTCTTAAGTAATAAAGCGCCCCTTATCGAGAAAAAAAAGTAATGAGTCTGGAGTTTCCAGGTGAAAACTAAAAGCCGTCGCTTTTTGGAAAACATTTTATTATTTCGGTACTGTCTTGGGTGGTGGTTGGTGTGCTGCTACTCCGAGTGAACAATCACCATGTCAGGGCCTTATCTATTTAATTTATTTTTTTTATTTTTTTGGATGTGTGCATCTTAGAAGTATTTCACGCATTTTATTGGTACATAGGCTGGATGTAATTGATATTGTCATGATATTAATATATTTCCTTTGCCGGAAAAAACGGAGGCTATTTGTCGTGTTGATCCACTAGCACATCGCCGATGCTGACCTTTTAGCTAGTTTTTTTGTGGAAGCTTGTTTGACATGTTCCGTTGGCAAGTTGAGTATAGGCCGCCACAGCATTGCTTTCATGCGGCTGATCATGTTGTTTTATCCATAGTTCATACGATCAGCGTGAAGAAGTTGTCATCGAGATGATGATGGGAGGGGTAAGAGGTCGTCCATATGAAATTTTCTTATATACTCAGAGGGAGTACTTATTACATGATTACAGAGGACTTGTTGGTGGCTAGTTAGGCCATACAGGAAAATGTGACGATCGACATGTTAACGGGAGTTCGTGAGTTTGTTCCCACTTCCCAGGAAAGTTTAGGGGCCCGGTCGAATCATGTCTTATTATATCTGGTATTTTATGCACTTAGAGAGATGAAGTTGTTGTCACGATAAAATTATGTTGCATGTGCGGAAAGAGGAAATGCAACGACTGAAACGTCATACCGTTACCAGTAAACAGCTGCAGCTGAATCCAACCGTGTGATCCTTCCTTTCATGGTTCAAGTAGTAGAACAATGGTGAAAGTCGTACGAGCGCGCGTAGCATATTTGACCGAACCGATCAAGGGCTTTTCTACTTGTGAGATAGCTAGAAACTTGCTTCCGGAGGCGTAAAACTTTTCTCTTATGATAATTGGAAATTGTTTTAGTCATTTGTATTGATGTATTTTTTGTTTTGAAATAAGCAAAAAAGACTTTCCATTTGCATTGATGAAGAAATCTTGAGTTTAAAGAGGTTTCCAACAAGATGATCTAGGCCAAAGACTAGATCCAAGAAATTGTTTTGATTGTGTTTTGAAACAAGCGAAAATATTCAATAAAATAAAAAATATTAATAATAACACTCCACAAGTGATAGGTGTCATTACCGGTTGTTTTAGGGTTTTCACACAACGTTTAAATATTCAATAGTACTCCCTTTTGTTTTAAATACTTTTTGCAGATTTAAATATAAGGTATAACTTGTGTAAATTTACTGAACCTGCTATAAATATTTAGAAACGGGTGGAGTACAATAATTTAATAGTGCTATAGATATATTTTCTTTAAAATAGCCTTGTAATAAAACAAGCTAGAAATATTTACATTTAGCTTTTGCGGAAAGGGACAATGAATACTTTACATTTAGAACAAACCAAAAAATGATTTATACAAGCATGCATGACGAACTGTAAAACGAAAATAACTAATTTTTAGGTTCATCAACGAGCATCGAATCTTGTTCCTTAATACTACTTCATGTTCACCCTGCGACAGTTCTTTCTAATCTCTCCATCTCTTCCTGTCAATGGACTTATATTTCCCATTTTGATCATGGAGGCTGCAAAGTTTCTGAAGAATTCCTTCTGGTTATTGGAGAACCTGCGAACAATCGGTGCAGTAGTTGTCGCCGCGAAGGGGTCAGACAGCATAACCTGGTCAGACGAGAGCGGGGCACTCCCGCGCAGGAGGTTGCCATAGTACTTGTTGTCAAACACGTCGGGAGTGACCGCATCAAGGTTCACCAGTGTCCCCTCATCCTGCCTGACCGTGCAGTTCCGTTGTGTGAATTGACACTGTGTCCGCCCAAAGGTGTGCGCTCCCTGAAGGGCAACAAGGTCAATGTCATTGAGACCCATGTTCTTGAATTTCTTTTGAAGGATATCCAGAGGGTCGAAAGGGCTCGGCAGATCGTCGGCGCTCTCGATATTTGTCTTCGTGCCGTCGCGGCGCCCTAGGGGAACGCTCTATGACGGCCCTCCAGCTAGTTCGACAGAGATTTCAGCGGCTAGGGTGAGGATGTCGGTACATGAGACGATGCCGGGGCAAGCTTTCTCCAATGAGCTCTTAATGTTGTCAACCACATTGAATCCACGTGCAGACTTGTAATTTCCTGGGGCTTTCTTCTCGCTCACTATCCCCGATGAGACGTCGTCATCGAGCAGAAGCGAGCCATCGCAACCCTGGATAAATTAAAGAAGTCTAAATTGATGAGATAATGAATCGTAATGTACTATGCGATCAGTTATGTGTGGGATTTTGTAAACTCACGTTAGCGAAGCAGTCGTGGAAGTGAAGGCGGATGAGGCCGGCCGGGATGCGTGCGTCGGCGACACGGGCGTCCTGGATGACGCGTCGGACAATGTCCCGTGTACTAGGGCATGAGTTATCGTAGAACGATGAGCTCAACCCGGCACGGTAACCACCATGAGCATGGGCCCCGTGGCTCAGCACTAGGACTAGTGCAGCTACCGTGAGCAGGAGGCTGCAACGAGCAGCCGGCGACAAGCAAGATATAGTGGCCATGAGCACTTGGACGTTGGTAAGTTTGGATATGGTGACAAGCAAGCTAGCTAGCTGCAAGATGGAAAGATGGCAGAGAGATGGATATGATGTGAGGAAGACGGGGATGATATGGAGGCTATTTGTAGCCTTGATCCATTGGCAAAGGGCAGGACCTTTAGCTATGTTGTGGAAGCGTGTTTTGACATGTTCCGCATGAATGCCGTTGTCAACTTGAGTAGTCGCTGCCGCAGCATTGCTTTCATGCACGCGGCTCTTCGTGTTATTTTATCCGTATTTTATTTTTACATATGATTAGCAAGAAGATGATGATGAGAAGAGGTTGTCTTGACAAAAATCCCGTTAAATATGTTGCGCACGCGCGGCCGTACAAGGAAATGCGCCGGCGACTGATTAAACTCAGGCTGTTACCAGGAAACAGGATAGGGTCAGCTACGGCCGCATCTCTGCATGGATCGAAAAATTAAGTCCACAGAAATTAATGATATAAATAAATTAGGCTTTCACTAAACTATTGGGTCTTCCGTACAAAATTTGCTAGTCCATTGTAGGGGCTGCGGATGCTTTGTCTTGCAACTTGCATATACTGTGACAAGTTGTCAACCTGCTTGGCTACAGGAAGTTGTTGAGGGTTAAGCTTGTGATCCTGTTTCTCTGAAGCTACTGCAGAAACTAGCAGTTCTGGGTGCAGATTCAGACCCTTACTCTGTTCAACAGATGGGGAGTGGTGTTTTGGCGCATGGGAGCATATGCTTTCTTATTTTAAAATGCATGTTACAGGTATTTTGAATTTTTTTGAAAAATGAAACGAAAAATCTGCATGTTCATGTTCACGTGCTACGTGCTCATAAAGTTGTTTCATGAAAAGTTAACTTATTGTGTGACGCGTGTAAAAAAACAAAATTCAATGCTAAAAATAAAGTTTTTCGGAAGATAATTTTTCTCTTTTTTTACATAGATCACAAAAATTAGTGGTGTCTCGAGAAACTTGATGAACACACATATATTATGGAGATGTACATGTAAAAAAATTTGTTAAATTTTTCAACATTTCGAAATACAATTTCCGGTAGAGGAAGCATACGCACCCGGGAGCTGAATTGAACCGCAAAAGGTGGCCTTATACAATTCCAGAAACATATCTCGCTGGGCTCCAGTGATGAATCTAGGATTTTGTGCTAGGGTGGGGAAACTAGACACACAAAAAATTCAATACCACAAAAACAATGTACTCCCTCCTATCCTATTTAATTGACGCACAATTTTGAACAGAGGCAACAATGAGTATTTGTAGTGTCGCTTCGATTAATTTTGATGAGTGGTTGTACAATTGTATGGGTATACAAGAACAATATACCTCTCAAACCAAAGAATACTGAAATGCCGATCTTTCACTACTGGAAAACAGGGCTTTCGTAGCCTGGCCTGCACCCGCGACAAATGGTCTGGCCACGTCGCCCCGAAACCATTTGGAGCGAGCCGGGCATTTTATCGCGCCCTTTTGTCGCGGGCCGTATCACAACCCGCGACAAAAGGGGTTTGTGCTCTGGCGCCTCCCGCCAGCACCCCTTTTGTCGCGGGTCGTAATACGGCCCGCGACAAAGGTTCATTCCTATATATACACGCAGCCAGCCCCCCCCCACCTCCCCCTACATTTTTTTCCTTGGTGGTGAAAGGTGGAGGTGTATGCTAGCTCATTTTTTCTTGATGTGCACAAGAGGTGTTTGATGGAATGCTTGTGAGGGATGCCACTTGATTTTATTTGATAATATTTCTCCTCTTTTTGATCCTAAAAGGTTAGCAACTATTTTCTCGTATATACATAGTCCGTACAATACTAATTTTAGCAAGGTGATTGCATCTGATACACTTATGATGCGGATGAGTCATCCATGGATGTACGGTAACCGATGTGCTCCCGCTTTCGAGAGAGGGCGTGAATTCTTTCCTGCTTGTGGCCGAGGCCAACAAGTCGAAGCAAGGTTTTATGTGTTGTCCATGTCTGAAATGTAAGAATGAGAAGGATTACTCTTGCTCAAGAGACATTAAGAGCCACCTGCTTCGGTTTGGATTCATGTCCAGCTATAATGTTTGGACCAAGCACGGAGAAGAAGGGGTTATGATGGAAGACGGCGATGAAGAAGAAGATAACGATGACCAGTACCGATCTATGTTCTCCGAATGCGATGATACCGCAATGTACGACAATGAAGAAGAAGGAGGTGAAGAACGGGCATCGGATGATCCTGTTGATGATGATCTTCGTCGGGCCATTTCGATGCAAGAAGAGACTGTGCCACGGATAAGGAGAGGTTGCAGTTCGACAAGATGTTAGAGGACCACCACAAATTGTTGTACCCCGGTTGTGAAGATGGACATAGAAAGTTGGGTAGCATATTGGAATTGCTGAAATGGAAGGCAGAGGTCGGTGTGACTGACTCGGGATTTGAGAAATTGATGATAATATTAAAGAAGTTGTTTCCAAGAAATAACGAATTGCCCGTCGGTACATATGAAGCAAAGAAGCTTGTCTGCCCTCTAGGATTAGATGTGCAGAAGATACATGCATGCATTAATGACTGTATCCTCTACCGCGGTGAGAAGTACGAGAATTTGAATAAATGTCCGATATGCGGTGCATTGCGGTATAAGATCAGAAAATATGACCCTGGTGATGTTGAGGGCGAGCCACCCAGGAAGAGGGTTCCTGCGAAGGTGATGTGGTATGCTCCCATAATACCACGGTTAAAACGTTTGTTCAGAAACAAAGAGCATGTGTAATGTCCCAGGTTTAGAGACGATCGAGGGTAGATTTTAGAAAGGGATGTGCATTGCATAGTAAATTCTGGGAAAATTTCGCGCTTTTAAACAAAAACTGCATCGAAGGGGGACAAGTTTCTCTCTCGACACCTTACAGGTTTAGGGTTTCGAGAGTGCGATAAACTTGCTCTTATTCAACTAAACTAGGGTTTTGGAGAAGAGAGAAGGGATGTTTCATCACAAACTTAAGTTGCATGATTGAATTCAAAATTAAGTTGCATGATTGAATTCAAACTTAAAGTTGAATTTGAATTTCAAATTCAAACATCAAATAATTACCTCATAATTCAAACTTGAGATAATTCAATAAACAGTTATCAATAATCAAGAATTATAATAAATACAACAATTATGAAAAGCTCATTAAGGAAAATGTGAGCTTTATTGATAATCACACATAATACAATGTCAATTACAATATCCAGAATTGAAATAAAGGAATTACTTACAACACATTACACAAATTGGGATAAATAAAAAAAAGAAAATAAAAGAAAAGTACAAGTATGAAACTGTTCTAAATACTACAATGTGATTATCATCCAATCTTGAGCTTGAAGATCATCTTGTTCATTTAATCATCATTTTGAACTTGCACATAATCACAACAAATAGAAGTTATGCCAAGTGGCATAACCACTTGGCAGGTTAGAAATCAAATGAAATAGGAGGGGATATGACCAAAGCTGCCGAGATGATCCACTCTCAGCCTAGACACAAGCCAGATACCAAGCATGTGCACACACACACAGCCAGACTGCTCACCAAGCAGTGTGCATGCAACACAACACACACACACAGCTCTGTGTGTCACCAAGAGAGGCCAGGCCTTGCTGTCGACCAGGAGATCAACACAAGGTTCATATAAAACCTTTTCCACCGCCAGAACCAGCAGCTCATCGACAGACAGCAGCTGGGTAAGTTCACAAGAACACAAGAACAGGTTGAACAGCCCACTCGCTGTTCAACAAATCTTCACGACCACGGAACCGAATCCAAGCACCACAGAGCTTGCTAGGAGGAGCAGGGCAAGCATAAGATCATCACGAAGCCAACCCTCTACACCAACAACATTTCTAGGAGCCGGAGTGAGGTATACACAAAAGAACTCGAGCAAACACATGCTTTGCTCATCAATAAGCATACACATGCATCACGAGAATCAAAACAAAAGGGTATGAAACCCCGTTTGTGTCATCATTTGACTACAAAGCCATTTGGTGCAAGCAAATATGGGTAAAGATCACTAGGCAATCATCGGATGGGAACAACGAGTTATGCAAATTAATGCATAACCGAAGAAATCCAACAAAAGATGAAGTCACAGACTAGCCTAGCCCACACACACTTAGCACCTACAGCTGTTTATGCCATCAGATTATAGACAATTTCTTGTCTATATACTTTGTCAACATCAAAAGCCCACTAGTAGGCCAATATTGGATCAAGCCAGTGAGCAGCTATTCCATTCCAGCAAGCAATCATAAACCATAGCATGCCACAGAGAGGGGAGCAACCATGACAGCATCACAAGTGCTGCCAGGCCACCTCAACCCTGAGCCAGCACAAGAACCACACATCATTATCCATTTGGGATTCAGTAGAGGGCTAGGGTACTCAACTAAGTGTTGGCATCCATCTAGCCCTAACACATTTAATAGGATGATCACAACTGCAAAGCAGCTCACATCACTTATCCACTTCAAAGAAATTCAGGCAACACGAGATAAGTGAACAACACAAATAAATCAACGCACCGGAGCTTTGCTGATGATCCAATGGATCATTGCAAGCAACAACTCGTCGTTTAAGTAAGCACCAGCACACACCAGGATCAGCCTGTGTGATACACATACATCATAGATTGAACAGAATTGAAGCACTGAAGAGACACAACAGCTTTTACAAGCAACTGGCATGCTAGGGCATGCTAGGGCATCACTGGTATCAACACATGAATCGTATAAAATAAACAGCCACAGTTAAGCAATAATTGAATCACAGATGATCACATAAGCCATTTTATGATTGTATCCAGAAGCATATCATCAAGGAATTGATGTATATGGACCACAATTAAACAAGGCTGAGCCTACCAAGAGCCAACAATCTCTAATCACCCACCAAGCAAAGACTGGTACTTGCTAAATAGCAAGAATCACTCACAGCAGTGAACCAGGGAAGCATACATGAACACACATGAGTGACTGGCAAGCATAATAACATGAACAGAAGCACAGAGCAAGAATCTAGCAAGAATGGCAAGCACTGGCATGGCCAGGGCAATAATAGCCAAGGACAGTAGAGGCAGTAGCATGAACAGCATGAACAGCAGCAGCACCACGGAATGGCCGCACCTCTATGAGGCACGGCAAACTCGTGACCAAGCTAGACGGAGAAGAGGAAGGGAAGGAGTAGAACAGGCAAAGGAGTGAGAGAGCAGGAGGTGGCGCACATACCCGGGGCAAGCAGACGAGCAGATGCGGCCATGGCGACCACGGCGGCGCGCGCCGAGTGCTCGGTAGCACCCGGCCAGGCCGGGCCATGCGCCGACAAGCGCCGTAGCGCCCCACACCACCGCGGCGAGGCCCACGGCGGCGCCACCGCGCCTGGAGCCCAGTGAGCAGCGGGATCACCAAGATCCCGTAACCCTAGCCGCCGCAAGGGAGGTCGAAGACGAGCTGGAGCAGCACCGCTCTAAATCGACGCGGATGAAGATGACCGCCGTCGTGAGGCGCGTCGATTGCGCATCATGGCGGGGGCCAGTTCCGGCGGAGCTCGCCGGAATCGAGCGGCGACGGCGGTGGCGACGCGAATCGCCAGAGAGGGATTAGGGTTAGGGTTCTGTCGCGCGTGAGAGGGAGAGAGAGGAGTGGAGCTGGTCGAGCCGGACCAGGCCGGTCGGTTCGACCTAACCCACTGGGCCTCACCGATATGTGGGCCCAGGGGCAATTGTGTCATTTCACAATTCTTTAAAATGCAGAAACTTTGAAATTGCACCATAAATGTTTAATAGATCTAAAAAATAATTAAAAATATGAAAATAGATCAGCATAAAATTCTCTATCATAATAAAATACAAAAGGGAATTTTTGAAGACAATTAAGAATAGGTCTTCATTTGATGATTAAAATAATCATTTAAATCACCTAGATTATTTTCAATAATGAAAATAAGTCCATAAATTCTTTTGAACTTTAAAAACACCTTGACAACATTTCAAGGTTGTATTTTACTTAAAATCAAGTATTCCCAAATTATTCTTAGTATTAACCTCTTACATAAAATAATCACGACATCGGAAGGGGGGAACAAACCCTAAAACTGGAATCATGCATAATTGCTTCTTTAACCATTGCCCTTATCGGACAATGATGCTATTTTTCAGAGACGAGAGGACAAGGGTCAGTCCACACCTTCCAACCGCAAAACTTTGCGGTGTTCGGGCAAGTTCATCACTTGCTCATGTCATTTGAGTATTTCTATCAAATTACTTGCAAAGTATTATGGTTATCACTATTGCATAAAAATCAAAACCACTACTTTCATAACTATGAATATGACTATGTGGTGGGCAATGGAACCATGGATTGTGTTGATATGGTGGAGGTTCCATTGCACGGGTTTATATCCATCTAGGATTAAACAACAAATGTCGCCGATGATTCTTGTGCCGTAATACCCGTGTTAACCATAAGATCCGGAGTGGGACGGAGTAGTCAAAAGTGTTTCCACCTCTCGTTCATCAACGGATGCGCTTTACCGTAGACACTTGTATCCGTCGGCGGCAAGCGGTAGGTCGGGGAAGCCTTAAGTCCCCACGGCACAGTCCGTAGACACTTGTCGTTCGAAGAACAAGCGGTAGGTTGGGGAAGCCTTAAGTCCCCACAGTATTGCGGTCTATGATGGGTTGCAGCCACCGGCGTAGGAGTGTATGGTAGAGCCCAAGACTCGTTGTCGTGGTCGGGGTCCACCCTGAAATTACGGGAATAATGGGACCGACGTGGACCCAGGGTCGGCGCATGCAACAAAGGGTGGGTGTTCGAGGTAGCGGATGAACATGATTGGCTAGACCTTATACCGGGCCTCACACCGAAGGAAGTGTGGACGGGAAAGCTGCCCGGTTGGCACCAAGGTTAAGATCTCTTATGGGTAAAGCAACACACCTCTGCAGAGTGTAAAGAATCGTGACCTGTCACTCCCTGTTCCGGGATTGAGGAACTGCGAACGCGGCCGGAAAGGAGCTCCATGAAGTTCTAGTAAACCGGTGAAGGCCGACGGACATAGCTCTTTGAAATAAAAGTAATCTCTTGAAGAAATGTTTATCAAAACTTGCATTGATATTAGACTTTCTCGGTCTAATATCGTAGCTAGTGCATTAAACACCTCTTACCTATAATGAACTTGTTGAGTACGCTCGTACTCATACCACTCTTAAATCCCATGCTTAGATTGTCCGAATCGTCTGGAGGAGGACTACGACAACAATGAAGGAGCCGAGATCATCGGCTACGAAGAACCAGACCTCTCAGGAGGAGTTGAAGGCGTAGACTACCTCATCGTCTACGGATCCGGAGAGGCTTCCGGAGGAGATCAAGTCTAGGGATATCCGCTAGTAGTAGTAACCGAGCAGCCCGAACTCTTAGTATTTAGCTGCTCGATGAAATAAATGTTTAGTTTAATGAAACTCTGGTATTGTAAGTTAAGTTGGGTTCACCTCGAACCCAGGAGTATTCCTCTTAGGACCCAAGAGGAGCTCCAAGACGACACGTGTATGTTAATTGTAATAATATGTGAATGAGTTATGGACCCTGCTATGTTCTGTTGTACTACTCTGAGGGATGTAATATTTGCGGAATGGTACTTCGTGAATGTTATATCAACGACTGGCATACTACAACATGCAGTGGTATGCAGGGTCACCACAGCATGCCAAGTTGTTGCGATGGCACATGGAAGAACGTAAGAAAGACGCGATGTTGAGGCACCCCGCTGATGGTCGGCAGTGGAGAAACATCGGGAGAGAGTTCCCGGATTTTGCAGGTGAGGCAAGGAACTTATACTTTGGTCTAAGTACAGATGGCATGAATCCCTTTGGGGAGCAGAGCTGCAGTCGCAGCACCTGGCCCGTGACTCTATGTATCTACAACCTTCCTCCTTGGTTGTGCATGAAGCGGAAGTTCATTATGATGCCAGTGCTTATCCAAGGTCCAAAGCAATCGGGCAACGACATTGATGTGTACCTAAGGCCATTAGTCGATGAACTTTTGGAGTTGTGGGCCAAACCAGGTGTACGTGTGTGGGATGAGCACACCGAGCAAGAATTTGACCTACGAGCGTTGCTATTCGTAACCATCAATGATTGGCTCTGCTCTCGGTAACATTTCGGGACAGACGAACAAAGGATACAATGCATGCACACACCTGTTTATATGAGACCGAAAGTAAATATTTGGAAAAAAGCGAGAAAAGTTGTGTACCCGTTCAATCGTCGTTTCCTTCCGCGCAAGCATCCCTTAAGGAAAAAAGGCAAGCATTTCGATGGCGAGGCAGCACCGCCGTCCGAAGCCTATCCCCCGTAGTGGTGTCGATATATTTGACATGGTCAAGGATTTAAATGTTATCTTTGGAAAGGGTCCAGGCAGTCGACCTGTTCCGAAAGACGCTGATGGACACGCGCCCATGTGGAAGAAAAAATCAATTTTTTGGGAGCTAGAATATTGGAAAGTCCTGGAAGTCCGCTCTGCAATTGACGTGATGCACCTGACCAAGAATCTTTATGTGAATATTCTAGGTTTTCTGGGCGTGTATGGAAAGACAAAAGATACACCGAAGCACGGGAGGACCGGGAACGTCATAAAGGACGAAACGGCAATCATCCGGGCAGTTTGTAGGGCCCGCCGCCTACGCTCTTACCAAACAAGAGAAGGAGATCTTTTTGAAGCCCTATTCGAGTATCAAGGTTCCGTCTGGTTTCTCGTCGAATATAAAGGGGATAGTAAATATGAAGGAGAAAAAATTCCGAACCCGAAGTCCCATGACTGTCACGTGCTTATGACACAATTGATTCCGGTTGCATTGAGGGGACTTCTACCAGAAAATGTTCGACTAGCCATTGTGAAGATATGTGCATTCCTCAACGCAATTTCTCGAAGGTAATGGATCAGAAACTTTGTCAGGATTACAGGAAGATGTGGTCGAATGTCTTGTCAGCTTCAAGTTGTTGTTCCCACCATCCTTCTTCAATATTATGACGCACCTCCTCGTTCACCTAGTTGAAGAGATTAGAATTCTCGGTCCTGTATTTCTACACAATATGTTCCCCTTCGAGAGGTTCATGGGAGTCTTAAAGAAATATGTTCATAACCGAGCTAGGCCGGAAGGAAGTATCTCAAAGGGCTACGGAACTGAGGAGGTCATTGAGTTTTGTGTTGACTTTCTTCCTGACCTTAAGCCGATTGGTGTTCCCGAATCTCGGTATGAGGGGAGGCTGACTGGAAAAGGCACACTAGGAAGGAAAGCAACGGTGTGCGGGGACAAGATTTCTTTCAATCAAGCACACTACACAGTTCTATACAATTCCATCTTGGTGGCTCCGTACATCGAGAAACATAAGAATGCTTTACGAGAAATAAACCCGGGCCAGCCCGAGTCCTTGATTACACGTCAACACATGAATACCTTCGGCGGTTGGTTGCAAAGACATCTCATTAATGACCCATCTGTTGTGGAGCAGCTGTTCTTGTTGGCCAGGTTACCATCTTCAAACATATGTACATTCCAAGGGTACGAGATAAATGGGAATACATTTTACACGATCGACCAAGATAAAAAGAGCACCAACCAAAACAGCGGTGTCCGCTTCGATGCAAAAGACGAGAATGGGCAGACCACCACATATTATGGATACATAGAGGAGATATGGGAACTTGACTATGGTCCCACTTTTAAGGTCCCTTTGTTTCGGTGCAAATGGGTGAAGCTCAGCGGTATACATATTGACGATAAGTACGGTATGATAACGAGTGGATCCCAACAATCTTGCGTACTCGGACGAGCCATTTGTCCTAGCCAGCGAGGTGGCTCAAGTTTTCTACATGAAGGACATGTCTAGCAAATCAAGAAAAAGAAATCAACAAAAGAATACATCAACCGAGGAGCCAAAGCGCCACATAGTTCTTTCGGGGGAAAGAAACATCGTGGGAGTGGATGACAAGACAGACATGTCAGAAGATTATAATAAGTTTAAAGAAATTCCGCCCTTCACGGTGAAAATTGACCCAAGCATCTTACTAAATGATGAAGATTCTCCATGGCTACGGCGTAGAAGATCACAACACTAGATGGCGATGTAATAATGTATTCTTCATATATAGTTCGCAAGACACAATCTCTACATTTATGTAATAATGAGAACCCTTTCCCCTTCGAGAGGTTCATGGGAGTCTTTCACGGGCTTGCAGGGAAATTTTTCCGAGGAGCAGCTTCCGAAGATGCCGTAGGGCGTGTGCACCAACGACATCTTCGAGAAGCTGCGCCACGGGAGATTTCCCAACCCTTTCCTTCATCCATGGGAATGAAACTGTGCTTGGCTTGTTGATCTTCTTGGCAAGGCGTATCGATGCTCCTTTTATAGGCACGGCACCGCTTCTACTTTGTCTTGTTCCTTCGACAGGGCGTCGTGCGCTACATGCTTTATCTCATCGAGCAGTGCGTCCACCCACGCGTCCTTATCATGCCGACAGCTTTAGTCCCGGTTGCAGCCACCAACCGTGACAAAAGGTTACCCGCACATCATCCCCCCGGATAAGGCCCTCCTAAATAAGCCTCCCCCAGTCTTTTGTCCCGGTTTGAGCCTCCACCCGGGATGAAAGTTTCGCGCGCCACTTCGTTCCCGCCTATTTTCTTCCCGCATTCCCGCCATTTTTCCACTATATATATGTAGGCTTGGACTCATATCTCGCAAACCTCATCACTCTCTCCCATGGCTTCCATCGTATGTCTAACACCCCGGGAGGCGGAGGCGCTTTGCGCCTCGAACTACCCCTGCCCGCCCGGCTACCGCGTCCCGACCGGCTGGTTGCTCGAGCGTCGGAGGCGTACCGGTCCCTCCTATCCCTGTAGGTGTGCCACGCGAGATGGCCATCACGAACCACTACTATTTCGAGCTCACGCCTGAGCAGCGGAGGAATCCCCAGTGGCATCCCGACTACAGCCCGACTTGGGACAGGTTCTTCATCAATCGGCGTGAGAGGGCGGTTGCCAAGTACGAGGAGGACGGCCCGCCTCCTTCGAACTTCAACGAGGCCGGCCGTCGGATGTGGTGGCGCGGCCGGACTCTCCAGAGCGTCATGGCCTATCGTGGCCCCCGCCTGCGCTACCCTCAATCCCAGCCCACGCGTGGTCATCCGCCGAGGTTCGACAACCGCGACCCCGATGCTAGCGACGATGACGTCGGCGACTATGATGACTACGAGTGGCGACTATTATAGGGCTAGGCACGACTATGATTGAATGGCTCCAACATTCGAATCCGGCCATGTATCTTATTTTTCGGTTGAGCTCCGTACTTTAATTTCAGTTCAATCGTAATAAATTTCGTGTCAACCACTTTATTGAACAAAAACAACCGACAACGACTTTATAAACTAAATTTAAACTAATAGAACCGACAACGACTTTATTGAAATTACAATAAAATAGATAAATTACTAGTCTAGTCTCTACTCGTCGTCGGAGGTTGTCTCCGTCCAAATGCCATCCCACCGAGGGTCGTTTTCGGTCCAAGTTGTATTCGGGTTCTCGAGCTCGAAGGCGGCGACGGCCCAACGGTGGCGCCTGTTGGACCTGCGTTGTGCCCTAAGGTTAGCAAAGAACGCGTCGGGGGACCGCGCCCTCCACCGGCGCATCAACCGCTCGTCGCGCTCGGCGACGGCGATCCTGCGCTGCACCGGCGGTGCCGGCGACGGTCCTCGTCGTCGACGAGGCACGGCGGTGGCGCGAGGAACTCCGCCTCCTCTAGCGATTCAACATCCGGGAAGTTCATGTCGTGCCCTGGCCGCCGAAAGCGCCACGCCGCCGCGTCGTAAGCGCGCGCCGCCAGCTCCGGCGTGTTGTACGTGCCGAGGGTGAGGCGGAAGCCACCAGCGCGTATCTCGGCGGTGAACCTACCGCTCGGACGCACTCGAACGCCACGGAAACCGGACGCCCCTCGACGACGTGGAGGCATCCCGGAGATGAATGAGCGGAGGCGGTGGTGACGTGTGGTTACGCCCGCACTCGTCGCTCTATATAGCGCACGCGGGGCATGGCACGTGTAAGCGGTGGCTACACGTCGCACGCCGGCGTCGGCGGGGCGTGGCACGTTGAAGCGGTGGCGACACGTCGCACGACGGCGTCGACGGGACGCGACACGTGGCACGGGGACGCGACACGTGTGGCACGGTGGCACGTGGAATAGGTATATGGATGTCATATTCATGTTCATTAGCTTTTTCTGATCAATATTCATATATAAAACATTTGTATTTGAGTTACCATTCAAAAGTTATTGAAATAATAGTTTTATTAATTTAAAATAGAAAAAAGAAAAGGGGTGAAGAGGGTGAGATGAGCTGATCCGTGGCACAGACCATCCAACGGCACTAGGCCGTTGGATTCAAACGGATGGGCTGTGCCACGGATCAACTCCTACCCCCTTTTGTCGCGGGTCGAGCCACGGCCCGCGATAAAAGGACCGGTATAAATACCTAACCCCACGGGCGGAGCCCCCACCCGCGACACCCGGAGGCCATTCCCTTAGCGAAATTGCGTCGCCAGGCTGCCCAATTTCACCGCCGCCGCCGGCCATCTTGCTCGCCTCCGGCCGCCACCTCTTCACCGCCGCCTCTTCGCCTCCCTCTGCCGCGCGCCTCCGCGGTAGTCCTCTGCGCGCCGTCGTCGCGCGCCTCCCTCTGCCGCGCGCCTCCGCGGTAGCCCTCGGCCGCGCCACCTCCCTCTCCGCGCGCGCCGCCTCCTCGGCCGCGCCGTCCTCGATCCGCCGCGCCGCCGCGCCGCCGCCTCCACGGCCGCGCCACCTCCCTCGCCGCGCGCACCGCCCTCGGCCGCGCCGCTGCCCGGCCATCTGCGAGGTAGCCGCCGCCGGGCTCCCCTGGCCATTTTTTTAACTTTTTTGTAATATTGTTAGTTAATTAGTTAATTAAGTTAGCTAGTTTAAATTTAGTATATGTATAGTTAGTTATTTTAAATTTTGTATTAGTTTTTTGTAAGTTTTCTATGTATTAGTTAAAATTTGTATTAGTAAATTGCTAGTTTAAATTTAGTATTAGTTAGTTAGTATAAATTTTGTTGTATAAATTTTGTAGTTAGATAATTAGTAGTTTAATTTTTTTGTAAGTATTTTAGTATATAGACATTTTAGTATGTTAGTTTAAATTTTGCTGTACAAATTTTGTAGTTAGATAATTAGTTAGTTCAAATTTTGTTGTAATTAGTTAGTTTAATTTTTTTGTAAAAAATTTGTAGTTTAAATTTTGTTGTAACCGCCGACACCCCTCTCGCAAACACCCGCCGAGACCCCTCTCGCAAACAACCGACGTCAACTCCCTCCCCCCTGGAAAAAACCCGTCGCCGACACCCTCCCCCTCTCGCAAACACGCGCCCTTTCCCTCTCGCAAACACGCGCCGACACCCCTCACCCTCTCGCAAACACGCACACTCTCCCTCTCGCAAACACGCGCCGACACCCCTCTCCCTCTCGCAAACACACGCACTCTCCCTCTCGCAAACACGCGCCGACACCCCTCTCCCTCTCGCAAACACGCGCCGCCGAGACCCTCTCCCTCTCGCAAACACGCGTCGCCGACACCCTCTCCCTCTCGCAAACACGTGAGCATTGTCGAGATCCTCTACCTGACGCGCCCTCTTCTCCCTGCTCCACGCCGAGACTTCCCCTCCTTGAGCCTACCCCATCTCTGGTTAGGGTTAGGGTTTGCTTAGTGTTTGATTAGGGTTAGGGTTAGAACATGTACTTATCGATTTAATTTTTTGCAGAAACAATGGATCGATTCGAACGGGACTTGGAACAGGAAGACATTTTCGAGAACATAATCCGCGATGGTGATGGAGAAGCCGGCGGCTCCGGTGATGGAGAAGCCGACGGCTCCGGTGATCATGGAGAAGCCGGAGGCTCCGGTGATGGAGAAGCCGACGGCTCCGGTGATGGAGAAGCCGACGGCTCCGGTAATGACGAGGTATACGATCAGTCTGAGGCATTAATGGAATTCTATATGTACATATGTATATAAATTAACTGATTTTTATTCTCTTAGGCCTCCGAAGATAAGTTGGAGAAACGAGGCCCGGCAAAGAGACTAGGCAAAAAAGACCACTTCAACATTGAAGCTATATCACCGGAAGGCCAACTCCGTGGCACCCGCGAGTGTCGAGTGACATTTAAGAATCGGTGCGGAGTTGTGGTTAGAGATCATATCCCGATCACCGTTAGAGAATGGAACAAGACCAAGAATGTGTCCGAAGATCAGGTTGCCGATAGGTACAAGAACACACTTTTTGACGACCTCATGTCACATTTCACTTTGCCAAATTTGGGATCGGACTCCGAGAATGCCAAGCGAGGGCGCTAGTGAAGAAATGGGCTCTTAAGAAGATGGGGGAACTTTTCCGAGCGTATAAGAACCGGTTATGGAAAGCTTATAAGGCCGAGAAGAAGCCTCCAGTATTCGAAAACTACCTAGCGAAGCAGGAGCATAATTGGGAAGAATTTGTGAAGTACAAAGAATCAGAGGAGGCTGTGAACCTGTCCAAGAAAAACAAGAAGAATGCAAGCGAGAAGAAATATCACCATCATACGGGGCGAGGGGGCTACGAAGTAGCCATGCCTAAGTGGGATGCACAAGAGGCTGAGATGGAGCGGAAGGGGATCACTCCAGAACCCACGCGAGAAGGATGGGACATTAGGGCTCGAAATTGGTTCCTCGCGCATGGCTGTGAGTATGATATGAAGACAGGGAACATTGTTGAAAGTGACAGCGAGGGTTAGGGTACCCGGGGAAGAATGGATTAAAGTGACGACAGAAATAAAGGCGGGAAAACTAAAGTTTGCTCCCGATAGAGAGAAAGACTTGCTGACGCTTGTCCTCGGTAATCCTGAGAAGGGAGGACGAACAAGAGGCTTCGGCCCTAGTGTTCCGTGGTCGCTTGGGTTTCCGGCCGACGCGGAGACTTATAGAAGCCGAGCGAGAGCTAAAAAACGCGAGCTGGAGGTGCAGAATGACCGGATGGCCGAGTTCCAACGCCAACTTGACCAGCAGCAGCGGGAGATTCAGCAGCAGCAGCGGGAGATAAATGAACTAAAAGGACAGCGCCAGCCAGATAATACCGCTGGCATATCTCGGCCGACGAGACAGCAGCGTGGCCGACTCGGAGGCCCCTACTACACGGATGATAGATGGCGGTCCCGGCGACCCCGTGGATGGAATCAAGGAGCAAACACCTTGTGATCTCCATGTGGTGTTCGGGAACATGTCCGTTAAGGTGGCGGTCGGCTATGTCTTACCCGCATTTGGACTCGAAGGTGAGCCGGCAACATGGCATGGCAATGAGATTCCAGCTGGCTATGCTTGTGTCGGGGTGGATTCAGCTTGTACCGTCGTGGGAGACATTGGAGCTCGAAATCCCTGGAGGTGATGGGGGGCTTACACTCAGAGAGGTGCTGGGAGAAATCATTCTCTGGGAAAAGAAGAACATCAGGCTGCCAGGCTGGGTAGCCCCTAGTACCAGTCGTCCGAGCAGGTCACCATCACCTCCTCCAGATGATCGCAGGCCACCATCACCTCCTCCTACTGATCACATGTCGCCACCATCACCCCATGGGTACGACGTCGACCACGACATCCGTAGTCCATCTCCATCTCCAGCCGCCGCCGCCTCCGCCCACTAAGACTCGGAATGCACCCCGGAAGCGTTTCAAGAGTCCTATCCGCAAGATGTCGCCCCTCCCAAAAGTACCAAAGGTTCCTCCCCCCGTCCTTGGGATCTTACTGTCGAGGAAAATGCGGCCGCTGTTGCGAAACACAACTATGATCATTTCCATAAGCCAAAACCTCCAGCCGCCGCAGCCATACACCGAGAAGCAAATAGCATATGCTACTTCTTTTCCGAACACACCATCGCAATATGACTTACACGAGAAGAAGGATGACTATACACGCCACCTTGCGAGGGTAATTGATGACAAGAGCGAGAATGAAAAGGCTAAGAAGAACAAGGATGACAAGGGTAAGAAGAAGGATATTGCTACCACGAGCAAATCATCAGCTAGAAGTGCAGCCGAGAAGAAGTCAAGTTCAACAACTGCACCCCTCAAGGCCAAGCAAACGACAAAAGGAAAAAGAGAAAGGAAGTTCCCCTCCTCGGAGATCAGCCCAAACAATCGATCCCAGCACTCAAAGTGTTTAATGTTCCCAAGCCGTACCGAGAACAGTGGTGGTTTCGATATGGAAGAAGCTGCAAAGCTAGCGGCTGCCCGTGACGTTACCGTGGAGGAATTGATGTATGCAGCAGATGTTGCACTACCCACCGCTGATATAGCTCCTAAATTTGTCTACGGAGCCGACTTGGTCAGCACGCAGCAGCTGCATAAACTGCCAACACATATGCGGAATTTGCATCGGTGGTACCTTGATGCATGCAAGGAGAACATAATGTACATCGTGGCGACTATACCATGGGAATATTACTACCGAAAGGAGGAGATCCATATTGAGATGAATGAACTCTGGCAGTTATTCAATTTAGAAGTCCTCGACAAATCTCTCATGAGTTGCTATTGCTTGTAAGTTTTTAACTACATATAAGTTCATTTTCATTCAGTTCATGTTCGTTCTCATTGCATATACTCATTATATCTTATGTGTTCTCTATTATGCAGACTGAAGATCAGTGAATGCAAAAGTAATAATATTATCAATATTGGGTTTATGGACCCAGATAAAATACATGTTGAAACGGTAAAGCATAACCGCGAAGATACGGGGGGAAACCTACTAAGGTTTTTGGGGGAGCAATATTTCTGTGATTCAATATTGTTTCCTTACAACTACGAGTGAGAGTCTTAATGATCTTTTATGCACATCCAATTTTTCTTACTCGATATTAAGTGTAATTCCTGACATATATAACATGTGCAGCTTCCACTGGATTCTACTAGACATTCAACCTGATAAGGGAATAGTTGAAGTAAGAGACCCACTGAGTAGAGGCGTGGACGGGTTCAGCGACTTGCAGAAGTTGCTCCAAGTGTAATTTCCTTCATCGCCGCGCTATATCTTTCGTGAGATATCAAGTAATTATCCACTCATTCAATCATTCTTTTGCACTGCGAGGCTTGGACAGCTTTCAAGAACCATCATAAGCAGAGTACCTGGCGCAGAAGCTAACATTTACTCCTGTACCGTGCCCTCAACAGCCACAAGGGACGAATCTATGTGGATACTACGTTTGCGAGTCCATTCGCATGTTAACCACTGAGAGGCAGAACAACAATAAATTCAACGTAAGCAATAACACTCACAACTTTATTTATTATCGTCAATATTTCGTTATCAAGATTGATATAGTCATACTCATCTCATTTTCGTATATAGGTCGACTACATGCGGGACAGACTCCAACCAAAGGAACACCTACTAGGAATTGCGGAGGAACCGGCGGGACTTTTGGTTAGAGAAGTACTAAACAACACAGGCTTGTTTAGTCCAAATAGATGCTCTACCTCCAAATAGACGGTCGTTAGTACCGCTTGTCGATCGTGAGCTAAATGTATATATATATGTAAGGGGAATATACATGTAAGGGGAATCGACTTTTGCTTCCAATATTTGTTTGATCGATCTATATATATAATGAATGAACGTGTACCACTTCTAGTAGCGTACAAATATATCCAACTTTTATTTTTGAATGAAAAAAATGAAATAACAGGCGGTCGGTGGCGGGGGGGGGGGGTGTTGCACCTCTCAAACCCTAAAGCAGCAGCGTTGTGCGCCCGCCACGTAGAGGGCCTTTTGTCGCGGGTGGTAATACCACCCGCGACAAAAGGGCCTGTCCCCTGCGCGCCCCGCGGCTGCCACGTGGTGGACCTTATGTCGCGGGTCGTAAGCGACCCGCGACAAAAGGGGGACCTTTTGTCGCGCCTCCCTTGTCGCGGCTTGCCGCCCGCGACAAAAGGGTCATACGACCCGCGACATTAGGCCTGTTTTCCACTAGTGTTTACCTCCAATTTTCCTTGATTCAAACCGATGTGCATATGATCGGCATGGACCTTTAAGAATATATGCTCTCTGTCTTGATCATTGACATTATAGCTAGCAATGGCCAACCTTTTTCCCTGGATCATATGGAAGACGATTGATGTCCTACGCTGGCGGTGGCGGTGGTGGTGGAGGTGATGTGGAAGCATCATCATGTCGAGTTGAAGTTTGTTTATCTGAAGTAGCAATGGTAGAAGATGCAAACTTCTTTGCTTTGTGCTTCTAGAAAAGAGCAGCAATATCCCCGGTCCTCTTCTTTCTTTTCCCAGTTCTCTTCATCTACAATGCAAAATTAAAAATCGACCAGCTACATTGAATCAATTACTTTGATCACTAATGTATCCATGTTCTAGTTTTGTACTGTAATAAGAATAAGCTAATCAAAGTTTCAGCTTGAGATTTGAGAGAACAGAGAAGTAAAGAACTAGACCTGATTAGAGAATCCCCAATAAAATACTTGCGTACGCGGCTGGCCGGCCGTGCGTATGCGCGCGAGTGTCGTGTTCTCTAATTTGATTGCTCTGCTCTCTTCTGATCTGCAATGCGATGTTGCTCGCTCGTTGCTTCTGATCGTGTTCCCTTGCTAGATCAAAACCAAAATATGAGCTACTTCCGATCGAAACTGCAGTACATGGGCTAGGCGGCTAGGGCATGTTTGGGGATCGCGAGAGCGGCCACACACTAGCGTGGTCTTTTGCTTCGTGGGCTGTGGCTACATATGTTATTTTCTTTATTTTTTCTCAAATATGTATTGTATAGTAGGGCTATTGGACCGAATTCTTAAAGTGATCCTAGCCCCATCCTTTCACCCTGTTGGATCCACCCCTCATGGGCTCTAAGACTCCTCTTCAAAATGATGTTATAAAGGTTTTGCATGATAGCTCTTTAGGAGAGCATTCTGGGTACTACCAATATACCGAAGATAAAATCTCTATTTCATTGGTCCGGCATCAAAACACACACTATGGAGTATGTGCAAGGCTGCCAAGGTGTGTCAGCAAGCCAAACCAGAACATATCAACTACCCCTTCAACCTCTTAAGGTTCCTCCAGAAGCATGGCATACTATAAGAATGGATTTTATCTCTCGGAGTTGTCCCATCAAAGAGGTACGAGGACCGGTACGTGCAAAGAGAGACAACCAGGAGGTGGCGGAAAAAAGCCACAAAACCCAACTAGAGTTCCATCCTCCTCGTCGGCGACACCACCGGTCCGCTCCGCCTCCGGTGGCCTTGGGGCCTTGGAGGTGTAGCGAACCATGGTACCTCACCGGCGGGGAGTTTCCGTTTTTAATTTAGTTTGCTTTTAATCTCTTTTTTGGGATGGTGAGGCGGCGACTACATCCTGAAGACAGAATAAGGTTCTCCATGCCCTATCCTCGCTCCGGTGGTGCATCTAGCGCTGATGGAGGGCACGTGGAGTTGTGTGCCCGTCGGATCTCCTGGGATCCGGTCGGTTTTCGTGTTTGTTGTTGTGGTTTCATGTCAGTCTCTTCCGATCTACGGTTGTCATCATTGGCGATGGTTGCTGCTCGGGGTGCGCTGGTCCTTTGGGACCTTAGCATGACGATTTCCTCTCTGTCTACTACAACAAGCTCTATTATGACAAGCTTTGCATGACTCCGGTGATGGAGGGGCAAGGACAGCAGCGCGCCTTCGATCGTGCTAGTGTTTGTAGTCGTTGCTAGGTGGTCCGAGTATCAATTTGTAATTTTCTTTACTTTTTGGGATATTTGTACTACTGTTGATAATTATTAATAGATCGGTGGATTTCTCGCAAAAAATGGATTTTATCTCTGGTTTGCCTAGTTCTGGAAGATACAACTACATCTTGGTGATAGTTGACAAGTTCACTCGCTATGCTCACATCATTCCACTTCATCGCCATTTTAGCGTTGCGACGGTAGCTCAGTCATTTTTGGATCACATCTACAAGTTACATAGCATGCTTTCAATCATCATTTCTGACCGAGATCCAATTTTCACTAGCATATTTTGGACTAAACTATGGGCATTGGTTGTCACATATCTGAATCTCAGCACCGCAAACCATCCATGGACTGATGAGCAGACGGAGAGGGTTAATCTGTGTCTTGAGATTTATCTTTGTTGCTTTGTCCATTCTACTCCTACTAAGTGGTCCCGGTGGTTGTATTTAGCTGAGCACTGGTATAACACAATTTCCCACTTAACCTTGGGTCATTCTCCATTCAAGATATTGTATGGTTATCAACCTCAAATTTGGGGCGTGATTCATTGAACAAAGAACCAATATCAGACGTGCAGTTGTGGTTAGAGGAACGTTCTGTCATGAATGCTAATCTATTGTTATGAATGCTAATCTATTCGATGCAGAGGCCGAGGTTTGTTGCCTCCTTTCGAAAAAATGAATGCTAATCTCAAGCTTCACTGAACATAGATAATCAATTGATGAAGGCATAGGCTGATCAGTAATGATTACTTTTGCCATATGCGCATAGTTTTGTGTCAGCTCATTCTAATCACGAGCTTTGATTACTTTGGTCCCTACAAAGTAATCAAGCATCTGAGTATTGTCGCATATGAATTGCAATTACCATCAAGCCAAGTGCACCCAGTCTTCCATGTCTCACAACTTCGATGAGTGATTCCACCAAAGCTTCAGGTATTGACACAATTGCCTTAAGATCCTGACATATTTGATATTTCTTGTGCAAGGGCTGGAGATTCGTTGGATCTAGTGTGATAACCAGTTCATTGAACAAAGCCTCATCATGTGGCCAGGATCACCTACCTGGGAGGAACTACTCGATCTCCAACGTCGGTTTCCTGCAACACCACCTTGTCCCAAGCTGGTTTCCAAGAACGGAGGAATGTTAGCGCTTCTCCCTCCACCACTACTACATGCTAGCTCAGGAGTAGCCCGGCACCAAGGCCCCACACGAACCGCAAGCCCAATGTTCGGATCAGCGGCCTGGAATGGAACATGGCTACATCGACACAAGCTACTTAAGGAACCAATGATGTAAACAGAAGCTACGCACCGATGTGCAACGCTTGCGTGATGGAAGCGACCTAGGCGACTAGGGTTTGACGACTTCGACGGCGATCTGCCGCCGGAGGAATCTAGAACCGCCCCTTCTCCCGTTTGATCCGTGCTGCTACTCGGGCTGATCCAGGGGCTGTCGCGTACAGCTTCCCAGCCTTGGTTGCGCGCGAGACTGGGTGGAGATCGGATCGGGTTGCTGATGGCGGCGGAATCTCCAGGGACGCCGCGAGCTTTCGAGGTTGTTGAACTGCTCAGGAACCTTAAACTGAGCGAGGCGGAGAGGGATGGAGTGTTTCTGGCCAGGGAGGAAAAAAGCAAGCTGCCGGAGGTGAAGTGGACGATGGAGGCGCGCCTGTTGACGGTGCGCGGTTCCAGCGAGCAATCGTTGGAGAGGCAGAAGAAACAAGTGGGCATTGCTACATGCAATAACAACTCAGCTTTGGCGGGCTCCCAGGAGGAGACCCGCCGGTCCCAATGAGTGTGATGAGTACTAACTGTCGTGGTTTGGGCGGTGCTGCGACAGTTAGAGAGATTCGCGATCTTGCCAAGAAACATGCCCCCACGCTGCTCCTTGTCCTCGAAACCCAATTACACAGGAGGCGTGTGGAGAGTTTAGCTCATACGTTGGGGTTTTTTTTTTTTTTTTTTTTGAGGAAGTCGGAAGGGGAAAACCCCTACCTACGATTTTATTAAAAGGAGGAGCTAAGGCAGCTCAAAAGTTACAGAACCTGAGGAAACCAGGGTGTACAAAGAAGAAACTATACAGGAAGAAAAGAAAGAGGAAAACATAAGCGAGAAACCTCCCAGATATCCTTTCTCACGCTGCCCAACCTGAAGACCAAAGGGAGAGTGCAACTCTCTCCTCTTTCCTAGCTCTAACCGACCACAACTTGCATGTGTCGATGCATTGTTGGGCAACTATCTGGTTTGGTACCTGTAGATCATCAAAAACCTTCCTATTTCTTGACAGCCAAATGCTCCACAAAGCTGCAATAATGACTATATCCCAGGCTTTCTTTTTTGGACCTGCACATCTATTCCTGGCAGCATAAAAAATATCAGAGAGATCCGTAAGACCGGCCAGGTCAATCCCTAAGAGCGCAAGGATTTGGGTAGTATGTGCACAGTTCAACGCAAAATGCTCCACCGTCTCCGTCGCGTCACACCCAAAGGGGCAACTGTCATCATTAACAATATGCTGTCGTAACAAAACTGATCTCACTTTGATCCTCCCTTTGCTCAGCAGCCAAGCAAAGAGCTTGCATTTTTTGGGTGCGGCACTTGTCCAAATTGAGTCTATACTGACATGTCTTAAGCCTCCCCAATTGATGATACTGTAGAGATTTCTAACGGAGAAAGTATCCGACATATCAAAGCGCCAACCCCTTTTGTCCCCCTCTGTATATTGAAGTACGCAGGAATGTAAGAAAAGCAACAACACTTCTTTCTCCTGTGCTGCCCTCTCAGAGGTTATGTGTTTCAGAGGGATTACCCAAGATCCATTCCTCCAACAGTCGGCTACCGAAATATTCGGCCTGATGGCGTGTGAGAAGAGAGCCGGGAACTGAAGGCATAGAGGACCTGTTGTTGTCCATTTGTCCTTCCACAAGGAGGTAGTGATTCCATTCCCAATTTGCACACAAGTAGTGTTTCTATAAGTCTCGATCAAATTATTAATTTGATTCCAGGCTCTAGAGTGGTTTGTTGATCTGTCTCCAAAGTCCTTATCATGCAGATGAGCGGCTGAAACCCATCTGGCCCATGGAGAATTGGGTTCAGTCAAGAAACGGTGAGCAAACTTAGTGAGAAGGCATTGATTTTGAATTTTCAGGTTCTTGATACCAAGTCCTCCTTCTTCCAAGCTTCTACAGATAGAATCCCATGCCACTAAGCAGTCACTGCCATTAACTGAACTTTTACCCTTCCAGAAAAAAGCTCGCATTAGTCTCTCTAGTTCGTCAATAACCCATTGAGGGAGCTGGATACATGACATAATGTATGCAGGCAGGGCTGTTAAAACTGATTTGGTTAGAGTTAACCTTCCTCCATGGGTGATAAAGTCTAAAGAGAAACCAATTCTTTTTTCTACCGAGGAGATATAAGGGAGAAAAACCTCTTTTGGCAGCTTAGTGTCGGAGAGGGGTAGGCCCAAATAAGTCTGGGGAAAGGAGGCCACTTCACAGTTGAGAGCTTCAGCAATTTCCTCTCCTTCTTGTAAAGAGAGATTTGACAAGTGCTTTGTTGTAAGTAGCTCGGGCCGCAGTGGTGGCCTCGGACTTTTTTGGAAGAATAACATATCCATCGAGATTTTGCCTTATTCACAATATCATATTGATGCAATTGTGAAAGAGGTTGGAAAAGACCCATGGCGCCTCACAGGTGTCTATGGGGAGGCACAGACGGCTGAGAGGTTTAAGACTTGGGACATGCTAAAATTCATCAGGTCGTCATCGCCTTTACCCTGGATGCTACTAGGGGATTTAATGAGGTACTGCACCGGCATGAACATGTTGGGGTGCAGGAGAGGAGTTACGCACAGATCCCAGGGTTCCGCGATGTTGTTGATGTGTGCGGTTTGCAAGACTTGGGCTACCAAGGAACAAGCTGGACGTATGAGAAGAAGGTTGCCGGGGGCAGTTACTGCAGAGTAAGACTTGATCGTGCATTGGCAACACCAGAGTGAAGCGCTAGGTTTCCACTTACCATAGTACGCCATCTTACGGCGGCATCCTCCGATCACTGCCCTATACTCTTATCTTGGCGGCAGGAAGAGATGTTAGGTGGGCTAAGGAGGGAGGACAAAATGTTTCGGTATGAGGTGATGTGGGAGCGTCATGATGGTTTCAAGCCGCTCCTCCGCCAGGCATGGACCCAAGGCGGGAAAGCACTGACACTTGGTGAGCTACAGGAGAAGATCTGCGCGGTCACAGACTCTTTGAAGACGTGGGGATCTAGTACGTTTGGAGGTGTCAGGAAAGAAATACGCATCTTGAGGGATGAACTGAAGAAGATGCGAGAGGAACCGACACGCGTGGGACCTACCCATGCGGAAATCAAGACTGTCAACCGGCTAGTGGAACTAGATCATCGGGAGGAGGTGATGTGGCGGCAACGCTCCCGGGTGCAGTGGCTAGCGGAAGGCGATAAGAATACACGTTTTTTCCACCTTCGGGCGAATCAACGGAAGAGGAAGAACAAGGTTGCCTCCTTGAGGAAACCGAGTGGTGATTTGACGGAAGATCCAAAGGAGATGGCAGACGCTACCACAAAGTTCTACCGAGACCTATATCAATCTGAGGGAACGGAGGACATGGCAGCGGTTTTAGACACAGTACCAGTACGGGTTACTGAAGCTATGAATAAGGAGCTGATCGCTACAATCAGCGAGAAGGAAGTGAGAGTAGCTCTTTTCCAGATGTTCCCTACCAAAGCGTCGGGGCCTGATGGATTTCCGGCACATTTTTTCAAAGACACTGGGATCTCTGCGGAGAGGAGGTGACGAATATTGTGCTTCGTGTGCTCCGGGGAGAGGATGATCCGACTGGTTTCAACAAGACCTTTCTTGTCCTAATCCCTAAGGTAGACAAGCCAGAGGAGCTGGGACAGTTTAGGCCTATCAGTCTATGTAACGTGATTTATAAGATTGCTTCGAAAGTCCTATCAAACAGACTGAAGGTGGTGTTACCTGAGATTATATCTGACGAACAGTCAGCTTTCGTGCCGGGCAGATTAATTACGGACAATATAATTACGGCCTATGAGTGCCTTCACTTTATGAAGAGGAACAAAGCAGTCAAGCATAGATTTTGTGCTCTAAAACTCGACATGAGGAAGGCTTATGACAGTGTTGAATGGGAATATCTTGAAGCAATTATGAAAAAACTTGGTTTCCATCGAACATGGGTGAGGATGATCATGAGGATGGTTACTACGGTATCATTCTCAGTTTTGTTTAATGGAGAACGGTTAGAGGAATTCCAACCATCTCGGGGTATCCGCCAAGGTGACCGAATATCGCCATATTTGTTCTTGTTAGCAGCAGAGGACCTGTCGTGCCTCCTAAAAGCTAGAAGTGAATCATCAACGCTAAAGGGTTTACAAGTGGCCCCCACTGCCCCGGCAGTGAACCACCTTCCTTTCGCCGATGATAGCCTGCTGTTTATTAAGGCAAATGGGGAGAGTGCCCGAGATGCTCGGGACACACTGGATGCTTACTGTCGAGCATCGGGACAGGGGATAAATTTGGACAAGTCATCAATTTTCTTTAGTAAGCGTTGTCCAAATTTAGTAAAACAGGAACTCAAACTGATTCTTAACGTTCAGAATGAGTCTCTAAGTGAAAAGTACTTGGGTATGCCCTCTGATGTGGGGAGATCAGTGAATGGGTCCTATAAATTTCTAAAGGATCGTATATGGAAGAGGATTCAAGGTTGGATAGAGCTGTGTTTGTCGGCTGGAGGGAAGGATGTTTTGATCAAATCAGTTGCGCAGGCAATTCCAGTTTTCTCGATGGCTTGCTTCAAGCTCCCACGGGGCTTATGTCAACATATCAACTCGCTGATAAGGAATTTCTGGTGGGGCTCAAAAGATGGCAAGAGGAAGACATGTCGGGTGTGGTGGGAGGACATGACAAAACCGAAGTTTTTGGGTGGCCTCGGTTTCCGTGATATTGAGTTATTCAACTTAGCACTGCTGGCGCGCCAAGGATGGAGAATTCTCCAGTCTCCCAACACGCTCAGTGCTCGTATGCTCAAAGCTATCTACTTCCCAGACTCAGATTTCATGACTGCTGACTTAGGATCTCATCCATCAAAGATATGGAGGTCTATTCTAGATGGAAGGGAGGTCCTAACTACGGGTTTGATCCGCCGTATCGGGACGGGGGAGACTACTAAGAGCATCCCCACTCGTGGGCGCTCCCCACGTCCAAATCCGGCGAAATTTTCGTCCGGATTGGATGAAGATTTGGCGTGGGGAGCGCCGAAGTTCCAGCCGTCCCCCCGGCAGGAAACCCCCAACCTCGACCATTTGACATATTTCAAACAAATTCAACATAAAATTTAACAAGTTCGGCAAACAAGAGGACGAGAATTGCTGAAACAAATTCGGCGATAACAAGTACAATGTTTAACAAGTGCTGAAACAAATGAAGCACACAATTTCACAATTTTTCAAACAAATTAAGACAGACTAGTTGGCGTCGGCGTTGGCGTTGCCTCGGAGCCTCCATATGTGCTCCACCAGATCATCTTGCAGCAGCTGGTCCATTCGCTGTCTCGGCTTGCACTTCCGGCGACCTCGTGCCGACCCACCACGCCGACGAGTTGCCAGTCCGGCGTACATGCTTGCCAAGCAACCAAGGATCATCATGTGCTCCTCGTCTTGGGCGGCTGCTGCCATCTCTTCTTGCATAAGCTCGACGAACATCTGCTCCTCCTCTTCGTCCGAGTCCATGGCCGGCGAGGCAAATGGACGAACACCCGACGGGCGTGGTCGAGGCAACCCGAGCCGCGAGCGACGACGAGCAAGCAGGCCGGAAAACAGGCCGGCGGAAGAGCAGCCGGACAGACCGTCGTCCAAACACGGCGGAATATAGGCAGGTGGGGAAGGAGTGGCGGCGCAATCTGGGCAACAAGCCGGCGGGGTGGTGCCGGCGGCGAGAGAGATACGAGGGGTGGGGGAGATTTTGAGCGACGTGGCGGTGGGGTTCGTGCGTCGAGTCACCGACAGATCGGGTCCTTCCCCGCTTTTCACTCGTCCGGAGTCCCCGAGCGCTCCCCGGGGGGCCGGGGGTGCGTGGGATCGCTGGATGGATTTAGGCCCAAATCCGGACGAAAACGAGGAACCGGGGGCGCGACTGGGCCGAATTACGCCGTCCGGATGGAAAAAACGCTCGCCGGGGGCCTCGTCGGGGGGACGAGTGGAGATGCTCTAATGCATGGGTTGATAACTGGCTGCCCAGAGATGGAGCATTACGGCCTATAGCTAGCTTGTCGGACACCGCCGGATCAAGAAACACCCCAGCGCGTTTCAGAGTTTATTGATCATACGATGAGGCAATGGAATGGGGACCTGCTTCAGGAGCATTTTCTACCAATGGATGTACAGCTGATCCAGGCTATCCCTCTCAGTACGCGTGTACAAGCAGATTTTTGGGCCTGGCACTATGACAGTAGGGGTATTTTCAGTGTACGCTCGGCTTACAAGATGTTGGCTGAACTGAAGAGAAAAGAGTCGCTTGGATTGAGGGGGCGTCTGCGGGCTCGAACACGAAGGATGTGCAAAAGGGTTGGACAAGCTTGTGGCACATCCAAGTTCCAGCCAAACTGAAGGTTTTCTTATGGAGGCTGGCGCGGCAATCATTGCAGACGGCGGACTTGTTGAGCTGGCGACACATTACAACGTCGAGCTCCTGTGGTATATGTGGGGCAGTAGATTCATGGCGTCATTCGTTGCTTGAGTGCACGATGGCGAGATGCGTCTGGGCCTTGACAGATGAGGAGCTGCTTGAACATATGTGTCAGGTGAATGAAGCACAGGCGAGGACCTGGCTTTTTTCTATGATAGACACCCTCACGCACAATCAGCTTACACGGATGTGTGTTACTTTGTGGGCAATTTGGCACGCTCGGCGCAAGGCAATTCATGAAGATTCGTTTCAAAGCCCGCTCAGCACACACTGTTTTATTGACAGCTTTATTAGGGAGCTGGACCAAATGAAGAAACCGAAACCTGCTAGATGGATTCCACCGCCACCTGGGATGGCAAAACTCAATGTGGATGCAGGGGTGTCAAGGAGTGGAAGTTGCGGATCAGTTGCTGTTGTCGCTAGATCGGAGGCGGGAGAGTATCTTGGTGCCTCAGCTGTATTGTTTCATGGTTTAGTTGATCCAGAGATCTTGGAGGCGCTAGCTGTCCGGGAAGGCCTCAACCTGGCGCAAGACCTCAAATTACCCAGGATGATGATCGCAAGTGATTGCTTGCGGGTGGTGAACGCTCTGCATGAAGCCAATCTTGGGGTTTATAGTCATATAATTTCAGAAATACAGTTTCGAGCAAGGGGATTCGTGGAAGCTATGTTTTCACATGAAGGAAGATAATCGAATAAAGAGGCGCATAATCTTGCGCAGTTAGTTTTATCCCTACAAGTAGGTAGACATGTTTGGTTTATTAATCCGCCTGAAGGCGTTTGTATTCCTCGCACTTTGATTTAATAAAGAGGGCGGATGTTTCTCAAAAAAAAAAACTTAAGGAACCAATGAAGCAAGGAGTTGGCCAGCACGGCACCCTTGTTCCCCTTTCTTTCTGCTTCCTCGAGGTATCAAGTTCGAATTATATCTCAAACTGTAGCTACTAAAATTGAATAAGAGCATCTCCAACGGGGCGACGCAAATCGGTGTCCGCGTGAGTCCGCTTGCATCGCGCGGCGGATGCGAAAAAGACTGTTTTTTTTCCACGCGTCCGTTTGCACCTGGGGGTGCCTCCAGCGGCCCGACGCATTTCCGCGTCGACATGAATTATGATGGTTGAAAACAACAAAATAAAGAGTTTCAAGGCAGTAAAGTTGTCCGAACACGGAAATCACGGCTCGGCAAAACCTGTACATGGCCTCAAGGCAGGTGCTCTCACTCATTCAAAGATACTCATCGAATATATCAGCAGCCATTTCATATGATAGCATGCGAATAGTCGCGGAGCATTTTTGGTAGGAGGTGAAGCCTAGCGCACCTGTTGCATCGGGCATGCATTGGAAGTAGGGGTCGTAGTGTCGGACACCCCGTAGAATGACCATGAACAGCTCCATTGACATCCTGTACCGGCGCCGAAACATTTTTTCCATGAACACCGGATCGGTGAGGTGGAAGTAGTCCTTGTGGAGCCGGAGCTGCCCTTCCACTCTGTTGCGCGGCAGGTTTTTTGAGCGGCCCTTGACAGAGCCCCGGTGCACCGGCCCCTGGTTTGAATTGAACTCGTGGATCATGGAGGCCGCAGTAGTTGCCAATGTCTGCGTGGACCGATCGGACTCCTCGTCGGAAGAGGAGTCAACGACCTCCGCGCGGAACTTGTCCAGCATCTGCGTGGGTACGAACTGTGGATCAATGTCCATGCACAATAGCGCCGAAAACAGGAGTAAGACACATAACGGCGCAATTGACCGAACAGGTCGTGGGCGGCGCTGCCGGGCGGCGCAACCGACAAAGTTTTGCCCCAAAACAGGCGGAAGGTATGCGCCGGAGCCAACCCCGACTACGATCCTGCTCTCCCGCGCGGCGAGAACCAAGCTGACATCGAGTACTACGCCGTTGCGGCGGGACGGCGGCGGGTGGGGTTGGGGTGGTACCGTCGCACTAAGGCAGCAAAGAAGGGGAAAAAGATATAAATCGAAGCGCTCGATTTCCTTGTCCCTGACTTGCGGGACCGGGTAAGAAAAGGAGGACGCTCGCTGCGAACGTGGAGCGTCCGCGCAGATGCAAACCTGGCGCATATTGGGCCAGATTTGCATCACCGCGGACGGCCCGGTCACTTTGCGTCGCCCCACTGGAGCAGGGCCCAGACGCATTTTCGGTCACGGCGGACGCAAATAATCGCTCAGCGTCCGTTTGCGTCGTGATGGCCGTGCTACAAAGTGCAATCTGAGAAAGAAAAAAACATGTTTCCATTACTAGGCTCACCCGGAGCCTGGAGGCCGTCGCTCCACGTGCAGACAGAGTCGAGGCCCAGATACAGTACTAGGCCCGCTGAGGCTCATTGCGGGCAACATTGGGCCTATGCAAATAACCATTGGCCCGAAGAGAGGAGCTTCTGGTCCTCCCCCTTCCTCTTCACTGAATCACTGCACGCAAATCCCCTTCCCTTCCCTCCCGAACATGGAATGGGAGAAGTGGGCGAAGAAGCTTCCACTTTCTAGCGAGAGGGCGAGGGGAATGGGAGACCAGGGGCGGAGCTGCGGATTCTGCGCCTCTCAGCGATCAACAGCGGCCGCAGTCTGCTGGCAGGTAATAGCCATGGCCCGGTAAACCCTAGCCGAATCGTAGGGGGAGCGGCGGCGGTGTTTCTCTTTACCAAACCATTCTCGTCTACGTGGAAGGGAAATTCAGCGGCATTTTTCACCAATACAAGGGAGACCTCTGTAGCTCAGAGCAAGGACGCCCACGGTTTGTTCCGAGGTTTAGAGACCTGACGCCACACGGGGTTGACTCTATTTAGGAGGTAGAACCATACTACCATGTACGCTGACATTGCACGGCATGACTGATGCCTCTTGGTTCTTGTTGTCACAAGAAGTTCTGAGAGCTCGTTCTGTCTGAGGAACTTTAACGGAAGATATCCTATTTCTTACCGGTTGTGCGGTAACATGGTACAGTACTAGTTAGTTGGTGGTGGTGGTCGTTCGGACTGCGTCATGGTATCAGAAGAACGATTTAGTCCGTAAGGTAGCCTATGAAATTAGAACAGCTCTGCACTCCAAGTGATTCCTTAGTCAATATAATATTGCTAAGTTGTTACTTTCTGCAACTTATTAAGCAGTTATCTCCCGGTACTAAATGGTGTCGACGCCCATTATTGCAAGAGACATGGCACTTAATATCCTTGCTTTTAAACTGATTTGCATAAAACATTCCTTATGGTTTAGAACATGATCTGATTTACATAGTATTTTGCCATATGTCCTCCCCTTGGTGAAATATGTGGACTAGTATGAACATACTTTGGATGACACAATCCAACCCAAGAATCTTTTGGTTGGATAGCCTGATGAAATCTGAAGGAGATAATCCTCTATTTTTATAAATGCACGGGACATTATGAAAAAATGCCATATGTTGTGCTATTTTGCAAGATATTTTCACTTGTTAGTGTTAAATTATGTGCAAGAAATTTATGAAGTTAATAGCGTCAAAGTTTGCATTGCATACGCTTGCGAATTAGAGAAAAATAATAGTTGGTGTAATGGTCAAATTAGAAGGAACAATTGCATTAGCAAGGCTGATTTTTGTGACGCAGGGATCTCCATCATTGTTATTACATCATAGTGGGTCAAAGTTGGTTAGCTCATGCTCAATAAATTGATTTATAACTTAGTTTTACCTTTCTGGTGACCTTGACCTATACACGTTTCTGAGAGAGACTTTTTTTTTTTTGAAACGGGGGGCAAATAGATTTTGCCCCTTTCCATTGATTAAGGAGTAGCAAAGAGTTTAAAGTTTACAGAGGCTAGAATCCCCGACATATACAAAAGGTATTACTCTCCCGGCATGAAATCACCCAAGCACTTAGCCCCCACTAAGACCCACAACCTCGACTCGGATTTGATCCTATCAAACACAACAAACGAAGGCGCAAGCTTGTTACGAAAAACTCTAGCATTACGCTCGCACCACACTTCCCAGGACACTAACATAGTGAGGGAAGCCATAGCTTTGCGGTTGATCCTAGCATCATACAACATTCTTCTCCACCAATCCTCGATCGAAAGCCCCTCCCAATTTGAGGGGGTCAACTCCAGAATGCCCAACCAATCTTTAACCCGAGTCCAAAGACGAACGGTAAAGCGGCAATGAACGAAGAGGTGATCCACTGATTCCGTGACCTGTTTGCACAGTGGGCAAAGGCCGCAGTTTGGCCACCCTCGCTTGGCAAGCCTATCCGCCGTCCAAATGCGTTTTTATTCGCAAGCCAAGCGAAAAATTTCACCTTTGGCAGGGCCCAAGCTTTCCAAATGTACTTATCCATGGCCGAGGCGGTGGACCCGAAGAATTGCAGCTCGTAAGCCGACTTGGTTGTGTAGCCGCCATGCGGGGTGAGCCTCCAAATGATGCCGTCGTCAATGTCGTGCCTAAGAGTGACGGTGTTGAGAAGCGTCCAAAGCTCAATGAATTGGCGAAGGTGATCGGCGGTAAAAGGTCTTCCCAAGTCAATCTTGGCGATCCACGCACGGTCATGGAGGGCTTGCCCAACCTTCCAATTTTTCCTTTTGGAGGAGTTGAAGATGAGCGGAGCGATATCTATTGGCTTTCTCCCGCCAAGCCAAGGGGCATGCCAAAATGGCGTTTTCTTCCCATTCCCAACAGAGATCGAAGTGGCGGCGTAGAACATATCCATATCATCCTTGTTGCAAGGGTTCCCGTATTTGACCCAAATCTTGTTGGGGTCTTTCCACTCAAACCAAGGCCATCAAAGGCGGAGAGCCGTAGCAAATTTGTCCGTATGAAGGATTCCAAGCCCACCTAACCTTTTCGGGCGGCACACTAGCTCCCAATTTACCTTGCACTTGGCACCGGTAGTAGCATCTTTGGCGGACCAAAGGAAGGCCCTTTGGAGTTTGTTGATGAATTTGATAGTCTCGGGCGGAACCATAAGCGGCGTAAGGTGATAGATGGCTTGAGAGGCGATGACGGATTTGATCAAGGCGGTACGGCCGGCCGTGGTAATAAATTTGCCATTCCAAGTTGGTAGCTTGCCGGCGCACTTGTCCTCAAGAAATTGGAAGTCGACCCTCCTCAAGGAGCGAACCGAAAGAGGCAACCCAAGATACCGCATAGGAAAGGAAGTTCTTGCCGCCGGCACCCCTTCAAGGATAACATCAAGGTCGATGCCCCCGCAACGAATGGGAACCACGGAGCTCTTCTCAAAGTTAGTATGAAGCCCGGTGACCAACCCAAAGTGGCCAAGGATGTCCGCGAAGTTTTTGATATCCTCCTTGAAGGGGGCGATGAACACTGCCGCGTCGTCCGCATAAAGCGAAGTCCTAAGAATGGACCCTCTACCCCGGAGCTTGTGAAGGAGCCCCAATGTCGTCGCATGCTCCAAGATTTACGAGAAGGGGTCAATGCCAAGAACGAAAAGTAGCGGGGAAAGGGGGTCCCCTTGTCTCAGCCCACGGCCATGAAGAATAGGGGGGCCGGCCACCCCATTGAGGAGAACCCGTGAGGTGGAGGTGATGAAAAGCGCGAGAACCCATTCTCGGAAGCGGTGAGGGAAGCCCCGGCGTTGGAGAAGGTCGATAATGTAGTCCCAACGGATAGAGTCAAAAGCCTTGCGGATATCAAGTTTGAAAAGGAGCGCCGCGGTTTTATTCTTGTGAAGCCTAGTAGCAAGGTTTTTGACATATAAGAAGTTGTCGTGAATGCTTCTTCTCTTTATGAAGGCACTTTGGGCATTGGAGACAAGGTCATCCATGAGGGGTCCAAGGCGCAAAGCAAGCATCTTGGCAATAATCTTGGCAATAGCATGGATCAAGCTAATGGGGCGGAAATCGGAGATAGCCTCGGCCCCATCTTTCTTGGGCAAAAGGGCGATGTTCGCGGAATTTAGCCAATGGAAATTTTCCGAGTGTAGGCTCCCAAAGAGTTGGATGACGTTCATAACATCAACCTTGATAGTATCCCAACATATCTTGAAGAAAGCGCCGGTGAATCCATCCGGGCCCGGGGCCTTGTCGCTAGGCATTTGGTTAATAGCCTCCTTGACCTCCTCCTCGGAAAAAGGTTCCCCAAGGCAATCCAAATCCGGTGTGGTGAAGTGCAAGCCCTCCCAATTGAAATCAAGGGAGCGGGGTTGCACCGGACCCATAGTCTCAAGGAGATGGTTGTGGATGATTTGCTCCTTGGCCTCATGCTCCGTAACCCAACCGTTGTTGTGATGGAGCCTAAAAATGTGGTTCTTTCTCCGCCTCGCATTGACCCGCATATGAAAATACTTAGTGTTAGCATCACCTTCCTTGATGTTGGAAACGCGGGCACATTGTCTTTTCCTCGACCTTTCTACCACCGAGAGGGCGAGGACCTTTCTTTTCAACCGTTTGCGAAGGTCGATCTCATCGGAGGAAAGGAGACGGTTCTCTTGGGCCAAGTCAAGATGAAGGATAATAAGAAGGGCCGCATGAATCAAAACCTTTGTGTTAGAGAAGCGACTCCGACCCCATTTGGCAAGCACGCAACCGGTATGCCTCAATTTGTGGAAGAGAACATGGCACGGTTCGGTGTGAGGGGTTGGCTCGTTCCAAGCGTGTTGCACCAATTCACCGAACCCGGGTAACCTCACCCAAAAGTTCTCAAACTTGAACGAACGCGGCCTCCGGGGCCCGCTATCATCGGCAAGGAGGAGCAGGCAATGGTCCGACAAAGAGGAAGAGAGGGCATGGAGAATATGCGTGTCGAAGCGAAGATCCCACTCGTAATTGGAGTAGAAGGCGTCTAGCTTGCAAAGAGTTGGGTTTGCCCGCTCGTTGGACCAAGTGAATTTTCTATTTTGCAAGTGTATTTCCTTGAGCTCACAAGCGTGAAGTGCGGCCCGAAAGCGAATGATGCGACCCCGGTTAACATTACGCTTGTTCTTGTCTCTCGCCCTCCGAATCTGATTGAAATCGCCAAGAACTAACCATCGGCACCCCTGGGCCGGCTTTTGCCCCAAGAGCTCGGCAAAGAAATCATCTTTCCTGTTATGTGCCGTAGACACCCGTAGACACCCGTGATATTTAGTGAGAGACTGGACACTCAATATTCTTGATTTATAATTCATTTATATTGAACATTCTTGATGGTGTATGGTAGGAGCAGATTTAATTTTGTTTTTCATGCATTCCCCTCGGTGAAATATGTGGACTAGTCTGAAATAGCATCATACTTTCGAGACATGATCCAACATAAGAATCTTTTGGTGGTATAGCATGGTGAAACCTGAAGGAGATAAACCTCTATTTTGGTAAACGCAAGTGGCATTATGAAAAAATAATAAAGGCCATATGATGTGCTATTTGGCAAGATTTTCTCCCTTGCTAGTTGTAAATTATGTGCAAGAAAGTGATTAAGTTAATAGCATCAAAGTCTGCATTTCATACACTTATGCAATCCTAGATGAGAGAAAACTATAGCTGGTGCCATGGTCAAATTTGAAGAAACAACTGCTTAGCAAGGCTGACGCAGGGACCTTCGTCGTGGTTTTTACATCGTAATAATAGCTCAAAATTGGTTAGCTCATATGTTCAATACATTGATTTATAGCCCAGTTTTACCCTTTCTGGTGATTGAATGCACAAGCAATGCCTCTTGAAGTAACTCCAGCAAAACTTTTGTAGTATTTACCACTAAGATTCATACCTTTTGTTCTATCTCATTCTTTTTTCAAAGTTTCTGAAACTGTCACTGTGATTATGACTCCTGCAGAAATATTTTCACCATAATTTACCGATGTAGGAGTAGAAGAGAAAGGCCATGGAAAACGAGATCTTGGCGGATGTTTCCAGGGACAAAGCGACACCAGGAGCACCGGGAGCAGCTTCAGCCACAGCAAAGCCTCTTGCATGTCCAACTGTGTGAAACGCTTCAGGGCGATGTAGATGTTCACCGTCCATTGGTTCATTAGCACTTTAGCAGTACCAGTAGTTAGCTTGCCATGTTTGGTCCTCTGGTTCCAAATGTAGCATCTACTTGACTACTTGAGTTGATGATGCAAACCAAAACCAAGGTGTGAGGGTTACCTGTCTCCTTCCAACATCAGTCTGTTGCTACATGAGTTGATGATGCAACCCAAGAGGCGAACCTGTATATTACTACAACACTCGTTGATTTTGTCATTTTGTTTGCTGAAATGGTCTGACTAGATAATGGCAGAGGATGATTAAAATGGTACCGTGGTTTAAGTTGTTTACCCTCGGAAGAAGGCAAAACAAGCTTTTGGTGGAGCGAAATGACTTTCACCTGCTGTGGTAATGATGCCTTGGGAATCGAAGAGTAATAACTTGCCACCGACTAGAGTAGTACAGCTGCCATGCGACATGTAGTTGCATCAAGTCTTTTCCAGTTGATTCCAGTGGCATAGTCGCGCCAAGTCTTTTTCCAGTTGATCCAGTGGCACGAATCTCCAGGCTGATCCAACGGTGGGCAGTGTAAGTCAAAGCACAGTCTGTGAGGTGAGCCTGCCGGAGCTTAATTGTGACATGACCGCCTGGCAGTATACGTGTAGCCTTCAGAACTCAGCTCAGACGACTTCACCGAGGGGAGCCTCCAACAGTACAAGCGAGTGCCTTTTTTGCCCCCACTTGTGAGTTGTGACCTTCAAGGCACACCACCGAGCTCTTCACTGGACAGAGAAAGAGCTTCGCTTCGACGACGTTCTCATGGTCAGTTCCTGCTAATCTTTTCGGAAAGTTCTTGTGGTTTTCTTTTCTGGTTGGTGTTCTTGAGTACTATCTTTGGATTTGGATCTTCTCCGTGGAGGAATGGCCATTCTCATCTGGATTCCTGGGGGCCTGGACCTGGATGAGTTCCTCAACGGTTCTGTTCTTGAAAAATAACTCTCTTTATTTCGATGCCTGCATTTTTTGTTGATGTGTGATTGTGTGAGGAGGAGAGGACGATGGAATGTAGATTGTAGCATGCTGAAGTATAGATGTTTTCTGTGGGATTATATGATATACCCACTCCAATCTGTTCAGGCTAGTTCATAAATATATCTCTTTTCTTGCAAAAAAATAAAATAGTGTGGGTTACCCGGCCAACGCAACAGTGAGCAAGAATGTATCTTGCTCTGCTTCTTACTTTTAAATGTACAATTTTTCTCTGTTTCCAGTTGCGGCATTTCACAAGATAGTATATATGGTGGTTTTGTTATTTCAGTTCAAAATACGATACCTCCACCTGAATTTGCAGATGTATTTACTGTTTTTGTTTATGAACCTCTCTTTTCTTCACAACATTACAGTGAGCAATTAGTATTTTCTTAACTCGGAGTGAACAATTAGTAGATATCACTACTAGCACATTTGTTTGAAGTGTGTAAGTATCAAACAAACCCTACTCGTTCATCAGCAGGACATTTTCGTACTGCAACCATCTCATAAATACTAATTTCACCCAGCGAACAAACTGGTGATCAAAATATGCAGCTTTTGTTTTTCTGATTGCTTCATTTCATAAGAAATAATATTGTTTTTCTTTGCGAAATATAAGAAATAATATAATTGTCCTGTTTTTTTCAGTTCAGGAGTTGATACCATTTTTCTGAATCTGCAGACTTATATGTTATTCTTTGTTCGTTATATTTGCTCTTCAATATATAAATCAGCATCTGTGAAGTCCATGCAGCTAAGTAACATCTGTTTTTTGCTACTACCAGGAGTTCATTGTGGGGAGCTCGAAAGATGATGCAGAAGCTGACGAGCAACCTCTGGACCTGAAGCCATTGAAATCACTGTCGCCGATGTTCCCTACACCTCCAGGGTATGATGTATCAAGTGTATCAGCCGATCCACCAGTAGTCTACATCACACCTATATTCAGGTCCTGCTCCTCATCAGAACATCCTAGGCCAGATCCTGCATCATCTGCTCAGGAATCACCGGTATCCACAAATCCTCTGAATGTCACACCAATCTCAGCGAAATTCCCCACGCCGCGACATAAACCGGCATCCACAATTCCTCTGAAGGTCACACCAATCTCGGTGAAATTCCCCACGCAGCGACATGAAGACGAATCATCAGATGAAGGATCGGATGAAGATTACAATCCCTGTTACAACAAGAGAAAACCACCTTCACTGAAGAGGGCAACCAAGAAGGCTCGGCGAGCTGCAGACTCCAATGCAACTGACATCAAGCAGAGACCAGTAAGGAGGAGCCTCAGCAAGGAGCTTGTCTGCTGGCGCTCCTCGTCAAAAAGCCCAAGGGAGTTAGTTGAAGCGACAATGAACATGTTTGATTCGCTCCGGCGCTGTACGCTGCAGTTAGCTGACAATGAGGATAGTAGCAAGCGTGCCGACTTGAAGGCTAGTGTTCTCATGAATCAAAACAACCTGAGGATCAATGACATGAAGATAATAGGGCCTGTCCCGGGTGTTGAAATTGGAGATATTTTCTTCTACAGGATGGAAATGAACATTTTGGGTTTGCATGTGCCAATAATGGGTGGCGTCGATTACCTGCCAGCTACACAAGTTGGGAAAGATGGGAGTCTTGCCGTGAACATTATCTCATCTGGTGGATACGAGAATGATGAAAATGACACGGATATTCTGGTGTACACAGGCCACGGCGGCAATAGCCGGTACAAGAAGCATGACCAGAAGCTTGTGAGAGGAAACCTTGCTCTCAAGAACAGTGCCAAGAAGAAGAATCAAATCAGGGTTGTGCGCGGTGTGGATGATCCATTCATTAACTCGGGCAAGGTTTATATATATGATGGGATTTACCGCATCGAAGATTCTTGGATGGACACCGCGGCGAATGGTTTCAGTGTTTTCAAGTACAAGCTTAGGAGGGAGCCAGGCCAACCTGATGGAATTTCAGTTTGGAAGATGACAGAGAAGTGGAAAGCAAATCCTGCCACAAGAGAAAAAGCCATAACGTTGGATTTATCATCGGAGGTTGAGAACCTACCTGTCTGCCTTGTCAATGACGTCGGTGACGAAAAGAGACCGAGCCACTTTGAATATGTCACTGGAGTGAAGTATTTGAGATCTCTTAGTAGGAACAAGCCAGTGCAGAGCTGCAAATGCCCTAGCATGTGCTTGCCAGGTGACACTAACTGTTCATGTGTGCAACAGAATGGTGGTGATCTTCCTTACAGCTCATCCGGGGTGCTTGCGAAGCATGTTCCGATGCTTTATGAGTGCTCTTCTGATTGTCATTGTTCTCAAGAATGTCGAAACAGGGTCGCGCAGAAAGGGGTTAAACTAAACTTGGAGGTTTTCTCGACTGGAGACCGTGGATGGGGTCTCCGATCATGGGACCCAATCCGTGCTGGTACGTTCATTTGCGAGTATGCTGGTGAAGTGATTGATGAAACCAACATGAACACGAATATTGAGGAAGATGACTACATCTTTCGCCCGTCATTTCCCAACGATAAGGTTTTAAGATATAATCTAGGTGCAGAATTATTTGAAGAAGCGAGTACTGATGCCACAGCCGAGAACTTCAAGCAATTCCCTATCGTGATAAATGCAAAAGAGGCAGGGAACGTAGCTCGTTTTATCAACCATAGCTGCTCCCCGAATCTCCTTTGGCAGGCTGTGCAGTATGACCATGGGGATGATAATTATCCACATATCATGTTCTTCGCGATGAAACATATTCCTCCCATGACTGAACTAACCTATGATTATGGTGTAAGAGGGGCTCCTCCTGGCTTTAAGGGCAAATTTCCCCAAGCTTGCAAGCTCAGGGCATGCCTCTGCGGATCTACAAAGTGCCGAGGTTCTTTCTGACAGAAAATATGCTGGTATGACACTTATGAACTGATGTTGTAAACAAGGTAAAAGTTGTCATTATCTCTGTACTGCACACCTGTCCTTTGTATCTTCTAGGTTTTGTGGTCATGTTTAACAAGTATGTGTCTTCTCTGACTCTAGTCACCAAGTGTAATTATATGGCTATCACATAATAAATTAATAACATAACTAATTTAAAAGGCATGTCTCTAGAGAAGAATGTATCTTGCATACTACAGACAGCATAACCATTTTTCTTTCCCACAAAAAGAAGTTAAACTGTTTATCTTGCTGAAAGATCTAGGGATCATTTAGTACGACGGAATGTATGATGATGTGAGGTGTCATTCTGACAAAACTGAACACGGTGTATCTGCACTTGAATAAATCCAATGTTGACAAACTGAACAATCACTTGAAGACTTGTTTAAATCAAAAAAAGGCTTCAAGAATGTGGCAACTCAGTCGGTCCTTTGCCCACCTAATATTACTGATATTGTTCTTTATTTCAGGTTATTACGCTGCTCTATGGTATATCGTGTTGGTCTAGCGCCTAGCGGAGTGTTTTGGAAGGGAGCGGAGTAAACGGTCTCTGTATTTTGGATGCTGGTTGTGGCAAACGTTGACATTGTGTCTTTTGGCATGCAAGTCATGTATAGTAAATCTTGCATACGCAAGCATGTCATGTATAAATCATGCGCAAGTAATCTCCTATAAGAAACTAACCATCTAGTATCATGTGTTCTTAGTCACTGGTACTCTTCTGTTCACTAGTACTCTTCTGTTAATGCAACTTTGCTGCTTGGTACAGTGGAAGCCTGCCATCTTTTGTGGTGAAAAAGAAGAGCATGGCAGACTGTTGTTGATTCTATTATGGTGTTCTTACTAGAAGATGAAGCTTACACTTTAGAGGTTTCATGAAATATAACTGAACCAAAGGAAAAAAATACCCGGTGCATCTTCAGCTTAAAACAAATTTCAGTTGGTTTTACAGCGTGTTCTTCTCTCCCAGCATTTTGAAACCATAATCAAAACGGAGGAAGCACTAGCCGTTGGCTGTTGCAGATATTCGAACAATTTTTTGCAGAATCCATGCTCCTGGGCACTAAAATGATAGCAATTGATCGGGAAAAATGACAAAAGGATTGCAATTGATCGATTATCAAAAATAAGTACAAATTTGTTTTCCGTAAAAAACAAAAAAAAAAGTTTGTCTGATCCCAGGTTCGAACTGGGGACCTTTAGTGTGTGAGACTAACGTGATAACCAACTACACCAACCAGACATATTGGATAACATTGATAAACTAGGGAACGTATTGACCAAAAACATAATGACCAAAAAAGAGCGACCGAAATTCGCTTCAGCTCTAACAAGCCGGGATGCATCAGGAAAAAACAGCAGAACGGGGTATGGTCTCTGCGCGATATGTTTGCGTCCCTTCGATGGAACTAAAAGGTATATCTGCACCGACAAATCAAAAAGTGTCACCAACAGTTAATCTACTAGAGCCAAAGCAACCGCTCCATAATAGTGGATTAATTTATCAGGCATGTCAGCTCTAGAGAAGAATGTATCCAAGGACAAATCAAAAAGTGTCACCAACAGTTAATCTACTAGAGCCAAAGCAACCGCTCCATAATAGTGGATTAATTTATCAGGCATGTCAGCTCTAGAGAAGAATGTATCCAAGATACTACAGACAATATTACCTTTCGTCGTTCACGCAGAAAAAGTTAGCTATTTGTCTTACTGAAAGATCTAGGGACCATCTCGTACGACACAATGTATGATTTTGTGAGGTGTCATTCTGACAAAACTGAATACATTTTTTTTAGATAATGGGCGCTTTATTACGACAAAAAAAAACTGAATACATGGTATATCTGCACTAGAACAAATCCAATGCTGACAAACTGAACAATCACTTCAAGATCTTTTTAGATCAAAATGGCTTCAAGAATGTCGTGACTCAGTCTGTCCTTTGGCCGCCGAATTTTTACCGATATTGTTCTGTATTTCATGTTATTACGCTGGTATCGTATATCGTGGTGGTCTAGCCAAGTGTTTTGCAAGGGAGTAGAGTAAACCGTCTCCGTATTTTTGATGCTGGTGGTCGCAAACGTTGCGTGTCTTGTCATGTAAGTCATGTGCAGTAAATCTTGCATATGCAAGCATGTCATGTATAATAAATCATGTGGTAGCAGTGATCTCCTACAAGACATCAACCATCTAGTATCATGCATTCTTAGTCACTAGTACTCTTGTATAAATGCAACTTTGCTGCTTGATACGGTGGAAGCCTGCCATCTTTTGTGATGAATGAAGGAGAGCAATGGCGGACTGTTGCTGTTTATTTTTTTTTCCTGTTGCGGACTCTGTTATGATGTTCTTTACTAGAAGGTGAAGTTTACCTTTTAAATATTTCCTGGAGTAACTGAACAAAAGTAAAAGGACCCGGTGTTTACTACAATTTTGTGTTGGTTTTACAATGTGTTCTTTTTCTTATAGCCTTCTGAAACCACAATCAAAACAGACGAAGCACTACCGTTGGCTTCTACAGATTTTTCAACGGATTTTTACGGACAAAATTTATACTTGAATTTTCAAAACAAGTACAAATTTGCCTTAGGTAAAAAAACAAAAAGGTTTGTCTGATCCCAGGTTCGAACTGGGGACCTTTAGTGTGTGAGACTAACGTGATAACCAACTACACCAACCAGACATCTTGTACGCGATGGCAAACTAAACCTAATTGTATTATCAGCTACTGTCCCTGTGCCATATGTTTTCGGTTCCTTCCATGGAACTAAAAGGTAAATAAGGTATCTGCACCGACAAGTCAAAAGTACACTGGCTAGAGTCACCAACAATCGATCTAGAGCCTAAGCAACTGCTTCATACTAGTGGATTAATTAAGAGGATCCGTCTATGCAATCGAGCCGTCCGATTCCTTGCGATCTTACAGCCAAGCCTGAACACGTGCGTGCACGCGAAAGGTTATTGACGCATGCGATGCAAGTTGCAGCATCTGAGCCTGCATCGGAAGCGATCCGATTGACTTGATTTTTTTCTAATCTCCCGGCCGTCAGTATCGATGAACATAAATTTTCGCGTGCGTGTTGTTTTGCAATTGGAAAGACTACGCGCATAGGAGAGCCTCACGGTTGCAACAACCAGATACTAACTGACGAAATAAGAACATGTTGATTTTTGGGCGCAAATGGGTCTACAATTTGGAGTGTAGTGTTAGTATAAAGACAATTGGAATAAGATATGTTTTTGCTTCATGGAGTTCTTCGCCGGTCCATGCGCCACTTTGTTGAGGTTCTTGTTAACTTTAGCCTACATTGCGGCAGAGGGAGGTTACAGACCTTGCCAAGGTGTAGGAGGTGCCAACGTGCCAGGATTCGTGTACTGGTCAAGAAGTATTCTTTGCATGTGACGCTTCGGTCCTTCGTCCCCCGTGTAGCAACTCCGCCAACCCTAACCCGAGAGCCTTTCCTCCTCCCCATCACCACCACTGCCGCTGGAGCCTGGAGTGGGCAGCCGGGAAAAGCCCGCGCGGTTTCGGCGACAGTCGACCTGCTTCTACCCGCGCGCGTGACAGCGAGGCGCGGGGTCTCTCGGCTGGCGGTGATGCACCCTGGGCGGCGGAGGATCGGCTTCGATCGGGCGATGTCGGCGTGGCCAGGGTCCTGCGGGGCGGCGCGGATCGGCAGGCGGTTGCGGGTCAGCACTGGCCCAGATCTGGGCCATATGTGGGGCCCATCTAGGTCGGGGTCAGGCAGGTCTGCCCTTTGTACCGTGTGATTTGTAGGTGGTGGTGCGGTTGGTTGGGCTAGGGTTCACGGTGATGGCGGTCAGCCAGTTGCAGTGCGGCGGCAGTCTTTACGGACCCATATTCTGCACCTGGCCAGACTCTATTGGGACTGGTTTGCCCCGCGGGGGCTTTACGAGCATGCTAGGTCATGTCGTTGTACTGTTACCCCAATTGAAGCTACTTTTCGCTTCTACCTTGCAGGCCTCATGACGCTATTCGTTGTGAGATGATGATGGAGGCTTCATGAATGCAGTGGAACATGTTCGTGAATGGCGAGTTTGGTGGTATTGAGACCGAGTCCTTGTAGGGCTCAAGTGCAAAGGACCGCTCGGGGGGTCGTGGATAGGGTTTTTTTTTTGGGAGAAATCCTTGTCGGCTCGCTCGACACTGGCGCGGTGCAGCCCACCCCATTCCTTCCTGGAGGGCGTTGTGGCTAACCTCTGCCCACCACCCTCTGTGTGCCGGGGGAAACCCTAGGACCATCTGGTCTGGGCAGCAACAGTTACTTTCCTTCTTGAAGGTGCTGCCTGGTACGTTATGATCTGGTGCTCGAAGCATGGTGGAACTTATCCGGAGGGCATAGCGATTCTGGATCACCTTCATTTAGTTGGTCCGCTTCTGTCTCAATTTTTTTCTTCTTTTAGGCATGTGTTTGCAGATGCTCCAACATTTTCTTTCAGTTCGAAACTCGTGGTTCTATCGTATATTTGCTATATTAATATAGCGGGTTGAATGCATGCTTCGAGGATTCATGTAGTCATATTCACGAAATCACGAGGCCTACATCTGATCTCTCTCCCCGATGCATATAGTATGGACGTACGGGATCTAAATTGCTTCAGCGTGTAGTTTCATTTGATTGGGATGACTTGTGATCTTTCTATCATCTTTTCTGAAATGATAGACAGCTCGCTTGTGATGTGAAGAAAGGTTGGTCCAAAAAAAATTAATGTCGGGATGAGATGGGCCATGTACTAGTAGTTGGCATGTTTAAGGTCCTTATATAGTTGGTTGCAGGCGCATCTGCGTATTGAAAGGGCTCCATGACAGCGACCTTTTGCTACTTTTATTCAATAATAACTAGATAACTAATTGCAGTACATGCATTCAGTTCAATTTTGTTTTGCAGTACATGCATTAGTATTGCATGTACTTCAAAGTTGCTATAAATAGTTCGTTTATAAGCAGTATGATCAATAAAGTTGCAAGAGCAATGCTATACATACGATAAATTTTGTCCGATATTTCGGTATGACCAGACTCATATGGGCCTGAGTCAGCAAGTGGGCCAAATCATGGGAGTCTCTATGTGAGTCTAATCGTACATAAATTGTAGCAGTTTTGTCGTATGCGAGGTATTTCCGAAGTTGCAACTAGCTATTAGTACAGTACAACAATATGATATCGATATTTAAGTTGTCATATGTTAGAGCAAAAAATGACACATATTTTCGAGCACATAAATCTCATTTGGAGTTAGCCTTTATTTGCTCATCTCCAAAATCAACTCCAACTCCAACACTAGCCCCAATTTTCATTTGTATACTCAATTATGCTCCCTCCCTACAGGATTGTTAGGCTGGACAGCCAAATCAGGCGGATTAAGGAGAGTATTAATTAATTATCTTTGAAGTCTCCCCTTTGATTCACGTACTACTTCCTCCTGCCCAAACTAATTGGCGCAGTGTCAATTGACACCATTGCTATAATGTTAGCTCCGCCCTGAGCTTAAGAGGGGCGTCAGAGCTCTAGAGGAGTGATGGAGTTACAAATAAGGACTTTGTGAGGGGGTGGAGGAACAGTGGAGTCAAAGGTCGGGAGATGGCAGTGAGCTAGAGGAGCAGTGACACAGTTAGCTCGGGAAGGGGAAAAAGAGTTCATGTGGTGGCATTGGGGCAGTGGTTGAAGGATACATGTAGCTCCTATCAACAGTGGATTGGTGGGAGGGGAAAAGCGAAGGTGGGGACCATGTCGGTGCGAGGAGGAGTGGCCAAGCGAGAATGAAGGAGACTTGTGGTACGTGGCTAGGATATGCTAGGATTTTTAGGGGTGTGAAATTCATGCAACGTTAACAACCGAAATTGGAGGTTATGATGGAGAGCCCCTAGTTGTAGGTACTAGGACAAACCGATACTAAGGATACCCCCATCTGATGCCATAGCCTGAAGGCCCATGGTTAACCGTAGTTGTGTATCGTTCCCTATTCGACCGTACTCCAGAGGGGAGATCCTCATGGAGGGAAGAAGAAATAGGGGCCATTGGGCGGAGTATCCTCGGGACGGTGGTTGTCGTCGTGGCGAACGAGCAGATGCCATGGGATGGCTTGAGTTGGGGCCGAATGGGCGCAAGAGGATTCGGGGGAGGGTTTTTGATTAGATGGGATGAACATCCGGATGCTTTCCTCAAGAACTTAGCCAAAGGCAAGGATACAAGAAGAAACACACAAGGAAGAACTCTGTTCTAGATCACGATCTTCATTTATCTCAACATGATACAGGTTCTCTGGTTACAAGGTTCATCTAGAGATTGATCATCCCATATACGGGTGTGCCCCCTCTCCTTATATAGGGGAGAGGGTGACTTACAGAGCAAGAAACCCTAATGGCATCTTTGACTGGACAAACTACTTTACAAAGCTACTTTAATCATGGATGACGCCGGGGTCTTCTTTAATCAGGGAGGCTGACGTCCTCCGGCTTCTTTCTGCGTCACCCCTCTCTTTGCCGCCAGGGCTTCGATTAAAGCCACTTTGCTTAGCTCATCCTTGTCCTCTAGCTCTGAAGAGAATCTTTGACCGGTCTTGCCGACATGCTCATCTTACCAGTAGCCCGGTGTCTTCTTCATCCGGTTCCGGTATACCCCTCTTGGGGATACCGGCCTGGCTTTACTTAACCAAACTCTTATCTTTGTGCTCCGGTATAAACATTAAACCGGTATCTTGATGGCTCAAACCATCCGGTTTGGCATGCCTTCGGCATACCGGGGGTCATCCCCCCAACATTAGTCCCCGAAGCTGGTATAGTCTGGTGGATTCTATCCAACAGACCATGCCAGGTTCTCATACCTTAGGATACCGGTTTAATCTTTCCGGCGGTTAGCTTGGATCCGGCATCTTTGCCCGGACTCACGTTTTCTCTCTTTGCAAGGCATTTTCCGGTATCTTATCCTCCGGCATCTTAGTCATTAAACACCTCCTCGGCGAAGTCGAGAATTTCTCGGGCCCCGCGCCTGTCAGTGACATGCGCACTATGACTGACGCGCCAGTGTCAGGGGTCACTTCCCTTCGGCTTCTGCGCCCGCATTAACTGCTACACAGTGGATCCTGGCCGTCGTTCCGGATCCGTGTGCGCCTCCCTGTGGCTTTCCGTTTTTTACACGTGTACCGCTGTGCCACATGGCGGCCCGTGGAGAGAACCGTCGCGGCCCACGGAGCGAACCGTTGCAGCACGGCGGTTTTCGGCCCACTTATCCTTCTTCCTTTATAAGGCGAAACTGCCCCTTCTTCTTCCTCTTCTCGCATTCCCCACTTCCTCGCGCACAGTGTTCTTCGTCCTCTGCGCCTCCGTCGCTCTTCGTTCTTCGCTCGAGCTCCACCGCCCGGCGAACCTCCGCTGCTGCTCCGCCGGACGTCGCCGAACTTCGCTGCGCGGAGAATCCTCGCGGTGCTCCTCTCGCGGCTGCGGCATTAGTGCTTCCTCAAGTTCCTCTCCACCTCACCGTCGCCGGACCTCGTCAGCAACTGCCAGTTCGCCGCTCCACCGGCGAACCTCTTCCTCTGCTACTCCGCCACCTCAGGTTAGGCTTAACTCTCATTTTCCCCCCTTTTGCTTGCTTTCTAGATCTTGGGCCGGTAGTGTATTTACTTCCTCTTTTCTTTTGTTTTTTCTCTTACTCGTAGATCTTCGCGCAAGCCTAGATCGTGGGATTTGTGTTTTTTCGAGTCTAATCTCATGTCTAGTGAAGAGTCCTCCTCCGCTTCATCTTCCAGTAGCCAACACAGCCAGTCTTCCGACGGTTTAACCGCCGATCTTGTCCAGATGGACGTCGATGCCGGTAACGACCAAGAGGCCGGTAGCTCTAGCCAAGCTTCCGGCGTAGATCCTGCCGGTATCACACGCGGAGCCTGGATGGGCTCCAACGTTAGCCAGTACGAGATTGACTGGCTTTACCGGTCCAGAAGGATTCCGGAGGGAGTATACTGCCGGCTTCCTGGCGACGAGATTGAACCGGTACTTGAGCCCGGTGAACACGTCGTTTTTCTTGCTCACTTTGAGCGCGGCTTCGGCCTCCCCGCCTCCGATTTCTTCCGGAGTTTTCTTGATTTTTACCGACTCCAACCTCATCATCTTCCCGGCAACGCCGTTTTCTACCTCTCTTGTTATGCCACCTTCATGGAGGCTTACATCGGCATTCGTCCCACTCGCGAGACGTTTGCCCGCTTCTTTGCTCTTCGGATCAATTCCGTTCAGGGCAAAGAAATTCCTAAACCCAAACCCCCCGTGCAATGCGGGTCTTGCATCATCGGCTCCCGCCAATGGAGCCCTTTCTTCAAGTTTTCCGGTCTCGAGTCATGCCGGTTATGGCAAGGGACCTTCTTCTATGTGAAGAACGACGGCGCCGCAGATCTCATCAATCTGCCACCTTTTAACCCGGCGCCGCCGTAAAAATCAACTGGAGCTACAACCCGAAGACAGATCACATCGAAACAAACCGGGTGATACGCTTCATGGAGAAGCTGATGAAGGAGACTAACATCTGCTTCGACGATATCATCCGCGCCTTCATCTCTCGCCGGGTGCTTCCTCTTAAGCGTCGGGCTCACAAGATGAGCGAGATGTATGGTCCCGGTGATCCTACCAAGATCACCGGCCTTCCTCTCAGCAAGAAGGACATTGTCCTCAAGGCTAGGCAGATCTGCCAGACTGCCATGCCGGATGATTGGGAATGGGGCTTCCGGCCTCTCAGTTCCACTAACCCTCCAACTCAAGAAGTAAGAGTTTGTGTAACCCGGGTTGCTGTACTGACAACTTTTATGCTGTTGTTAACCTTCTTTTTACTTGTTTCAGGCCAAGGACCGCTTCCCCCGCATCGACGCGGATCGGCGAGGCCCCTGCCGGAAGCGTGCTCTGGACGCGGTAGATCCGGACCCCTACATTCATTGGCAGGACCTGAAGATGGGCCGGACGCCAGCCTCGCGCCTTGGTAAATCTCCACCTTAGGCATCCGGTTCCGCCGACGACCTGACCTTGCTTGAGGTAGCTTTTCTTTTGTTCTCTCATACTCTTCTGATATTTTCCTCTGTAAATGTTCCCTCAGCTAGCTCCAACCCGCAGATCCACGAGCATGCGCCTCCCCTGCAGGCCGAGGCCGGCCACGAGTTCGTGGAGAAGCTGATGGCCCAGGGCCAGAAGAACAAGGCTCCGGCCTCTGACGCCGGTTCGAGCCAGGCCCCTGCATCTAAGCACTTCCGGACTGAACCCTTTGCGGGGAAGGTCGCAGGTGTGAGGCGCTACAAGATCAAGCAGATGCCGACCTCTTCCTGGTAAACCCCCGTTTCTCTGCTTGTTTCGTTTTTACCAAGTTCTTTTCCGGTTTCTTTTTTCCAACCCTATCTTTTTCTCTCTTTCAGCCCTGCGCTCAAGCTCGGCCCTAGGCCTGAGGGCTCTGCTGGATCCGCAAGGACCTCAACCCCTCCTCCTCATACAAGCCCGGCACCATCTGGTGCCGGCAACACCTCTGCCTCCCCTCTGGGAGGCACTACAAGTGCGGGGCGCGCGGCCCCTACACCGCCAGACCACCGCGCGGAGGAGGACCTTGTCTCCCCTCCAGAGAAAGAAGACACCGGCGCCAGCAACATCGGCGCCGGAGAAGAAGCTGTCGGGCGGGCGGAACCTTCGGTTCCTCCCGTCCTAAATAAAAAGAAGAAGAAGACCAAGGAGTCTTCCCCCTCCAGAGCCGCGCCGGATACTTCCGCGCCGGCTTCCTCCGACCTGGGTCAGGATGCGCCCGACGCTCCCCCTTCTCCCAGGACCACGCCAGCGCCACCACCGGAAGCTCCTCGCACCGAGCCAGCCGGGGCCTCGTCAACGCCGCCGCCGCCCAAAACCTTGAAGATCTTCAAGGGGAAGGCAACGGCTTCCGGTACCTCTTCCGGCGGCCAGCAGCCCTTGGTGCTGCATACCGCCCGCGCTGCTATGGCTGTCGGCGAGAAGGCTACCGGCCTGCTTGGCCGGATTACGGAGTTCCAGCGCGAAGGCCGGGAGCTGGGGCACTTGCTGCCCTACGCCCAGAAGTGGAACGCCGCGGACGTGTCCGAGGCGACCCCTGGCCTGGGCAAGGACCGGCTGCCGGCGCCTTACCCTGCTGGTCACCGGTGCTCAGAGGAGCATTTTATGCGGCTGCGTCGGGCCGTCAAGGAGCTGGACAGCGCGTGGTTCGATGCCACGAACAATATGATGGTAAGTCTCACCAACCTTTTCCGTTTTTCGATTCACACCGGCTTCTTTTTCTTCCGGATCTTTTCTATTTTCCCTTCAACTTTTGAACTTATGCCGGTTTCTCTTTTTTGCTGAATCTTGTCTATCTTCCCAGTCCCCGAGTTTCATGTTGAGAGCGCAGCTCTTAGCGCGAAACTTAGGTAGAAACGCGCGAAACCGGCATAGCCAGTCCCCGAGTTTCGGGTTAAGAACTTTGCTCTTAGCGCGAAACTTAACTAGAAACGCGCGAAACCGGCATAGCCAGTCCCCGAGTTTCGGGTTAAGAACTTTGCTCTTAGCGCGAAACTTAACTAGAAACGCGCGAAACCGGCATAGCCAGTCCCCGAGTTTCGGGTTAAGAACTTTGCTCTTAGCGCGAAACTTAGCTAACCTCTTTTTCTTAAACAGAGCACGGCTGACGCTCGGAAGATCCTCTTTGAGGAGCTTCTTTGGGAGCACCGGGATCTCGCTGAGGCACACAACAAGTGCCAAGGTAAACTTTTGTGCCTCCGGCATCCTCTTACCGGAAGGTTTTCTTTCTCTTAGTACTTATGATTTTCTGCTTGAACAGTTATCCCGGAAGCTTCTATTGAGGCCCTCAGGACGCAGCTTGCCGCCGCCCAAGGTACTGCTTCCCGTTTTCCGGTTGGCTTGTTTCCTCTTCACTTTATCAGTTCAACTTTTGCTAACAACTTCTTTCCGGGTTCTAGAGGAGAAGGACCAGCTCATCCGGCAGCATCAGGAGGATCTGAGCGCCCAGAGAGCCATCTCCAAGGAGCTCAAGGATCAGCTTATCCAGCTTGGTCTTGACCATAACAAGGCGCTGAAGGCCGCTGAAGCCGCTGCGGAGACCAAGCTGCATGAGACGCTGGAGGATGCTGGCAATGCCAATGTGGTGTTGCAGGCTGAGCTGGAGGAGGCCGCCAAGGCGCGTAAAGCTGCTGAGGACAAGGCCGCGCGGCTGGAGGCGGAGCAGAAGGAGTATGACCTTCTGGTCACGGAGACTGACTCACTTGCCTTCCGTAAGTTTCCATTTTCTCTTTTCCGGTTTCTGTTTACACGCTTATCTTTTCCGGTCGCATGCGCTTAGCTTCTTTTCTTCGTTCTGTAGGGCTCTTCCCGGACTCCCAGGCGCATGCCGTGAAGAAGGTTGGAGAGCGCCGGGTGGCGCAGGCATATGAGAATCTGTGTGCGCCCTGGGAACCCTATGACCACTTGGTCGCACTGAATGCGCGGGTCTCCCACATGCGTGCCATAGACCGGAACCTCTCTGACATCCCTGATGTGGCCACCCAGCTCTTCCGGACTCTCTGGCCTGGAGAAGTGGTGCCAGACACCTTCTCTCTCATCAGCGACCGCCTGAAGGGTGCCGGTCGAAGGATCCGGGAGTGGCAGTGCTCAGCTGCCCGTGCCAGAGCAGACTCAGCGCTTCGCGTTGCCTGCTCCTGGTACCCGGAGCTGGACCTGGACGCCCTCGTCGGAGTGCGCGAACAAGCTGAAACCGACTTGGACCCGGTCCTCACCGCGAAGCGGCAGGACCGAGCGTACCACATCGCGGAGTACGCTGATATGCGCACCTTCATCCCCCCTCCTCCAGACGTCAAGGACTATCTGAGTGATGAGGAGGAAGGTGAAGACGATGAGGAGGCCGGAGCTGGTGACGCGCCTCTGGAAGGTCCTGATGCCGAAGACGCCCCTCCTGAAGCCCCTGTTGCCTAAGCACTTCTTGTTATCTAATTGCCTGTGATATGCCCGTTTGCCCTGTTCGACTTTGAAACATTGTCCGTTAAATTCTACCCCGGTATGCCGGGGTTTATGATGTAAGATAAACTTAATCCTTCTTTTGGTTGTGGTACAACATTTTATGCCGGTACGCTATACCGGTAGTTAATTAACTTATGTTTGCCTTAGCATATTTGCTTATCATGTTGCTTTTTTCTTGCACTGCAAAGATTCCGAAATTGCTTCCGCATTCAATTCGATGCACACTTGGCTCTTTTACCTTGGCTCTGCCTGCCTTCTCTGGGCGTTCTTTGGCGTATGAGCACAAAATTCTTTTACCAAGCAAGCATTTTCTTGAACTTAGAAATAACTCGAAATTTTTGCAAAAAACCGGTTTAACCGGGGTTAGTTAAACTTTTCCGGATTGTTCGTTCCCACTCTCTCTTTTCGCAGTTCGCGTGCTTAATTGCTACCGGTTTATCTTGCTTGCCATGAAGCCGGGTTGCGGACAGCAGCAGAGTCGAAGACTCCGGTAGGTTTAGCACGCTACTAAACCGGAAAGAAAAAATGTTCACTAAGCAACCGGTGAACTGAAAAAATAAACATATTGCATGCAACTTAGGTAGAGATAGTCCCCGAGATTCATTCGAGGTTCCGACATCTTTTATTCATAGCATATAAGGTACAAAAAAGGAACTTCTTACACCACAATTTCAAGAGTAGAAGGGACGCAACAGGGCTACGTTCCATGGACGCTTGCTCTCTGTTGACTGCCAAAACCCACCGGCGGGCAGCGGCCTTGTCAACACTGTAGAGCCGGGGGGAGCCTAGAGCTGCGGCTGGCTGAGACCCCTCCGAGCGACGGCCCGCAATGCTCTTCTGGTCACACGCGGCGTTGCGAAGTGCAGGGCGTGCCACCTGACCTATACCCGGTCGGGAAGGTGATGAGATTGCCTCGCTTAGTTTCTGCGGAGGCATACATGTAAACGTTAAATACGAGCCTCGATCGGCTCTCGGGTTATCCCGTGAATCGGCTCAAAGAGCCGATCCACCCATGATCCGTACGGGGTGCACGAATACTTGGTGGTCCTGCTTGATCAAGATGAAGCTAATGAGATCTACGACGATTTAGGGTTTTCACCACATAATCGGATCATCCTACTCCGAGGTTGGGCCGGATGGCCACGCACGGTGCTCGTAAGCCGATCCTAAACAAGGCCGGAAAACCAACATGAAGTTGATCCTAGGAACATCCCGTTTAGGACTTGCGAACGCCACCCTACGTGCCACAGGATCCTCCCCCTTTGTAAGGCCAAACTATTGCAGATATTAAACTAATCCTTGTAGAACAAGGAGCAATCGTAACGGATCAGATCTACTAAATAATGATCAAGCGGGGTGCCGCCCCACACCCGAGATAGGCGTGAGGACGGCTAGATATGCAAGGGTTGCACTACATAAGCATGCTTAAACGAAGAACAATGCTAACCCTAACACATCTAATGATAACTACGTTGCTCGCCATCAAAAGCGCTTCGATACGAGCAACGCATGAACAACGTGGGGCTTGTGCTGCCTAGATCGCAAGATGCGATCTAGGCAGCATGTCGCTTACCTGATAGGAACCCTCGAGACGAAGGAGTTGGCGATGCGCCGAGATTGGTTTGTTTTTGGGATTGAACGTGAGTTGTTGTTTATTCCATAAACCCTAGATACATATTTATAGTCCAGGGGACTTTCTAATGTGGGCATGCACCAAACCGTGCACGGGTAAAACTCTAACTTCTAAACTAAGATGCGATCTAATATGTTACAGATACATGGGCAATTTAGCCCTACTTGGTATAAACGGCCGATTCACGTATTTCTTCCATGTATATATCTTCAAACCCATCTTGATCGCGGCCCACCTCTGACTCGGTCAAATTCTGGTGATAACACATGCCCCCCTGGTTTTGGAAATGACATTTCCAAAATCATTACGCTTTCTTTCGTCGGGTCATGTTGTGGCGAAGCGAAACCCGCCGCAGAATCCTTCATCATGATGCCTTGCCCCTTCCGCTTCCACTTCTCGCGTGGCCTCGCGAAATTTTTCGTTGGGCACCACTTCCTCGGAGACTCGTTGTAGCACCTGAATCTCCCTCATATCCCCTTTTATCCGGTTTCTCGGTGACCTTTATAGCCCCGCTTCCGTCCCTTTGAAGAAGATTATGATGGAGGGCCGGCCGATGACGTCTCAATCGGCTTCTTAAGAACGAGTATCTACCAACTCCGTTGCCCCCCGAGCCTCGGTCAAGGCGAGAACAGCCGGCGAGCCAGCCAAATGGTCCACCATCGGTCTCCACATCGCAATGCAGCGCCAGCCGATTCGAACAAAATCGGCTTCCCGGAGCAAAAGCCTTCGGGGTGAGCTGTCCCCCCGAACCATCATCTTGGCGACCGATGCAACTTACCCTTGACCCGATCCGCATGTTCATGCTGTTCTTGTTGTCGATCGGGGTTGTGATCCTTCAAACTTGCCAAAAGGAGTTGGAGGTCCTTGAAGAGAGGATCCGCGTCCAAACACTTCCATTGAAGAGTTCATCCAATAGAGCCTCTCCATGTAACTTGATAAGCCGCTTCATGTAATCCTGGAGCACCAACTCCGTTGGAAGGACGAGCACCATGTTTGAGCCGGCTCGATGTCTCATCATCGGCTTTCCTTTGCTTGGGGCGCCACTCGAACCCGGTACTCGAATGCGGTCTTGTGTATATCTTCCGGATATTGTCAACATAAAGTAATATAACGAGTGCAATATGCAAGTATGTAGGAATCAATGCACAGTTAACACAAGTGTTTGCCTTTTTTTAGATAGAAGTAAATGGGTAAACTGACTCAACAATAAAAGTAGAAGAAAGGCCCTTCGCAGAGGGAAGCAGGGATTAAATCATGTGCTAGAGCTTTTTAAGTTTTGAAATCATATAGAGAGTATAAAAGTAAAGTTTTGAGAGGTGTTTGTTGTTGTCAACGACTGATAGTGGGTACTCTAACTACCTCATCAACCAGACTTTCAAGAGCGGCTCCCATGAAGGACGTTCTCTCTACCGAGCAAGGTAGATCATCCCTCTTCTCTTTTGTCTACACATGTACTTTAGTTTAGTTTTTTTTTTAGATGACACTCCTCCCAACCTTTGCTTTCTCAAGCCATGGCTAACCGAATCCTCGGGTGCCTTCCAACAATCACATACCGTGAAGGTGTGTCTATTTTCAAAATGAAGTTGCTTACTGATGAATCAAAGCAAAACATGTGAAGAGAATTATTAATGCAAGTTAATTAATAGGAGTCGGGAACCCGTTGCCGCCTCTTTTTGCAAAGTTATTGGATAAGCGGATGAAGCCACTAGTCCATTGTGAAAGTCTGTCAAAAGTAAATGACAAGATCGAAAGATAAAACACCACATACTTCCTCATGAGCTATAAAACATTGACACAAATAAGAGATAATAGCTTTTGAATTGTTTAAAGGTAGCACATGAAGTATTTGCTTGGAATGGCAGAGAAATACCATGTAGTAGGTGTATATGGTGGACACAAGTGGCATAGTGTTTGGCTCAAGGATTTTGGATGCATGAGAAGTATTCCCTCTCGATACAAGGTTTAGGCTAGCAAGGTTGTTTAAAGCAAACACAAGTATGAACCGGTACAGACAAAACTCACATAAAAGACATATTGAAAGCATTATAAGACTCTATACCGTCTTCATTGTTGTACCTTTATCATCATATCGAAGCCGATCGCTTGAAACGGCCTCCTCTTTGTCCTTGCCATGGCGGTAAACGGAATGAGCTACCATGTAGTTAACTTCCGGCGCGAGCTGCGGTCCGTTCTTCGAAGGGGTGGACAGATCTACTTGGTCGAGGGCACCCTCGGCTGTAAAGCCGTTCCACCTGATGCCATGAGAACGGGTCTTCGAGAAAGAGCCGATTAGATCGGCTTCTAAGAGAGCCTTGAGCTCATCGTACTTCTTCTTGTGCTCATCGGGCAGCTCGCGTACGTGAGCTGGGTCGCCAGCCATCTCAGTCGTGGATGTCGACATGGTTGCTCGAAGAGTGTCTTCCGCCATCTCGGATGTAGATGGCGATGCGGTGGATGTCGAAGATCGTCCCACCGGGCGTGCCGGAATGTGTTGACTGCCAAAACCCACCGGCGGGCAGCGGCCTTGTCAACACCTGTAGAGCCGGGGGAGCCTAGAGCTGCGGCTGGCTGAGACCCCTCCGAGCGACGGCCCGCAATGCTCTTCCGGTCACACGCGGCGTTGCGAAGTGCAAGGGCGTGCCACCTGACCTATACCCGGTCGGGAAGGTGATGAGATTGCCTCGCTTAGTTTCTCCGCAGGGCATACATGTAAACGTTAAATACGAGCCTCGATCGGCTCTCGAGTTATCTCGTGAATCGGCTCAAAGAGCCGATCCACCCATGATCCGTACGGGGTGCACGAATACTTGGTGGTCCTGCTTGATCAAGATGAAGCTAATGAGATCTACGACGATTTAGGGTTTTCACCACATAATCGGATCATCCTACTCCAGAGTTGGGCCGGATGGCCACGCACGGTGCTCGTAAGCCGATCCTAAACAAGGCCGGAAAACCAACATGAAGTTGATCCTAGGAACATCCCGTTTAGGACTTGCGAACGCCACCCTACGTGCCACAGGATCCTCCCCCTTTGTAAGGCCAAACTATTGCGGATATTAAACTAATCCTTGTAGAACAAGGAGCAATCGTAACGGATCGGATCTACTAAATAATGATCAAGCGGGGTGCCGCCCCCACACCTGAGATAGGCGTGAGGACGGCTAGATATGCAAGGGTTGCACTACATAAGCATGCTTAAACGAAGAACAATGCTAACCCTAACACATCTAATGATAACTACGTTGCTCGCCATCAAAAGCGCTTCAGTACGAGCAACGCATGAACAACGTGAGGCTTGTGCTGCCTAGATCGCAAGATGCGATCTAGGCAGACATGTCGCTTACCTGATAGGAACCCTCGAGACGAAGGAGTTGGCGATGCGCCGAGATTGGTTTGTTTTTGGGATTGAACGTGAGTTGTTGTTTATTCCATAAACCCTAGATACATATTTATAGTCCAGGGGACTTTCTAATGTGGGCATGCACCAAACCGTGCACGGGTAAAACTCTAACTTCTAAACTAAGATGCGATCTAATATGTTACAGATACACGGGCAATTTAGCCCTACTTGGTATAAACGGCCGATTCACGTATTTCTTCCATGTATATATCTTCAAACCCATCTTGATCGCGGCCCACCTCTGACTCGGTCAAATTCTGGTGATAACACTCTCCTCTCCGGACCTGTCCGCCTTTCCTTTTTTCCATTCCTGTGCATCGATCAAGTAATAGGCATCATTGTGGAGAGCCTTGCTCACAACGAAGAGACCTTCCCACGGAGGTGAAAGCTTATGCCGGCCTTCAGTGCGCTGCACTAGGCGTAGCACCAGATCTCCTTCCCGGAATACTCTCGGGTTAACCTTCCGGTTATGATAGCGTCTGAGGTTTTGCTGGTAAATGGCTGTTCTTGCCAATGCCAACTCTCTTGCTTCTTCTAGCAAGTCCACATCATTTTCTCTGGCCTCTTTCACCTCTTGCTCGGTATAGAGCTGCACTCTTGGTGAGTCATGGATAATGTCGGTCGGTATGACCGCTTCTGCTCCGTAAACCATGAAGAATGGAGTGTATCCGGTGGACCGGTTTGGAGTTGTTCTTATGCTCCACAACACTGATGGTAGCTCATCAAGCCAACACCCCGGTGACTTTTCCACCGCCTCGATTAGTCTCGGTTTGATACCGGAGAGCACCAAAGCATTCGTTCTTTCCACTTGGCCATTGCCTTGTGGGTGTGCCACTGAGCACAAATCCAACCGGATGTTGTTATCCTCACAAAATCTTTTGAACTCACCTTGAGCAAAGTTGGTTCCATTGTCAGTGATAATGCTATGCGGGTAGCCATACCGCAAGATGACATCTTTTAAGAACTTCACCGCTGTGCGCCCATCACACTTTGCGATAGGTTTCACTTCTAGCCACTTGGTGAACTTGTCTACCATGACCAAGATGTGAGTCATGCTGCTCCTTGCAGTCTTGAATGGGCCAACCATATCAAGGCACCAAACAGCAAATGGCCATGTTAGCGGTATGGTTTTTAAACCGGATGCTGGGGTGTGATTTTGCTTGGCGTACCTCTGGCACCCATTGCATTTTCTTACCAAATCCTCAGCATTTTCCAAAGCAGTAGGCCAGTAGAACCCATGTCGGAACACTTTTGCTACCAGCGCCCTTGATGAAGCATGGTGTCCACATTCTCCCTGGTGAATCTCTTCAAGCATTTCTTTTCCCTCTTCCGGTTCCACACATCTTTGAAGGACACCGGTAACACTTCTCGTGTACACCTCACCATTGATGATGGTGTATGCTTTGGACCTCCTCTGGATCCTTCTGGATTCGTTTTCGTCATCCGGCAAGGTGCCGTTGATCAGGAATTCCTTAATAGGTTTAACCCATGACGGTGTCTCTCGAACCAGAAACACCGGTGTGTCTATCTCCATGTTATCCACCGGCATTGTTTCTTCCGGTATAGCTGCAGCAGTCCCCGAGCTTGCTGGTGCAGTCCCCGAGCTTACCGGAGCAGTTCCCGGGTTCCCTTCATCGATATCCATGGGTACTATGTGCGATTCCGGTACGAAAAATGATTCCGACTCCGGGCTTGGTTTGATCGATGGTACCCTCAAGTGTGCCAATGCTATTCCAGGAGGAATTTCTTGCCTAGATGAGCCCAACTTGGACAAAGCATCCGCGGCTTCATTTTCCGCTCGTGGCACATGGTGAAACTCACAGCCCTCAAAGAAGCCGGCAATCTTTTGCACGTGAAACCGGTATGAGGCCATGTTTGCATCTTTTGCGTCCCAATCTCCGGAACACTGTTGCACCACGAGATCTGAATCCCCATATCAAATGATCCGGTGCACACCGATTTCTTTTGCGACTTTAAGCCCATGAATCAGAGCCTCGTACTCAGCAACATTGTTTGATGCCCTGAAATGTACTTGTAGAACATACCGGAGATGATCTCCCTTGGGTGAGGTAAGCACCACACCGGCACCTAGACCCTCTTTGAGTTTGGATCCGTCAAAGTGCATCTTCCAGTACTCTATTTTTTGATCCGGCGGCTTGTATTGCATCTCCGCCCAATCAACAAGGAAATCCGCCAAAGCTTGCGATTTTATGGCATCTGTCCTTTCGTACACCGGTACATATGGTGATATCTGAATTGCCCACTTTGCAATCCTTCCGCTAGCATCTTTGTTGCACATGATATCGGAAATGGGCACCTCGCTCACCACCTTGATGGGGTGCTCTTCAAAGTAATGCTTGAGCTTGGTGGCGGCCATATACACGCCATAAGTCATTTTCTGGAAGTGAGGGTAGTTTTGTTTTGAGAGGGAGAGCACCTCGCTCAGGTAGTATACCGGCCTCTGGACGGTTTTTCCTTCCTCTTCTCTTTCAACTACAACCACTACACTCACAACCCGGTTTGTTGCTGCTATATACAATAGCATAGGCTCTCTTTCTAGAGGTGAAGCCAGTATGGGCGCTGTGGCCAGCATTGTTTTTAGTTCTTTAAACGCCGCGTCTGCCTGAGGGGTCCAGACGAACGTATCGGATTTCTTCATGAGAGCATAGAGTGGCAGAGCTTTTTCTCCCAACCTGCTTATGAACCAGCTTAGCGATGCCAAGCTACCGGTGAACTTTTGCACGTCTTTGAGATCGCGCGGTATAGTCATTCTTTCAATTGCCCGGATTTTTACCGGATTGACCTCAATGCCCCGGCTTGACACGAGAAAACCAAGCAGCTTGCCGGCAGGGACACCGAAGGTGCATTTTGCCGGATTGAGTTTCATCCGGAATCTTCTCAAGTTATCAAATGTTTGCCGGAGGTCATCGATTAAGGTTTCTTTTACTTTGGTTTTTACCACGACATCGTCCACATAGACTTGCACGTTTTTTCCGATCTGATCAAATAAACATTTTTGCATACAGCGCCGGTACGTTGCACCAGCGTTGCGCAAACCAAAAGGCATAGTGACATAGCAATAAGCCCTGTGCGGGGTAATGAACGCAATTTTTATTTGATCTTCCTTTTTCAAGGGTTTTGATGGAAACCGGAATAAGCATCCAAGAAAGACAACAGCTCACACCCTGCAGTGGAATCAATCACTTGATCGATCCGAGGTAAAGGGAAGGGGTCTTTCGGGCAAGCTTTGTTCAAGTTGGTGTAGTCGATGCACATGCGCCACACCTTTGGAGCTTTTGCTTCCAGGTTCTCTTCTTTCTTCTTCTCGACCAGCACCGGATTGGCTAGCCACTCGGTGTGCAGTACTTCACGATGAAACCGGCAACCAACAACTTTGTCACCTCTTCTCCAATGATCTTTCTCCTATCTTCAGCAAACCGGCGCAGCGGCTGCCTTACCGGCTTTGCATCTTTCCGGACATTTAATGAGTGCTCAGCCAGCTCCCTCGGAACACCTACCAAGTCATCAGTAGACCAGGCAAAGATATTCCGATTCTCACGGAGGAAGCTGACGAGCGCGCTTTCCTATGCCTCATTCATGCCGGCACCGATACGAACGGTGCGCTCAGGGTAAGCTGGGTCCAGCACAATGTCCTTTGTTTCTTTTGTCGGCTTGAACGCCGGTGTGCCCAAGTTTGCACTCATCGCCGCTAAGCTCAGCTGTGAGGACTGGGCCAGCGCAACTGCAGTTTGCATCCTCCTCTTTTCCTCTGTGATCACCAGCGATTCTGCCAGGTTTGATCCGACGGAAGCTGTTTCCAGTGAGACTTTGTAATTCCCCACCACAGTTAGGGGTCCACGAGGTGCCATCTTCAGATACGCCGTGTGAGTCGAGGCCATGAAAGCAGCCAATGCCGGTCTCCCCAGCAACGCATGATAAGGACTATCTAAGTCCACCACCTCGAACTCAAGGTTTTCCACCCGGCAGTTGTCACGTCCTCCAAACGACACATCCACCCGGACTTTTCCAACCGGTGCGCAGGACAGGCCCGGAACGATTCCATGGAAAGTTGTACGAGTTGGCTGAAGCATGTTTTCTATTATGCCCAGCATGTTCATGGTGTGCCGGTACATGATGTTTATGTTGCTCCCATTGTCTATCAGCACCTTGCTGAACTTGACTCGAGCGTTTGGCCCTTGCATGATTGGGTCCAAGACAAGAGCATAGCCACCCGGGTTAGGCATGATCTTGGGGTGATCCTTGAACGACGATATCTCTTGATCAGACCACAGCATGTATTTTGGCACTGCCGGCATCACCGCGTTCACTTCCATAGAACGGCGATGTAAGCTCTGTCTGTCGGTTGGCTCAGTGACGAACACAACGCAGCACATATCTGGGTCATGGTAAACATTCCGGCCCAAAGGTGCCGGTGGAGGCGGTTGGCCATTGCCTTCTCCCACCTGGTTAACTTGCTGGTACTGCTGCCGGTTTGGCTGTACCGGTAAGGCGTTTGCCCCGGTAAGCGGTGGTGGTGGTGGTAGCTGCTGTTGCCGTAGCATATCTTGTGGTGGTGGTTGCACGGTGGAGCACCCTTGTGCCTGTGCATCTTTCGCTGCTCCCTTGAGCATCAAGTACTTGGTCCAGGTACAATCCTTCGTCAGATGATTTGACGGGTGAGCCGGATTCGGTGTGTGCCACCAGCAAGGTTGGTCCATGGCAGCTTCCATGGTGTACTTCGCGGGTTCTTGCCAGTTCTTTTTCTGGCCCCAGGGTTTCTTTTCGACCCACTGTTTCTTTGGACACGCCCATGGCTGCGATCCGGTTCTTTGCCTCTGACTGCCGCTGGCCTCAGAGTTTTCTTGTACAGCAGCAACTTGCTGCGGACCGTACCTTCGATTCGGAAAATCTTCCCTTCTTTTGTTGTTCCGGTTATCCCGGTGCTGCTCTTAGCGCTGCTGTGGCGGGTTTGATTGTTCCGGCTCAGGTTGCACTGCCAGCTGCATTGGGTCTCCCAACGCATAGTTATCTGCCACGCATATCATTTCCGCCAGCGTTGTCGGCATGTTCCGCTGCAGCTTTTGCCACAACGGCGAACCTCTTCTGCACCCACTGCTAAACCAAGCAATGGCTTGCGCCTCTATCACCCCTTCACAGGAGTTCCTTGTGGTGTTCCACCAGGCCAGGTAGTCCCGGTCTGTTTCATTCTGGCGCTGTATGCACAGAGCGAGCTGCTGCGGCCTGTTTGGCCTTCGGTAGGTGCTGTTGAAGTTGCTCATGAAAGCTTCCTCAAAGTCCAACCAACCATTTATGTTTTCTGCCGGCAAGTTGTTCAGCCAGATTCTTGCCGGTCCCACCAAGAACGATGGTATGATTCTCACGGCCCAACGCCGGTTTCCTCCTCCTGATACGCTTCCTCCGCCACCAGCGACGTATACCGCGGTTACGTAATCCGCGAGCCAGTCTTCCGGCTTCGTGGTGCCATCGTACGTTTTTGTGTCACGAGGCAACTGGAAGTTGCGAACCGGTGGCCCCTCTTTCATGATCCTTGGACCAAAACACTTTGGGCCCGGAGGACCTTCTGCCTCGATCATCTCTGACAAGTATACTCTATCCAGACGATGCCTCGCATCCCGTTCTGGCAGGTATCTTTCTCCCAAGCGTTCTCCCAATGGGTTCCGGTATGCTGCCGGTCTTGTGGAATCAGCCTCATCATAACATTCCGGTACCGCGGCCCTTGCTCTGCGGTACCTTGGGGGATCCATTTCCTCCTCATCATACGCTGCCCTTGCAGCTCGATAATTTTGCCCGGTTTCGTGTCTACCGGCATGATTGTTTCCGGCATAGCCTTCTTTGGCGTAGCCTCTGTTTGCCCCTTGGCTTTTTCTGCCGGCATCGTGTTGCCCGGCTTGTTGTTTTCCGGCAAGAACCGGATCGTACACAGTCATCTGCTGCGCATTCATCTCTTTTTCTCTTCTTCTGTCCGGATGGGGGGACGAGGCCTGCCCATGGGACTTGCTACCGGCATTCCTTGTTGAACGCGCGGATTTTGAAGCCACAGCCTTGTTCAGCTTATCAAGCTGTTCAGCGTTCTGCTGCTCGATAGTTTCAAGTAGCTCCCGGACACGCTCTTGTTGTTTTGCCAGAGCGTCCCCGGAAAGCGATTCACATGGTGCTATCTGCAGCTTTAGCAGCTTTTATAGTTTTATCCGGGCTACTTGTACTTAGGCTTCTCTACAATGCTCACAGATGCAGAGGTGCTTTTGCCGGCATGAATTTCCTTACGCAGATCCTGATCTAGATTGCGAGCCTTAAGCCGGTTCTCTGGTATCCTAGCAGCATGAGCGCTAACAGAAGCAAAACCATGGGCAGCGTTATATTCACGTATGGTTAGGTTCAGCTCGCGCTGCGCCCTGACGAGATCCTTGCCGCTCTCGAGCATCTTCTGGCGCTGCGCCTCCAGCTCCGCCTGAGCTGCTGCCAGGTCGATGTTCTGCGCGATGGGCGTGGCGAGGACGCTCATCGCCGCTTGGAGCGGTGTCTCCAGTAGCGCGGACGATGCTCCCGCAGCGCCTGCGTCGCGCTCGAGCGGTGGCTTGGCCGCACGGGTTGAAGCCGCACGCCCAGCACCTTCTTCCACAGCTTCTTTGCCGGCGCCGACCACGCCTGCCATCATCACCTCCACGCTGCCGGGTGCGAGGCCAGCATGTAGCCACCTTGGCGGATCCGGCGCCACCAGCACCGGCGAGGGGCGCTGGCGCACAGGAACGGTGCCGAAGTAGATGCGGTGGCTGCCGAACTCGATGATGCGACCGTTCTTGGAAAAGATGCCGCCGTTGGCGAAGCAACCCGCGTTGTCGTTGATGAAGTCCATGTCATAGAGGCGCTGCACTAGCGCAGACACCGTACGCTGGCCGACGACGTCGAGGATGCCCGCCCGAATGTGAACTCCAGCAAGCGCTACTTCATGCCCCACGGTGGGCGCCAACTGTCGTCGTGGCGAACGAGCAGATGCCATGGGATGGCTTGAGTTGGGGCCGAATGGGCGCAAGAGGATTCGGGGGAGGGTTTGTGATTAGATGGGATGAACATCCGGATGCTTTCCTCAAGAACTTAGCCAAAGGCAAGGATACAAGAAGAAACACACAAGGAAGAACTCTTTTCTAGATCACGATCTTCATTTATCTCAACATGATACAGGTTCTCTGGTTACAAGGTTCATCTAGAGATTGATCATCCCATATACGGGTGTGCCCCCTCTCCTTATATAGGGGAGAGGGTGGCTTACAGAGCAAGAAACCCTAATGGCATCTTTGACTGGACAAACTACTTTACAAAGCTACTTTAATCATGGATGACGACGGGGTCTTCTTTAATCAGGGAGGCTGACGTCCTCCGGCTTCTTTCTGCGTCACCCCTCTCTTTGGCGCCAGGGCTTCGATTAAAGCCACTTTGCTTGGCTCATCCTTGTCCTCTAGCTCTGAAGAGAATCTTTGACCGGTCTTGCCGACATGCTCATCTTACCGGTAGCCCGGTGTCTTCTTCATCCGGTTCCGGTATACCCCTCTTGGGGATACCGGCCTGGATTTACTTAACCAAACTCTTATCTTTGTGCTCCGGTATAAACATTAAACCGGTATCTTGATGGCTCAAACCATCCGGTTTGGCATGCCTTCGGCATACCGGGAGTCATCCCCCCAATAGTGGTACGCGATTTACCCAGCTTCGGAACACCTGCACGATGACAGGGCCTGCTGCTGCTTGTCTGGAATTATCTGGGCGTTTTCGCGTTGTTACAATGAGTTGTGGTTGTGGCTCTAGGGCTCCCGGGATCCGGCTTATAAAGGCGCACGGATCTAGGGTTTACAAGGAGAGTCCTAGCCGGAATACAATTTGCCTAACTACGGAATAGTACATTGCCGTGTACGTCAAAGATCCACCTCCCCTTATGCGTCGTATTGGATCCGGATACTTCATGGGCCATCACAGATCCACCTTCCTGCAAGGTCGGTTGAGATCCGACTTCTGTTCCTGGGCTGGACTTCTTCCATCTTCTATCAACAGCAACTGGGCCGCCCGATGGCCATATGCCACCATCACCATCTATGGGCCACCCGGGCTTGCCGGATCTTGACCACGTCGTTGATATACCCATAAAGTATACCCACGACAGTAGCCCCCGAAGTTCTCCAAGATTCATAATTCCTCCGCCTACTTCAGTTCGGATCCGAAGAGAATCTCGAAGAGCTTCCAAACTTCATCATTTCCGACTTCATTCAACCGGAAATCATTTGTTCTTCTGTAACGGTAACTGATACGCGTACAGCACGCGTCCGTTGGGAACCCCAACAGGAAGGTGTGATGCGTACAGCGGCAAGTTTTCCCTCAGTAAGAAACCAAGGTTTATCGAACCAGTAGGAGCCAAGAAGCACGTTGAAGGTTGATGGCGGCGGAGTGTAGTGCGGCGCAACACCAGGGATTCCGGCGCCAACGTGGAACCTGCACAACACAACCAAGATACTTTGCCCCAACGTAACAGTGAGGTTGTCAATCTCACCTGACTTCATCGTAACAAAGGATTAGATGTATAGTGTGGATGATGATTGTTTGCGAGAAAACAGGTAGAACAAGTATTGCAGTAGATTGTATTCGATTAAAAGAATGGACCGGGGTCCACAGTTCACTAGAGGCGTCTCTCCCATAAGAATAAGCATGTTGGGTGAACAAATTACAGTTGGGAAATTGACAAATAAAGAGGGCATGACCATGCACATACATGTTATGATGAGTATTGTGAGATTTAATTGGGCATTACGACAAAGTACATAGACCGCTATCCAGCATGCATCTATGCCTAAAAAGTCCACCTTCAGGTTATCATCCGAACCCCCTCCAGTATTAAGTTGTAAACAACAGACAATTGCATTAAGTATGGTGCGTAATGTAATCAACGAATACATCCTTAGACATAGCATTGATGTTTTATCCCTAGTGGCAACAGCACATCCACAACCTTAGAGGTTTCTGTCACTCCCCCAGATTTAATGGAGACATGAACCCACTATCGAGCATAAATACTCCCTCTTGGAGTTACAAGTATCAACTTGGCCAGAGCCTCTACTAGCAACGGAGAGCATGCAAGATCATAAACAACACATAGATGATATTGATAATCAAAATAACATAGCATTCTCTATTCATCGGATCCCAAAAAACACAACATATAGCATTACAGATAGATGATCTTGATCATATTAGGCAGCTCACAAGATCCAACAATGATAGCACAATTAGGAGAAGACGACCATCTAGCTACTGCTATGGACCCATAGTCCAGGGGTGAACTACTCGCTCATCACTCCGGAGGCGACCATGGCGGTGAAGAGTCCTCCGGGAGATGATTCCCCTCTCCGGCAGGGTGCCGGGAGGCGATCTCCTGAATCCCCCGAGATGGGATTGGCGGCGGCGGCGTCTCGCGGAAAGTTTTCCGTATCGTGGCTCTCGGTGCATCGGGGGTTTCGCGACGAAGGCTTTAAGTAGGCGGAAGGGCAGGTCAAGAGGCATCACGGGGGCCCCACACGCGAGGGCCGCGCGGCCCCACGTAGGCCGCGCCGCCCTCGTTGTGGCGGCGCCTCGTGGCCCCACTTCGTGACTCCTTCGGTCTTCCGGAAGCTTCGTGTGAAAATAGGGCCCCGGGCGTTGATTTCGTCCAATTCCGAGAATATTTCCTTACTAGGATTTACTGAAACCAAAAACAGCAGAAAACAGCAACTGGCTCTTCGGCATCTTGTTAACAGGTTAGTGCCGAAAAATGCATAAATATGACATAAAGTATGCATAAAACATGTAGGTATCATCAATAAAGTGGCATGGAACATAAGAAATTATCGATACGTTGGAGACGTATCAGCATCCCCAAGATTAGTTCTCGCTCGTCCCGAGTAGGTAAACGATAACAAAGATAATTTACGGAGTGACATGCCATCATAATCTTGATCATACTATTGTAAGCACATGTAATGAATGCAGCGATCCAAGCAATGTAAATGACATGAGTAAACAAATGAATCATATAGCAAAGACTTTTCATGAATAGTACTTTCAAGACAAGCATCAATAAGTCTTGCATAAGAGTTAACTCATAAAATAATAATCTCAAAGTAAAGGCATTGAAGCAACACAAAGGAAGATTAAGTTTCAGCGGTTGCTTTCAACTTGTAACATGTATATCTCATGGATATTGTCAACATAAAGTAATATAATAAGTGCAATAGGCAAGTATGTAGGAATCAATGCACAGTTCACACAAGTGTTTGCTTCTTGAGATGGAGAGAAATAGGTGAACTGACTCAACATAAAAGTAAAAGAAAGGCCCTTCGCAGAGGAAAGCATTGATTGCTATATTTGTGCTAGAGCTTTGATTTTGAAAACATATAGAGAGCATAAAAGTAAAATTTTGAGAGGTGTTTGTTGTTGTCAACGAATGGTAGTGGGCACTCTAACCCCCTTGCCAGACAAACCTTCAAAGAGCGGCTCCCATTTTTTTTATTTTTTTGGGTGGCACTCCTTCCAACCTTTCTTTCACAAACCATGGCTAACCGAATCCTCGGGTGCCTGCCAACAATCTCATACCATGAAGGAGTGCCTTTTTATTTTAGTTTTATTATGATGACACTCCTCCCCACCTTTGCTTTCTCAAGCCATGGCTAACCGAATCCTTTGGGTGCCGTCCAACAATCACATACCATGGAGAAGTGTCTATTTTTTGTAACATTATGATGGTTAATTAACTTGGGACTGGGAAACCCATTGCCAGCTCTTTTTGCAAAATTATTGGATAAGCGGATGAAGCCACTAGTCCATTGGTGAAAGTTGCCCAACAAGATTGAAAGATAAACACCACATACTTCCTCATGAGCTATAAAACATTGACACAAATCAGAGGTAATAAATTTTGAATTGTTTAAAGGTAGCACTCAAGCAATTTACTTTGGAATGGCGGAGAAATACCATGTAGTAGGTAGGTATGGTGGACACAAATGGCATAGTGGTTGCCTCAAGGAATTTGGATGCATGAGAAGTATTCCCTCTCGATACAAGGTTTAGGCTAGCAACGTTATTTGAAACAAACACAAGTATGAAGCGGTACAGCAAAACTCACATAAAAGACATATTGTAAGCATTATAAGACTCTACACCGTCTTCCTTGTTGTTCGACCCTTACTAGAAATTATCTAGACCTTAGAGAGACCAATTATGTAAACCAAATTTTAGCAAGCTCTATGTATTTCTTCATTAATAGGTGCAAAGTATATGATGCAAGAGCTTAAACATGAGCACAACAATTGCCAAGTATCAAATTATTCAAGACATTTTACCAATTACTACATGTAGCATTTCCCGTTTCCAACCATATAACAATTTAACGAAGCAGATTCAACCTTCGCCATGAACATTATGAGTAAAGCCTAAGGACATATTTGTCCATATGCAACAGTGGAACGTGTCTCTCTCCCACACAATGAATGCTAGGATCCATTTTATTCAAACAAAACAAAAACAAAAAAACAAACAGACGCTCCAAGCAAAGTGCATAAGATGTGATGGAATAAAAATATAGTTTCACTAGAGGAACCTGATAATGTTGTCGATGAAGAAGGGGATGCCTTGGGCATCCCCAAGCTTAGACGCTTGAGTCTTCTTGAAATATGCAGGGGTGAACCACCGGGGCATCCCCAAGCTTAGAGCTTTCACTCTCCTTGATCATATTGTATCATCCTCCTCTCTTGATCCTTGAAAACTTCCTCCACACCAAACTTAAAACAACTCATTAGAGGGTTAGTGCATAATCAAAATTCACATGTTCGGAGGTGACATAATCATTCTTAACACTTCTGGACATTGCACAAAGCTACTGAAAGTTAATGGAATAGAAAAATCCATCAAGCATAGCAAAACAGGCAATGCGAAATAAAAGGCAGAATCTGTCAAAACAGAACAGTCCGTAAAAACGAATTTTATTGAGGCACCATACTTGCTCAAATGAAAATGCTCAAACTGAATGAAAGTTGCGTACATATCTGAGGATCACTCACGTCAATTGGCATAATTTTCTGAGTTACCTACAGAGAATTAGGCCCAGATTCGTGACAGCAAGAAATCTGTTTCTGCGCAGTAATCCAAATCTAGTATGAGCCTTACTATCAAAGACTTTACTTGGCACAACAATGCAAATAAATTAAGATAAGGAGAGGTTGCTACAGTAGTAACAACTTCCAAGACTCAAATATAAAATAAAAGTTCAGTAGTAAAATCATGGGTTGTCTCCCATAAGCGCTTTTCTTTAACGCCTTTCAGCTAGGCGCAGAAAGTGTGTATCAAGTATTATCAAGAGACGAAGCATCAACATCATAATTTGTTCTAATGATAGAATCAAAAGGTAACTTCATTCTCTTTCTAGGGAAGTGTTCCATACCTTTCTTGAGAGGAAATTGATATTTAATATTACCTTCCTTCATATCAATAATAGCACCAACAGTTCGAAGAAAAGGTCTTCCCAATATAATGGGACAAGATGCATTGCATTCAATATCCAAGACAACAAAATCAACGGGGACAAGGTTATTGTTAATGGTAATGCGAACATTATCAACTCTCCCCAAAGGTTTCTTTGTAGAACTATCAGCAAGATTAACATCCAAATAACAATTTTTCAATGGTGGCAAGTCAAGCATATTATAGATCTTCTTAGGCATAACGAAATACTTGCACCAAGATCACATAAAGCATTACAATCAAAGTCATTGACCTTCATCTTAATGATGGGCTCCCAACCATCCTCTATCTTCCTAGGAATAGAAGCTTCGCGTTCTAGTTTCTCTTCTCTAGCTTTTATGAGAGCATTTGTAATATGTTTTGTGAAAGCCAAGTTCTATAGCACTAGCATTAGGACTTTTAGCAAGTTTTTGTAAGAGCTTTATAACTTCAGAGATGTGGCAATCATCAAAATCTAAACCATTATAATCTAAAGCAATGGGATCATCATCCCCAATGTTGGAAAAAATTTCAGCGGTTTTATCACAGAGGCGGTTTCGGCGGTTTAGCGGCTTCGGGTAGTTTTTCGCGCTTTGCATTAGAAGTGGAAACATTGCCAACACCAATTATTTTACCATTAATAGTAGGAGGTGCTGCAACATGTGTAGCATTAGCATTACTAGTGGTGGTAATAGTCCAAACTTTAGCTATATTATCTTCTTTTTCATTTTCTTCTCTTTCCCACCTAGCACGCAATTCAGCCATCAATCTTATATTCTCATTAATTCTAACTTGGATGGAATTTGCTGTAGTAACAATCTTATTATTATGATTTTCATGAGGCATAACTTTCGATTTCAAAAGATCAACATCAGCAGCAAGACTATCGACTTTAGAAGCAAGTATATCAATTTTTCCCAAGCTTTTCTTCAACAGATTTGTTAAAGGCGGTTTGTGTACTAATAAATTATTTAAGCATGGCTTCAAGTCCAGGGGGTGTGTTCCTATTATTGTTGTAATAATTCCCATAAGAATTACCATAGCCGTTGCCATTATTATAAGGATATGGCCTATAGTTGTTACTAGAATTGTTCTGGTAAGCATTGTTGTTGAAATTATTATTTTTAATGTAGTTTACATCAACATGTTCTTCTTGGGCAACCAATGAAGCTAACGGAACATTATTAGGATCAACATTAGTCCTATCATTCACAAGCATAGACATAATAGCATCAATCTTATCACTCAAGGAAGAGGTTTCTTCGACGGAATTTACCTTCTTACCTTGTGGAGCTCTTTAAGTGTGCCGCTCGGAAGTAATTAATCATCATATTATCAAGAAGCCTTGTTGCCTCGGCAAGAGTGATGGACATAAAGGTACCTCCAGCAGCTGAATCCAATAGGTTCCACGAAAAGAAAAATTCAATCCTTGCGGCATGTCATGATCCCAAGCCACAAACGGCGCCCGGAAATTTGTAGCAATACAGCAGTACAACACGCGGCCAGATTGGGAACCCCAAGTGGAAGGTGTGATCGTACAGCGATAGTTTCTGGTGAAAACCAGGTTTGTCAGAACTTCGGTAGGAGTCAAGAAGCACGTTGAAGGTTGATGGCGGCGAGGTGTGGTGCGGCGCAACTCCGAAGGATTCGAGCGCTTCCAACGTGGAACTTTGCACAACACAGCCAAAGTGCTGCTTGCCCCCAGCGATGCGGTCTTGAAGGTTGTCAATCTCACCGAAACTTCTTTGTAACAAAGGATCGAGTAGCTGTATAGATGCGGATGATGAGTCGTTTAGGAAAGAACGGTAGAGAGCAGTATTTGCGGCGGGTGTGACTTAAGGTGTAAAAGAATGAGATGGGGATCCACCAGTTCCACTAGTGGTGTCTCTCCCATAAGATAAATAGCATGTTGGGTAGACCACAAATTACGGTCGGGCAATTGACAAATAGAGAGGGCATGACAATGCACATACATGTTATGATGGATACGTGTGAGGATTTAATTGGGCATTCGACAAAGTACATGGGCCGCCATCTGGCAGCCATCTGTGCTCAAAAGTCCACCTTAGATTTCGTAATTAGACCCCTTCCAGTGTTGGTGCCAGCAGCAGACCAATTACCCTTAAGACATCGGTTAGTAATGCCATATCAGTAACTACATCCTCGGACATAGCATCGATGTTTTGCCCACTAGTGGCAACGACACATCCACAACCTGCAGAACTGCACATGTCTTGTCCGGTCTCAATGCGAGGCATGAACCCACTACTGCAGGCATAAATACTCCCTACTTGGAGTTACTAGCGGCCTGACTTGGCGGAGCCTCCCTGCTAATATCGCGGAGAGCATGCAAGGATCATAAGCAACACATGTGACGATAGACGCAGTAATCAGCGCAACGCGCGGCATTCCATACCCATCCGCACGGATCGCAACAAGCAGCAACATAGTAGCATTCACGAGATAGATGATCTTGAGTAACACGTGCGTAACGCTCACAAGATCCAACAATGATAGCACAATTAGGAAGACGACCAATCAATAGCCTCACTGCTGGACCCATAGTCAGAGGGTGAACTACTCACACATCACTCACAGGAGCTCATGCGGTGAAAGTCCTCCGGGAGATGATTCTAGTCTAAGCGAGTCACGGAAAGCGTCTCTGAATCCCCAGGAGTGGGATTGGCGGCGAGCGTCTCACGAGTTTTCCGTGCTCGTGCTCGATCTTGGAGTTATTATTGGCTTGATGGCTGGAAAGAATTTAGGTAGGGCGCCACGAGGGCCCCCTGCCTTTAGGGCCGCGCGGCCGGGGCACAAGCGCATGGCCTCGTGTGGCGTCGCCTCGTACGCCCGCCGTATCTCCTCGGTCTTGGAAGCTTAGTGGAAAAATAAGATCCACGGGCGTTGATTTCGTCCATTAAATCTTACCTACCCACTAGGATTTAGTAAAATGTGAAAAACTACTGTGGCTCTTCGGCATCTTGTTAATAGGTTGGTAGGAAAAATGCATAAATATGACATGATATACATAAACCTTGAGTAGTATGCTGAAACAACATGGAAGCTTCAAAAAGTATAGTCGTTGGGCGTGTAATCTACTAAGTTACTTGGTGTCAAGATCTCCTTGAAATGGAGCAATAATTGACACATATATGTGATGACTCCTAAACACCATGGGTGACTAAAATATTTGGGTGTCATGCTCATAACCATTTAACTTGTGCAAGTGCTCAGTGTGATTATACCTTATATTGCTGTGATCATAATATTGGCTTTTACAATTCCCTAGATGGGCTTGAGGCCAAATTTGTGCACATGGTTTGATTTGCCACTATTATGCTTTGAATTGAAAGCTCTGAGATGACCATTTCATCATTAATTAAGTGAAAAATTAATTAACAATATGGATAAGAAAATAGGATCAAGCGGGATGACTTGGGTCCAATGGTTTTAATTCCATTTTTAATTTCTTTGTTTAATCACTTTTGAGTTGCAAAATCACTCTAATCAATTTTATTCAAGTTATTTGATCACTTTAACATAATTTAAATAGGCTTAGTTTTATTGGTTCTTTCGTTTTAAGTTATGAGTGGTTTAATAATGCACCGCTCACTATACATTTATACCTTGTAGTTTTATATTTAAAGTAAAATTGTTATCCTTTGATTGCAATTTAAATAAATTTAAAAAAATTCAAATTTAAATAAATCGATAAATAAAACTATATAAAGTAATCTTATTTTTGTTAGATTGACCCATGTAATTATTCAACACGTATGTTTATTATTGATGTTTAGAAGATGAGTTAGCGCCTGTTCTGTAATTCATTAATACGTCATGATGTTGTGTGTTGATTCACTTTTTATTTAACCTCCCAAAGCTTGGACCAAACCAGATTACTTTCAAAGTTATAGTCAACATGATAGACAGAATACTACTTATCAACTTGGAAACGACTTCAATCACTTTGATAAGTTTATCAAAAAGTTACAAACTTTGATTTAGAAATGCACAAATGCAACACCATTTGTTTTTCTATTATTTGTAGCATCTAAACTTGAGATATTTCAGGTGTCAGCCATTATTTTATTCTATTCTAATGTAAAATATTTACATGTTTGCACTAATTCTTTATAAATAATGAGTGATTGAATCATACTTTTTTTTCAAAATGTTCCACTTACATCATGGTATGAATATGTTACGTAATGATGCGTTATTAATAAAAGAAGCTACTGAACCAATGTGTTGGTTGCTGATTGCATTCACAAAACATGTTATAGGTGTAGCGACAAAAGCTTCTTCATTAAGTGACATAAAAATACTATGTACTGAGATACAACGTGAAGTTATAATGATCTGGATTAATTTCCATAATTTTTTAACAATATCCATATTTAATGGGTTATAATTATAATTTTGTGACTCTTGGAACTAAATTTCGCTGATGAAAGAAATTCTTAACAGGAAGGTATGTTTGTTTGACATCAAAACTGCATGTACTTTTTTATCATTATTATTGTTTCTATATAGTTGGTTTAGTAGTGATGTTAATTATATGGCCTTTACATATATTAGTTTTGAAGATATAGTTATCATTCCACAATGTAAAACATGTTGTAAATTTACTACACCTATGAAAAATTTCAAAATAATTAAAATAAGAATCTAACGATATATACATTAAATTCTGTAACAACATTGATAGAGTCCATGCACAATTCTATTTTAATAAGTTAATTTACAGAAAACAACGAAATTGCATCATGTGTTTGTGATCATGTACAAAACATTGTGATGATGAGATATGTAAAGAGATAGGGTTATACACATTATAAAATAAAGTAACATTTATAGTTAATAAAGTTGATACTACGATGTGATAACAACTGTAGGCGTGGACACTCACCCCGATGGCGATATTATATTGGATTATGCATAGCTACATCTTCACGCACCCAGATTCTACCTCAACCCGTCGCATTTAACATAGTCTCGTTAAGCAACTGCATCTGAAGGATTAAAGCAAATTTTTTGGGCCTCCACCTTTAAGGAACCACAGCTACGATCTCGAATAACAAAATAGTGAGTACCTTCGGCCCCCAATGCTAAGTATACATGAAGCGGCCTTATTTAGCATTGCACTGGAGTATTTGGGTTAATCTTCGTACGATAGAAAATACATTTAGCTTAACCTAAGCATGCAATCAGTTCATACCACTTTATTCAACATAACTCCCCTCCCACCCTTACATAATATATGGGATTAGGAAAAATATAATCACGTAAACATGTCCCATCAAATAGGCCAGACAACTGGTTTGAATTTATACATCATTATGAAACTAGTTCCCCCTTGAATATGAAGGTGCAACAAGCGGCCGACGAATGGGCAATGATTTTGAATGATAATCATTGATTATGCAAAGGCCAGCAGATCCTCCCCTTTGAGTGGCAAACCTGAGGTGCGCCGCCGTGTCACTCTTTTCACCATGTCATGTAAAACGTAGTCAATCGTAGTTCTGTGGACACGTGCCAGCGGAGTTCTGCGTCCAGCTTCTTCTTAAATCCTCCATACACTTTTCCAGTCTCTCTTTTCCACTCTCTCTATAACTTGCATATAACTTCCGTTTGATCAATCTAATCACAAAAACTAATAGGTATCCACATGACCAACTCCCACATGCCACTTAACACCAAACTACCATAAGTTTTATGCCAGAATAACCAACTATTCCAAGCCTAAACTAGACCATTTTGCATTACTATCACCGGTTATTTTACTCGCAATCCTTCAACTCCATCCATACTATCCTCTTACCCTTGGGTGCTGCAGTTATCTTTTTCTGCCTTTCAATATTAGACACCTCAAAAAAATCATTCATTATTTTTTGTGAAAAAAAATCTTGCTTCATAGGAAAGTTGGACTTAGCTGTATCTTTCCCCCAACAAACTAGGGTATGTGATAAAATTTTGAATTTTTTCTCTGGATGAAATCTTGAGAAGCTGATTTCTATGTGACAATATTAAAATCTGTCGACTTTCTTGATATTCACTCGAAAGAAAATTATCCAGGGCAAATGACTCTCCTCTTTCCATTACCTTTCTTTCTCTCTTTTCTAATCCTGACCTTCCCAGATCGGAGCCAGCCGCCACCATCGTCTCCCCCGCCATCAGCCACCGCCGTGCGGCGCCCCATCCCCGCGCCGACGCCTCAATCCCGTCCACCCCCGTCCCCGCCCCCACCCCTACCCCCTCCGCCCCCACAAAGACCCCGGCTTCCATCCCCTCCACGCGCGTCGCGCACCGTTAAATCCCCGTTCTCCCTTGCCGGGGCATACTTCTTGCTGTCTCCTGAAATCCCAGTTTTGCCGGTCACTGGGTTTGGGGGTCAGGTTCTTTCCATCCAGCGATTAGTGAAAATTTCACAATGTACAATTTCTGGGTGTGCCGGGGCTATTAGCCCACCGCCTAGATCCGCCCTCTGCCGGGAGCTGGTATTACGATCGACAGCGCCTCTCCAGCTCTTGCAGAAACATTGATGCGTCTCCTGTGCCCAGCGCTCCCGCCTTGCTCCGACGACAAATTTCCCCCTGTTCCATCTCTCTCTAAATGTAACTGGCTCTTATTAAGATA
>NC_061512.1:127690870-127747210 GCF_022539505.1 Lolium rigidum
CTTCCCTTCGGTCTTCCGGAAGCTTCGTGTGAAAATAGGCCCCCGGGCGTTGATTTCGTCCAATTCCGAGAATATTTCCTTACTAGGATTTCTGAAACCAAAAACAGCGAGAAAACGACAAGCGGCTCTTCGGCATCTCATTAATAGGTTAGTGCCGGAAAATGCATAAATATGACATAAAGTATGCATAAAACATGTAGATATCATCAATAATGTGGCATGGAACATAAGAAATTATCGATACGTCGGAGACGTATCAATCACATAAAGCATTACAATCAAAGTAATTGACCTTCATCTTAATGATGGGCTCCCAACCATCCTCTAACTTCCTAGGAATAGAAGTTTCGCGATTTAATTTCTCTTCTCTAGCTTTTATGAGAGCATTTGTAATATGTTTTGTGAAAGCCAAATTTATAGCACTAGCATTAGGACTCTTAGCAAGTTTTTGTAAGAACTTTATAACTTCGGAGATGTGGCAATCATCAAAATCCAAACCATTATAATCTAAAGCAATGGGATCATTGTCCCCAATGTTGGAAAAAATTTCAGCGGTTTTATCACGAAGCGGTTTCAGCGGTTTTAGTAGTTTCGGGCAGTTTTTCACGGTTTGCATTAGAAGTGGAAACATTGCCAACACCAATTATTTTACCATTAATAGTAGGAGGTGCAGCAACATGTGAAGCATTAGCATTACTAGTGGTGGTAATAGTCCAAACTTTAGCTATATTATCTTCTTTAGCATTTTCTTCTTTTTCCCACCTAGCACGCAATTCGGCCATCAATCTTATATTCTCATTAATTCTAACTTGGATGGCGTTTGCTGTAGCAAATGACTTAATATCATTGCTTTCATTAGGAATAACTTTCGATTTCAAAAGATCAACATCAGCAGCAAGACTATCGACTTTAGAAGCAAGTATATCAATTTTCCCAAGCTTTTCTTCAACAGATTTGTTAAAAGCAGTTTGTGTACTAATAAATTCTTTAAGCATGGCTTCAAGTCCAGGGGGTGAATTCCTATTATTGTTGTAAGAATTCCCATAAGAATTACCGTAGCCGTTGCCATTATTATAAGGATATGGCCTATAGTTGTTACTAGAATTGTTCCGGTAAGCATTATTGTTGAAATTATTATTTTTAATGAAGTTCACATCAACATGTTCTTCTTGGGCAACCAATGAAGCTAAAGGAACATTATTAGGATCAACATTATTCCTACCATTCACAAGCATAGACATAATAGCATCAATCTTAATCATCATATTATCAAGAAGCTTTGTTGCGTCGCCTAGAGTGATGGACATAAAGGTACCTCCAGCAGCTGAATCCAATAGGTTCCGCGAAGAAAAATTCAGTCCTGCATAAAAGGTTTGGATGATCATCCAAGTAGTCAGTCCATGGGTTGGACAATTTTTAACCAAAGATTTCATTCTTTCCCATGCTTGTGCAACATGCTCATTATCCAATTGTTTAAAATTCATTATGCTACTTCTCAAAGATATAATTTAGCAGGTGGATAATATCTACCAATAAAAGCATCCTTGCATTTAGTCCATGAATCAATACTATTCTTAGGCAGAGATAGCAACCAATCTTTAGCTCTTCCTCTTAATGAGAAAGGAAACAATTTTAATTTTATAATGTCACCATCTACATCCTTATACTTTTGCATTTCACATAATTCAACAAAATTATTAAGATGGGCAGCGGCATCATCGGAACTAACACCGGAAAATTGCTCTCTCATAACAAGATTCAGTAAAGCAGGTTTAATTTCAAAGAATTCCGTTGTAGTAGCAGGTGGAGCAATAGGTGCGCATAAGAAATCATTATTATTTGTGGTTGTGAAGTCACACAACTTAGTATTTTCAGGACTACCCATTTTAGCAACAGTAAATAAAGCAAACTAGATAAAGTAAATGCAAGTAACTAATTTTTTTGTGTTTTTAATATAGCAAACAAGATAGCAAATAAAGTAAAACTAGCAACTTTTTTTTTGTGTTTTGATTTAGTGCAGCAAACAAAGTACTAAATAAAATAAAGCAAGACAAAAACAAAGTAAAGAGATTGGAGGTGGAGACTCCCCTTGCAGCGTGTCTTGATCTCCCCGGCAACGGCGCCAGAAAAAGAGCTTGATACGCGTACAGCACGCGTCCGTTGGGAACCCCAAGAGGAAGGTGTGATGCGTACAGCGGCAAGTTTTCCCTCTGTAAGAAACCAAGGCTTATCGAACCAGTAGGAGCCAAGAAGCACGTTGAAGGTTGATGGCGGCGGAGTGTAGTGCGGCGCAACACCAGGGATTCCGGCGCCAACGTGGAACCTGCACAACACAACCAAGATACTTTGCCCCAACGTAACAGTGAGGTTGTCAATCTCACCGGCTTGCTGTAACAAAGGATTAGATGTATAGTGTGGATGATGATTGTTTGCAGAAAACAGTAGAACAAGTATTGCAGTAGATTGTATTCGATTAAAAGAATGGACCGGGGTCCACGGTTCACTAGAGGCGTCTCTCCCATAAGAATAAGCATGTTGGGTGAACAAATTACAGTTGGGCAATTGACAAATAAAGAGGGCATGACCATGCACATACATGTTATGATGAGTATTGTGAGATTTAATTGGGCATTACGACAAAGTACATAGACCGCTATCCGACATGCATCTATGCCTAAAAAGTCCACCTTCGAGGTTATCATCCGAACCCCCTCCGGTATTAAGTTGTAAACAACGAGACAATTGCATTAAGTATGGTGCGTAATGTAATCAACGAATACATCCTTAGACATAGCATTGATGTTTTATCCCTAGTGGCAACAGCACATCCACAACCTTAGAGGTTTCTGTCACTCCCCCAGATTTAATGGAGACATAACCCACTATCGAGCATAAATACTCCCTCTTGGAGTTACAAGTATCAACTTGGCCAGAGCCTCTACTAGCAACAGAGAGCATGCAAGATCATAAACAACACATAGATGATATTGATAATCAAAATAACATAGCATTCTCTATTCATCGGATCCCAACAAACACAACATATAGCATTACAGATAGATGATCTTGATCATGTTAGGCAGCTCACAAGATCCAACAATGATAGCACAATTAGGAGAAGACAACCATCTAGCTACTGCTATGGACCCATAGTCCGAGGGTGAACTACTCACTCATCACTCCGGAGGCGACCATGGCGGTGAAGAGTCCTCCGGGAGATGATTCCCCTCTCCGGCGGGGTGCGGAGGCGATCTCTCCGAATCCCCCGAGATGGGATTGGCGGCAGCGGCGTCTCTGGAAGGTTTTCCGTATCGTGGCTCTCGGTACTGGGGGTTTCGCGACGAAGGCTTTAAGTAGGCGGAAGGGCAGGTCAAGAGGCATCACGGGGGCCCCACATAGCAGGGCCGCGCGGCCCCCCTGTAGGCCGCGCCGCCCTAGTGTGGCGGCGCCCCGTGGCCCCACTTCGTGACTCCTTCGGTCTTCTGGAAGCTTCGTGTGAAAATAGACCCCTGGGCGTTGATTTCGTCCAATTCCGAGAATATTTCCTTACTAGGATTTCTGAAACCAAAAACAACAGAAAACAGCAACTGGCTCTTCGGCATCTTGTTAATAGGTTAGTGCCGTAAAATGCATAAATATGACATAAAGTATGCATAAAACATGTAGGTATCATCAATAAAGTGGCATGGAACATAAGAAATTATCGATACGTTGGAGACGTATCAGTAACTTAGCAGATTTTTCGCCCACATCATGCGCAATTTCTGTTTTTCCCGCGCTATATTTTTGGATTTGCGAATCTTTAGCCGGAAATTTAGGAGATGCTCAGTTAGGTCACCACTGCGTCCATTTCATCGTTTTTAACCTAGGACATGTGGCGATCATCCAACGGTGCGACCGTTCCGTTCCCACCGTAGGATTCAACTCACGAATCTCAGCGTTAGGTCTATAAATACCCCCGCGCGCATGGTCACTTCCATTCTTTCACCGCTATCACCACTTCATCTTCCTCCTCGCGCCAGCGCCGCCCGGTAAATCTCAACTCCGGCGATCTGCTCCCCGGAAAACTTCAAGCGCCGCTGCTCCAAGGCTTTCCTCGACCCGAGATGCACACGGTTGATCGGGAAATCGCCCCCCCCCCCCGCCATTTCATGGTGTCGCCGAAGGCCTGCGCGTCATTTCCGTGACCGTCTCCTTCGCCGGCGTCACGGGGAACCGCCACGCCATTGCCGGTAAGTTCGCCGGACTTGTAGAAGACGACTTAGCTTAGTTCTGGTTACTTAAACGTTTCACCATATGCATGCAGCCGTAAATATGTCCACTAGCTCCCCTAAGTTTACCGATAGCTCTCTGAATACCCCACAGCCAAACTGCACAAAACCAAAGTTCATTGAACCTATAGCATTCCTTCCGCCCAACATTTCCAATATCAGATTAGCTCAACCTTTCTCCGCCTCTTCCAATAATTTTCTCAGTCGGATCCCAATAGTAGAGGAGATCCAGGCGGAAATAGAAGGGCAAGCTAGGATGGCTGCTAAAGTTGCGGAAGCTGAATAGAAGAAGGCGTTGAAGGCCCGGATCCGCGAAGGTGAGAAGGGTTAGCGGTGGCCTAGCGAAGTCACTGATTCGGAGCTCAGAGCCTTCGAAAAGGAAGGGTTCATTGCTCCGGGTTCATGGAGTTTCCAAAAGGACTCAAGCATTTCAACCCCTGACTCCAACGAACGCGTCTTCACCAAAGCCTGGGTGGAGCGCGGCCTTTCTCTTCCTCCCTCCGAGTTCTTTTTATCAGTGCTTAGCACGTACGGCCTCCAGCCTAACAATATATGCCCCAATTCGTTTCTCCCTTCTCTCCAACTTCGTGACTCTCTGCAAGGATCACCTCGGCATCCGTTCAGATATCCACCTCTGACAATTCTTCTACCGAGTAGAGAAAGAGACCAAGGACAATGTCATGGTCAACTGCGGAAGCATGACATTTTTGCTCCGCTCGCAACGAATGTTTCCGGCTCCCCCTTCCCACGAGTCCGTCTGGTACTGGGATGTCAGATGTTTCTACGTGAAGAACATATCAGTTCCGGGCATCCACGACGGCCTTCCCACTTTTGCCAAAAATAATCTGTAGGAATTGGCGAGTTGGAGCTTCATCCCCGCCCTTGCCCAGTATCCAGAACTGGACAAGGCTGCCCGGAGGATCTCCTAGTTAGTCCACAACGGTTTAACCGGAATGGACTTGACCTTGAGCTGGTTTACCCGTCGGATCCAGCCACTCAAGTACAACAAGAAGCTGATTTACGAGTACTCCGGGATTGACGACGAATTGCGGGTGACCCGAGACAACTTGCCAATGGATTCTCTGAACAGGAGGACCCGGACGCTTGTGAATATTGGTCGTGGCCATGAGGTCTCGGAAATTTACAAAGACATCTCCATCAACAACAAGTGTCCTCCGGTGCGTTCTTACACTTAGCCTTTTTTACTTCTTACAATTAAAATGTTCTAACTTTTTTCATGTTTCCCCTTCAGCTCAATTCTTTGGCGGAGGAAAGTTTCAGAAGCATTTTCCGCCAGCCTTCTGAAAAGGCGGAGGAGGATCCGGAGGACAGTGACGAGGGGGATGAGCAAGCTCCGAAAAAGGTTGCCCCTCGTGCGACGAAACGTCCCCGCGCCAAAGCTTCCGGCTCTGATGCCGGAGCCAGCGGCGAGGCCTCCGCCAAGAAAGCCAAGACCAAACCACCTCCGCGCCTCGACTCCAAGAAGGCGGAGCGCGACCGCATCAAGCTACTGGCTACAGCAGGGAAAGGATCACGCCCGCTTCTCCCCGAAGCCACGTAGGTGTTCGGAAATACACGCTTATGATTGTGAAGTTCCTTTATTTATATTTTTTCCTTACTTGTTGCAGGAACCAGAAGATCACCACCACTCGGGCCAACACCCAGAAGCCCATCACAAATTATCTGAAGACATCTCCGGCTGTTGGCCCTGTCACCCCAGCTCCGCCAAGCAGCTCCAACCCTGCTCCCCAACCGTCTCCGCCTAGGGCCCAACCTTCCCCCAATCCTACCACCGATGCTCAAGTGGAGATCATTCCAGTGAGTGGCGAGAAAGGAGGCGGAAGTAGCTCTGCTGCAAAGCGAGCTGCTCCGGAGGAGCCCCAAGTCCAAGGTCTAGAGGAGGCGGAAGTCAACTCGTCTGATAAGGCTGAAGCTACGACTAATGATGTCGTCGGATTTCCGACCAATTTCGGTGATCCCTCTGATCTATTCTCTACTCCAAAAGCATATTCTCACAAGTTCTTTAACAAGCTCACGGAGAACGAGAAGTGGGAGCTCGAGCAGGACCTGCTGAACTCCATGCTAAACAATGCATGGGGTAAAGTTGATGTTGAATCTTCCGAGATTCAAAATCACAAAAAAAGAGATCGGTGAGTTCTTCGACCTGCTCCTCGTCAAACGCAAGGTAAAATGATGTTCCCCAGTAGCCCCCAAGTGTCTAGGCGGAAACTAGTAATAGTTAGCACCTTGATACTTTGAGTAAACTATACTGAGAAAATTTAAAGTGTCGTGGTAGCCCCCAAGCGTCATGGCGGAAAATTTCCGGCAATGATGCTTCGTAGAGATCTACACTTAACTATGAATTATCGGAACTTATCCTTATTTTGCACCACCGCGGGAACAACAAGCGCTGCACTATGAGCTTCACAAGAACATATCTCTGCAGCGCCGCGTAACCCTTCGGCAGGCGGATCAACTTAATGACGCCAAGGACAAGATTGTGGAGCTAGAAACACAGTTGTCGGAGGCACAAGGTACGTTTCCGACCAACCTTGAATTATTCCAGAGTTCCGACTTTGAGCTGATTTTGTTATTTAAACAGGTGCATCAACCTCCCTAGCCACTGCTTCCTCAGAACTCGAGGCCCTGCGATCCGCTCATAAAGACCTGGAGTCTAAGCTGGAGGGAGGCGGAGAAAAAACGAGAGCTTGTTGAGAAACAACTAGCTGAGAAGAATTCTGAGTTCATTCGAGAATGTTGTTCTGGTGGAAAAAAGGAGAAAGGACAGCGACACCTTGAAAAATATCCAAGAAGAGGTCAAGCACCTCCGGTTCTATATGAAGACAGCGGAGCAAGGTTGGAACCTGCTCAACGCCGATATCATGGGTAACTATCAGGAACTTTCCACCATAACAGTTCTCCGCACCTTTGAACGATGTCTCAACCTGTTTAACTTTTTGATTTTTATAGATCCACTTGGGTACGACGAAACCCAATGTGAACTATTTCCGCGCGATGATCTCATCCAGCTAGCCGGAGACGATTGCAAGGACTTAATCTCAAATTGCCGCAAAATCTACCATAATTTGGCGATTAAAGATAGCCGAACCTGCGACGTCCGCGAGCTTATTCAGAGGATGGATCTTCTGCCGGAACTGGTTGTCGGTCGCCAATCTTCTTCCGCCCGAGACGTTACCCAGATGTCCTTGTCCATGTGCCTAGCGCATGTTCCAACTCTCGACATCAATATGGCCACTACTGGAATTCCTCCGGATGCGGATGCAAATGCCCTTCTGGACGCCTGCAGTGGTTATGATACAAGGATCGCTCGGCGCATTCGCCATGAGGAATTCTACGACAAGGTCGTGCTTCCTGAAGGCGAGCCTCTCGAGGCGGAGCTGGAGAAGGAGCGCGAGGCAGAGGCTAGGCCAGCCGGATCTGAAGAGTTCACCTGGACTAGCTCCAAAGAAAAGAACAAGTCCAAGGGCAACGATACAGGCGCCTCTTCTCCGGCAAAACGGACTGAAGATAGTGACGACGAGGTGGTTTCTTCTCCGGCTAAAGAAGCGGAGACAGAAAAACCACGAATTGACGATGAAGCTCGGTCTTCTCCGGTCAAGGAGAAGTAAAGACTTGTTCCTGCGGAAAAACAATGCATCATTTTGGCCCCATCGAGGGTTTGCAATATCACTTAAATATTCTTAAGTAGCTAGGGTGAAACAAGCGCATGGGCAGAAAAAACTTATCCTGCTATCCGTTTAATATTATATGTGTGTTTCGTTATTTGAAAGCAAGTGCTAGCTTCTAAATTTTCCGGCTTGCTCATTTGACCTTCCACGAGCCGGAAAACCTTTAGCCGGAAATGCTCGCCATCGGTGACGAAGCCCAATGGCAATCCATCAATAACTGTGGAAACAAGCCCCTAGCCAAGGTGCCGGAAGTCACTACCAGGAATCCATAAGTTCGCAACGAAAAACTCATCCACCAGAAAACTTAAACTTACGTCCCAAGAACGATTTTGAAAATCACAACTTTTATACACGTCTAGGCGGAAACATCCAGCTCTGCGGTTTTAGTCGGAAAAACATACACAATCCAAAAATGAATAACTAAAGGAGGTAAAAGACTCAAAGAGTGAACCATATGCCTTATTTCATTGATCATGTATCATAACTATTACAAAGTATGTAATGCGAAAATTGCTAAGTGTGGAAAGGACGTAGCTGTGCTATATTCCAAGGGTGGTATGTTTCATCGTATATGTCATCCGGATCCTCTCGCTTGCGTTTCCGGTGCCAATTGGCATGCTTATCCTTTAACTCACGGAAATCGACGAGATAGTAAGATCCATTGTGCAGCACTTTGCTGATGACGAAGGGTCCTTCCCATGAAGATTGCAACTTATGCTCTTTCACCTATCGAAGGCGGAGGACCAAGTCACCTTCCTTGAACGAGCGGTTTCGAACTCGACGGCTGTGATAGCGTCGGAGTTTCTGCTAGTAGATGGTGGAACGTTGGTCAGCTAACTTCCGAGATTCTTCGATCAGGTCCACAAATAGCTGTCTAGCCTCGTCAGCAGTTTCTTCATTGTAAGCGGAAATTCGTGGGGAGTCGTGGATGATGTCGGAGGGAAGCACAGCTTCAGATCCGTATACTAGGAAGAAAGGGGTAAATCCAGTTGATCTGTTAGGGGTAGTTCGTAAGCTCCACAAAATAGAATCTAACTCCTCAGCCCAAGCTCCAGCTGCACGACGCAGTGGTTCTTCAAGGCGAGGTTTAACTCCGGCTAGTATGAGGCCATTTGCTCGCTTGACCTGCCCATAGGACCGTGGGTGCGCCACAGATGCAAGGTCAAGCCGGACTCCTACGTCATTGCAATAATCCTTTAGTTCTCCTTGAGCGAAGTTCGTGCCATTGTCTGTGATTATGCTGTGTGGGATGTCGTATCTCACTACGAGGCTACACAAGAGTTTTAGTGCCGTAGCACCATCGGCTTTTCTCACTGGCTTTGCCTCGATCCACTTACTGAACTTGTCAATAGCGACCAAGAGGTACTCAAAACAGCTAGGAGATGATTTCTTCGGTTTTCCGACCATGTCGTGCCCCCAGACCGCAAACGGCCAAGTGATAGGGATGGTCTTCAGCTCCTGGGCCAGAGCGTTTGGTTCAGTAGCGTAGTACTGACAACCTCGGTAGGTTTTCACAATTTTCTCAGCATCTTGTTGTAGGGATTCGTTGCATAGAAAACAAAAATATCCTACCGCGAGAACGCAATCCAAGCCAAGATGCAATCTAGAAGACGGTAGCAACGAGGGGATGATCGAGACTCACCCTTGAAGATTTCCAAAGCCTACAAGATGAGGTTCTTGTTGCTGCGGTAGACGATCACTTGCCGCTTGCAAAAGCGCGTAGAAGATCTTGACGGTGCCACAATCGGGCAGCACCTCCATACTCGGTCACATGTTCGGTGTTGATGAAGACGACGTCCTTCTCCCTGTTCTAGCGGGCAGCGGAAGTAGTAGCTCCTCCTTGAATCCGGCAGCACGACGGTGTGGTGGCGGTGGCGATGGAGATCTCCGGCGGAGCTTCGCTAAGCGTTGCGGGAGAGGTGGAGGAGAGGTGGGCGGCTAGGGTTTGGAAGAGGGGGAGGTGGCCGGCCACTATGAGGGGGTGCGGCCACAATGGCTTTGGTGTGGCCGGCCCCCTCCCCTTGCTCCTCATTATATAGGTGGAACCCCCAAGTGTTGGACTACAAGTCTTCGAATAAGACCCCAACCCAAAACCTTCCATGTGTAGGGAAACCTACCCAAGGTGGGACTCCCACCTCAAGTGGGATTCCCACCCTTCCATAAGGGGGGGTGGCCGGCCCCCTTGGTGGAGTCCACCTTGGACTCCCCCCTCTAGGGTTGGCCGGCCATGGGAGGTGGAGTCCCTCCGGGACTCCTCCTTCCTTAGTGATTCCTTCCGGACTTTTCTAGAACCTTCTAGAACCTTCCATAAAATCACCGGATCATTTTCAAACTTATAAAATGACTTCCTATATATGAATCTTATTCTCCGGACAATTCCGGAACTCCTCGTGATGTCCGGGATCCCATCCGAGACTTCGAACAAAACTTCGAACTCCATTCCATATTCAAGTTCTACTATTACAACATCAAACCTTAAGTGTGTCACCCTACGGTTCGCGGACTATGTGGACATGGGTGAGAACTCTCTCCGACCAATAACCAATAGCGGGATCTGGAGATCCATAATGGCTCCCACATATTCAATGATGACTTAGTGATCGAATGAACCATTCACATACGATACCAATTCCCTTTGTCACGCGATATTTTACTTGTCCGAGGTTTGATCATCGGTATCACTCTATACCTTGTTCAACCTCGTCTCCTGACAAGTACTCTTTACTCGTACCGTGGTATGTGGTCTCTTATGAACTTATTCATATGCTTGCAAGACATTAGACGACATTCCACCGAGAGGGCCCGAGTATATCTATCCATCATCGGGATGGACAAATCCCACTGTTGATCCATATGCCTCAACTCATACTTTCCGGATACTTAATCCCACCTTTATAGCCACCCATTTATGCAGTGGCGTTTGATGTAATCAAAGTACCTTTCCGGTATAAGTGATCAGATCGTAGAAATTTAATCTTCTTGTTACGTTGATTTTCTACTTCACTTTGGAATTCCTTAAACTTCTCGAAAGTTTTGGATTTATGTTTCATGAAATAGATATACCCATATCTACTCAGATCATCTGTGAAGGTTAGAACATAACGATAATCACCGCGCGATGCTACACTCATTGGTCCGCACACATCGGTATGTATGATTTCCAATAAGTCTGTAGCTCGCTCCATCATACCAGAGAATGGAGTCTTAGTCATTTTTCCCATCAGACATGCTTCGCATCTATCAAGTGACTCAAAGTCAAGTGATTCAAGTAATCCATCGGTATGGAGTTTCTTCATGTGTTTCACTCCAATATGACCAAGACGACCAGTGCCACATATAAGTAGAATTATCATTCAATTTAATTCGCTTAGCATCAACGTTATGTATATGTGTATCACTACTATCGAGATCTAACAGAAATAAGCCATTCTTTTCAGGTGCTCGACCATAAAAGATATTATTCATAAAAATAGAACAACCATTATTCTCAGACTTGAATGAATAACCGTCTTGCATTAAACAAGATCCAGATATAATGTTCATGCTCAATGCGGGTACAAAATAACAATTATTAAGGCTTAAAACTAATCCCGAAGGTAGATGTAGAGGAAGTGTGCCGACAGCGATCACATCGACTTTGGATCCGTTTCCAACGCGCATCGTCACTTCATCCTTCAATAGTCTTCGTTTATTCTTTAGTTCCCGTTTCGAGTTACAAATATGAGCAACCGAACTAGTATCAAATACCCGGTACTAGTACGAGAACCGAGTGAGATAAACATCTATAACATGTATATCGGATATACCTTCTTTCTTCTTCTTGACAAGGCCGCTCTTCGGATCAGCCGGATACTTGGAGCAATTACGCTTCCGGTGTCCCTTCTCCTTGCGAGTAATAGCACTCGAGCATCGGGCTTAGGGCCATTCTTAGGTTTCACGAGAGGCGTGGCAGCTTTCTTGCCACCCTTCTTGAATTTTCCCTTAGACTTGCCCTCGTTTCTTGAAACTGGTGGTCTTGTTGACCATCAACACTTGGTGCTCTTTCTTGATCTCAATCTCAGCAGATTTTAGCATGGCGAAGAGTTCAGGTAACTCTTTGTTCATGTTCTGCATATTGTAGTCCATCACAAAGTTCTTGTAACTAGGTGGCAGTGATTGAAGGATACGATTAATCCCCAGTCTGTTAGGAATCACTATTCCCAAATCACTGAGTTTCTTCGCATGCCCAATCATGATGAGCATGTGCTCACTAACGGAGCTGCCTTCTTCCATCATGCAGCTGAAGAAGTGTTTCGATGCTTCATAGCATTCCATGGCCGCATGAGTCTCAAAAATAGCTTTCAGCTCATTGACCAACTCATGAGGATCGTGGTGCTCAAAACATTTTTGAAGATCGGCTTCCAGACTACATAGGATGGCACACTGAACTTGAGAGTACCGAGTTTTCCGAGTCTCGTAAACATTCTTTACTTCATCGGTTTCGGTTCTGCAGGAGGGTCACCTAGCGGTGCATCAAGCACATATTGCGAGTTTCCACCGGCGAGGAAAATCCTCACATGACGGAACCAGTCGGTGAAGTTGCTACCGTTGCTCTTAAGCTTTTCTTTCTCTAGGAACTGGTTAAAATTGATTGGGGACGCCATATCTACAACATATATTTGCAATAGTTTAGACTAAGTTTACGACAAATTGAGTTCAAATTTTAATTCAACAAAATTAAAATCTAGGTGAACTCCCACTCAAAACAATATCCCTCGAATTGTCTTAGTGATCACACGAACCAAATCCACCACACCTAAGTCCGATCATCACGAGACAAGATGTAATTTCAATGGCGAACACTCAAAGTGTTCATCATATCAATCATATGATTCATGCTCTACCTTTCGGTATCACGTGTTCCGAGACCATGTCTGTACATGCTAGGCTCGTCAAGGCCACCTTAGTATCCGCATGTGCAAAACTGGCTTGCACCCGTTGTATGCACTTGTTGATTCTATCACACCCGATCATCACGAGATGCTTCAATACGACAAGTCTTGGCAACGGTGCTACTAAGGATGAACACTTTATTATCTTGATATTTTAGTGAGGGATCCTCTTATAATGCTACCGTCGCGATCTAAGCAAAATAAGATGCATAAAAGGATTAACATCACAAGCAGTTCATATGTGATATGATATGGCCCTTTTGTCTTTGCGCCTTTGATCTTCATCTTCAAAGCACGGACATGATCTCCATCATCAACGGGCATGATCTCCATCATTGTCGGCATAGCGTCAAGGTCCATGGCGCCCTCTTCATGGTTGTTCACCTCATGTAGCAACTATTACAACTACTTTGAAATACTACTCAACATAAAATTTAAAGACAACCATAAGGCTCCTGCTGGTTGCCACAATACAATAATGATCATCTCATACAAATTCATCATCACATTATGGCCATATCACATCACCAAACCCTGCAAAAACAAGTTAGACGTCTCTAATTTGGTTTGCATATTTTACGTGGTTTAGGGTTTTCGAGTGAGATCTAATCTACCTACGAACATGAACCACAACGGTGATACTAGTGTTGTCAATAGAAGAGTAAATTGAATCTTCACTATAGTAGGAGAGACAGACACCCGCAAAGTCTCTTATGCAATACAAGTTGCATGTCGAACGAGGAGCAAGTCTCATGAACGCGGTCATGTAAAGTTAGCTTGAGCCGCTTCATCCCACTATGCCACAAAGATGCAAAGTACTCAAACTAAAGACAACATAAGCATCAACGCCCACAAAACCATTGTGTTCTACTCGTGCAACCATCTATGCATAGACACGGCTCTGATACCACTGTAGGGATTCGTTGCATAGAAACAAAAAATTTCTTACCGCGAGAACGCAATCCAAGCCAAGATGCAATCTAGAAGACGGTAGCAACGAGGGGATGATCGAGACTCACCCTTGAAGATTTCCAAAGCCTACAAGACGAGGTTCTTGTTGCTGCGGTAGACGATCACTTGCCGCTTGCAAAAGCGCGTAGAAGATCTTGACGGTGCCACAATCGGGCAGCACCTCCGTACTCGGTCACACGTTCGGTGTTGATGAAGACGACGTCCTTCTCCCCGTTCCAGCGGGCAGCGGAAGTAGTAGCTCCTCCTTGAATCCGGCAGCACGACGGCGTGGTGGCGGTGGCGATAGAGATCTCCGGCGGAGCTTCGCTAAGCGTTGCGGGAGAGGTGGAGGAGAGGGGGGCGGCTAGGGTTTGGGAGAGGGGGAGGTGGCCGGCCACTATGAGGGGGTGCGGCCACAATGGCTTTGGTGTGGCCGGCCCCCTCCCCTTGCTCCTCATTATATAGGTGGAACCCCCAAGTGTTGGACTACAAGTCTTCGAATAAGACCCCAACCCAAGACCTTCCATGTGTAGGGAAACCTACCCAAGGTGGGACTCCCACCTCAAGTGGGATTCCCACCCTTCCATGAGGGGGGGTGGCCGGCCCCCTTGGTGGAGTCCACCTTGGACTTCCCCCTCTAGGGTTGGCCGGCCATGGGAGGTGGAGTCCCTCCGGGACTCCTCCTTCCTTAGTGATTCCTTCCGGACTTTTCTAGAACCTTCTAGAACCTTCCATAAAATCACCGGATCATTTTCAAACTTATAAAATGACTTCCTATATATGAATCTTATTCTCCGGACCATTCCGGAACTCCTCGTGATGTCCGGGATCCCATCCGAGACTTCTAACAAAACTTCGAACTCCATTCCATATTCAAGTTCTACTATTACAACATCAAACCTTAAGTGTGTCACCCTACGGTTCGCGAACTATGTGGACATGGGTGAGAACTCTCTCCGACCAATAACCAATAGCGGGATCTGGAGATCCATAATGGCTCCCACATATTCAACGATGACTTAGTGATCGAATGAACCATTCACATACGATACCAATTCCCTTTGTCACGCGATATTTTACTTGTCCGAGGTTTGATCATCGGTATCACTCTATACCTTGTTCAACCTCGTCTCTCGACAAGTACTCTTTACTCGTACCGTGGTATGTGGTCTCTTATGAACTTATTCATATGCTTGCAAGACATTAGACGACATTCCACCGAGAGGGCCCAGGGTATATCTATCCGTCATCGGGATGGACAAATCCCACTGTTGATCCATATGCCTCAACTCATACTTTCCGGATACTTAATCCCACCTTTATAGCCACCCATTTATGCAGTGGCGTTTGATGTAATCAAAGTACCTTTCCGGTATAAGTGATTTACATGATCTCATGGTCGAAAGGACTAGGTAACTATGTATCGAAAGCTTATAGCAAATAACTTAATGACGTGATCTTATGCTACGCTTAATTGGGTGTGTCCATTACATCATTCATATAATGATATAACCTTGTTATTAATAACATCCAATGTTCATGATTATGAAACTAATCATCTATTAATCAACAAGCTAGTTAAGAGGCATACTAGGGACTCTTTGTTGTTTACATAACACACATGTATCAATGTTTCGGTTAATACAATTATAGCATGGTATATAAACATTCATCATAAACATAAAGATATATAATAACCACTTTTATTATTGCCTCTTGGGCATATCTCCAACACTTGTTTTGCTGTGAGCCAGGAAAAACCTTGCCGGAAAGCTTTTCCAACAAGGGATCTGGGAGCGGCATGATGCCCGCAATCACCTGCATGGATCTCTCTGAGGATTTCGATGCCATCTTGATTTGAGACGCACTTCAGAAATACCCCGTTTGCGCTTCATTTGTAGAGCTGTCCATCAACTATTGTGTAGGATCCTGCTCGTCTGACGACCTGTCGTGCGAGGACATCATCCTTCGGCAACTTTTTACGGTCAATGAGGTAATCCAGTAAAGGTTTGGTCCAAGCCGGAGTGACTACCATCACCTCCTTAGCCGGAGACACTGCCACCTTTGGATTTTCCGGGTTAGCGCCCTTCACCGAGGGTATCCGTAGATGCTCAAGGAAAATTCCGGACGGAATGGGTTTCCTGCCGGAACCGAGCTTGGACAACATATCTGCCATTGTGTTATCATCTCTCCTGACGTACTTGACTTCATATCCGAGGAAGCACTTGGCGATCTCATCAACTTCGTCTCTGTAAGCCGTCATGATGGAGTTTCTGGCGTTCCAGGTTCCGGCTACTTGTTGTGCCACCAAGTCGGAATCTCCACAGCATATGATGTGTTTGATCCCATTTCCTTAGTGATGTGCATGCCGTGTAGTAGAGCCTCGTATTCCGCCATGTTATTTGTTGCTTCAAAGTAAATCTGCAGGACGTACTGCAGTTCTTCTCCTGTGGGGGATTTCAGTGTAACACTAGCCCCCGAACCTTAATGTTGCTTCGATCCGTCAAAGTGCATGACCCAAGTTTCGGGTTCCGGATCGGGTTCGCCATCCGGAGCCTCGGTCCAATCAGTGACAAAATCCGCCAATATTTGGGACTTGATTGAGGTTCTGGCTTTGTAATTGATGTCGAAGGCAGATAGTTCTATGCCCCATTTTTCTATGCGTCCTGTTGCGTCTGAGTTGTTAAGAATGGTTGACAATGGAGCTTTGCTCAGAACTGTCATGGGATGCTCTTGGAAGTAGTGTCTCAGCTTCTGGCTGCCTAGGAACACGCTGTTGGCTAGCTTCTGAAAGTGAGGGTATCGTTGTTTTGATTCCGTCAGTACCTCGCTAATGAAATAGACTGGCCTTTGGACTCCGTATTCATGACCTTCTTCCTTTCGCTCCACCACGATAACAAGACTGATGACCTTGTTGGAGGCTGCCAGATAGAGGAGCATAGGCTCTGACTCATCCGGAGCTGCCAGATAGAGGAGCATAGGCTCTGACTCATCCGGAGCTGCCAAGATAGGTGGGGAAGTAAGTATGTCCTTCAACCCCCGAAGTGTTGCATCTGCTGCGTCGTCCCAAACAAACTTGTCTGTTTTCTTCAGAAGTTTGTAAAGAGGTAGTGCCTACTCGCCAAGACGGCTAACAAACCTACTAATTGCGTCAACGCAACCAGTTAGTCGTTGCACATCTTTGAGACAAGTTGGCCTTTTGATGCACATGATTGCCTTGATTTTCTCCGGGTTTACTTCGATGCCTCTGTGAGACACGATGAAGCCAAGGAGTTTTCCGGCTGGAACGCCAAAGATGCACTTTAGCGGATTCAACATCATCTTGTACCGTCGGAGATTTTCAAAGGTTTCTGTGAGGTCGATGATCAGATCGGATCCTTTCCGGGTCATAACCGCGATGTCATCGACGTATGCGTGTACGTTCCAACCAATCTAGTCCTTCAAGCACTGTTGCATCGTACGCTGGTAGGTGGCACCTGCATTTTTCAAACCAAAAGGCATGGTAACGTAGCAGTAAGTGCCAAACGGTGTGATGAACGAGGTCACCTTTTGGTCGGACTTCTTCATCCGGATCTAGTGATACCCGGAATATGCGTCAAGAAAACACATAAGTTCCGCCCCTGCAGTCGAATCAATGACTTGGTCAATGCGCGATAAGGGGAACGGATCCTTTGGACAATGCTTATTCAAGCCGGAGTAATCGATGCATATTCTTAGTATTTCAGGTTTTTTTAGGTACAAGGACGGGGTTTGCGACCCAATCAGTATGGATAACTTCTACTACAAAACCTGCCTCTAGTAACTTTGCTAATTCCATCCCTATGGCGTGACGCTTCTTATCTCCAAAGCGTCGCATAGCTTGCTTCACTGGTTTGGCACCCAGATTTATGTTGAGGTAGTGCTCGGTGAGTTCCCTTGGTACTCCGGACATGTCAGCAGGTTTCCATGCAAAGATATCCATGTTAGCTCGGAGGAACTTGATACGTCTCCGACGTATCGATAATTTCTTATGTTCCATGCCACATTATTGATGATATCTACATGTTTTATGCATACTTTATGTCATATTTATGCATTTTCCGGCACTAACCTATTAACGAGATGCCGAAGAGCCGATTCGTTGTTTTCTCGTTTTTGGTTTCGAAATCCTAGTAAGGAAATATTCTCGGAATTGGACGAAATCAACGCCCGGGGCCTATTTTCACACGAAGCTTCCGGAAGACCGAAGGGAAGACGAAGTGGGGCCACGGGGCGCCGCCACACTAGGGCGGCGCGGCCCTAGCGTGTGGGGCCCCCGTGACGCCTCCTGACCTGCCCTTCCGCCTACATATAGTCTTCGTCGCGAAACCCCCAGTACCGAGAGCCACGATACGTAAAACCTTCCAGAGACGACGCCGCCGCCGCCGCCAATCCCATCTCGGGGGATTCAGGAGATCGCCTCCGGCACCTCGCCCGGAGAGGGGAATCATCTCCCGGAGGACTCTTCACCGCCATGGTCGCCTCCGGAGTGATGAGTGAGTAGTTCACCCCTAGACTATGGGTCCATAGCAGTAGCTAGATGGTTGTCTTCTCCTCATTATGCTTCATTGTTGGGTCTTGTGAGCTGCCTAACATGATCAAGATCATCTATCTGTAATGCTATATGTTGTGTTTGTTGGGATCCGATGGATAGAGAATACTATGTTATGTTGATTATCAATCTATTACCTATGTGTTGTTTATGATCTTGCATGCTCTCCGTTATTAGTAGAGGCTCCGGCCAAGTTTTTACTCTTAACTCCAAGAGGGAGTATTTATGCTCGATAGTGGGTTCATGCCTCCATTAAATCTGGGACGAGTGACGGAAAGTTCTAAGGTTGTGGATGTGCTTGTTGCCACTAGGGATAAAACATTGATGCTATGTCCGAGGATGTAGTTATTGATTACATTACGCACCATACTTAATGCAATTGTCTCGTTGTTTGCAACTTAATACCGAAAGGGGTTCGGATGATAACTCTGAAGGTGGACTTTTTAGGCATAGATGCATGCTCGGATAGCGGTCTATGTACTTTGTCGTAATGCCCAATTAAATCTCACTATACTCATCATATCATGTATGTGCATGGTCATGCCCTCTCTATTTGTCAATTGCCCAACCGTAACTTGTTCACCCAACATGCTATTTATCTTATGGGAGAGACACCTCTAGTGAACTGTGGACCCCGGTCCATTCTTTTACATCGAATACAATCTACTGCAATACTTGTTCTACTCGTTTTCTCGCAAACAATCATCATCCATACTATACATCTAATCCTTTGTTACAGACAAGCCGGTGAGATTGACAACCTCGTCGTTTCGTTGGGGCAAAGTACTTTGGTTGTGTTGTGCAGGTTCCACGTTGGCGCCGGAATCCCTGGTGTTGCGCCGCACTACATATCGCCGCCATCAACCTTCAACGTGCTTCTTGGCTCCTACTGGTTCGATAAACCTTGGTTTCTTACTAAGGGAAAACTTGCCGATGTAGGCATCACACCTTCCTCTTGGGGTTCCCAACGGACGCGTGTGATACGTCTCCGACGTATCGATAATTTCTTATGTTCCATGCCACATTATTGATGATATCTACATGTTTTATGCATACTTTATGTCATATTTATGCATTTTCCGGAACTAACCTATTAACGAGATGCCGAAGAGCCAGTTGCTGTTTTCTGCTGTTTTTGGTTTCCGAAATCCTAGTAAGGAAATATTCTCGGAATTGGACGAAATCAACGCCCAGGGGCCTATTTTCACACGAAGCTTCCAGAAGACCGAAGAGTCAACAAAGTGGGGCCACGAGGTGGCCAGGAGGCAGGGCGGCGCGGCCCAGGTCTTGGCCGCGCCGACCTGTCTTCTGGGCCCCTCGTGTGGCCCCCTGACCTGCCCTTCCGCCTACAAATAGCCTTCGTCGCGAAACCCCCAGTACCGAGAGCCACGATACGGAAAACCTTCCAGAGACGCCGCCGCCGCCAATCCCATCTCGGGGGATTCAGGAGATCGCCTCCGGCACCTCTGCCGGAGAGGGGATTCATCTCCCGGAGGACTCTACACCGCCATGGTCGCCTCCGGAGTGATGAGTGAGTAGTTCACCCCTGGACTATGGGTCCATAGCAGTAGCTAGATGGTTGTCTTCTCCTCATTATGCTTAATTGTCGGGTCTTGTGAGCTGCCGAACATGATCAAGATCATCTATCTGTAATGCTATATGTTGTGTTTGTTGGGATCCGATGAATAGAGAATACCATGTTATGTTGATTATCAATTTATATCTATGTGTTGTTTATGATCTTGCATGCTCTCCGTTACTAGTAGATGCTCTGGCCAAGTTGATGCTAGTAACTCCAAGAGGGAGTATTTATGCTCGATAGTGGGTTCATGTCTCCGTGAATCTGGGGGAGTGAGAGAAACCTCTAAGGTTATGGATGTGTTGTTGCCACTAGGGATAAAACATTGATGCTATGTCCGAGGATGTAGTTATTGTTTACATTACGCGCAATACTTAATGCAATTGTCTGTTGTTAGCAACTTAATACTGGAGGGGGTTCGGATGATAACCTCGAAGGTGGACTTTTTAGGCATAGATGCATGCTGGATAGCGGTCTATGTACTTTGTCGTAATGCCCAATTAAATCTCACTATACTCATCATAATATGTATGTGCATGGTCATGCCCTCTTTATTTGTCAATTGCCCAACCGTAATTTGTTCACCCAACATGCTATTTATCTTATGGGAGAGACACCACTAGTGAACTGTGGACCCCGGTCCAATTCTTTACACCTGAAATACAATCTACTGCAACTGTTCTACTGTTCTCTGCAAATAATCATCATCCACACTATACATCTAATCCTTTGTTACAGGAAGCCGGTGAGATTGACAACCTCACTGTTTCGTTGGGGCAAAGTACTTGGTTTGTGTTGTGCAGGTTCCACGTTGGCGCCGGAATCCCTGGTGTTGCGCCGCACTACATCTCGCCGCCATCAACCTTCAACGTGCTTCTTGACTCCTACTGGTTCGATAAACCTTGGTTTCTAACTGAGGGAAACTTACTGCTGTACGCATCACACCTTCCACTTGGGGTTCCCAACGGTCCCGTGCTGTACGCGTGTCAGCGTGCTGTATGCGTATCAGAACTCAACGAGTGCCTCTTCCTATTTGGGGTCCAGGCTGGCTCCGACCGACACATGCTTGGAACTATCTCCTACCTTGAGATCGACCTTCTTGGTGTCTATCGCGGCCTTGAACGAGTTTTTCTGTTCGAAGATCTGCTTCTTGGTGGTATGCATCTCCTTTGGATCCACCGTGGCTCTGTAGCCTTGCAGCTCCTCTTCAGATATCACAGATTCTGCAAAAGCGGCTTCGCCCACCTCGCACTCTCGAGCTTTCTTGTAATCTTTGGATACAGTAATCATACCGTTAGGACCCGAAATCTTTAGCTTGTTGTAGATGTAGCATGCCCTTGCGTGGAACTTGTGGTAGGTGGGCCTGCCAAATATGACGTGGTAGGAGTTCTTGAAGGGCACAACCTCAAACGTGATCATCTCTTCGCAGAAATTATTAACAACGCCGAAGGCTACGAGAAGTCTGATGCTGCCAAGAGAATTTGCTTTTTTACCCGGAACCACACCATGGAACTCAGTGGTGTTGTGCTTGAGCTGTTACTTGGTAAGCTGCATCTTCTCCAGAGTCTCCAGGTACATGATATTCAGGCTGGCTCCACCATCCATAAGGCACTTGGACAAGTCAAACCCATCTATGCGGGGACTCACAACCAGGGCGTAGCATTCTTTTGGGATGATGGTCGGGTGATCCACCCTGTCGAATGTGCAGGGACTTTCCGACCACTTGATGTACTGCGGCACAGCCGGAACTGTAGCATTCAAGATCCGGAGGCCCGATTTATTAGCCCACACCGTCGGACTTCCGAGGAAGGTGTGGTAAGCTCCGACACTCTTTTTGACGAAGGGATTGGACTTATTAGCTGCGGAGCCCTCTTTGGGATCCGGCGAAGCATCTTCCTCGTCCATCGCCTCGGAACCGTCCTCATCCTTTTCCTTGTTCTTGCCCTTGCCTCCTTTGCCGCGTGGGCGGTGCTTCCGGGCACGCTTGTATCCTGCTTCCGGGTCGCCCTTTAGGTCATTGACCCACTTGCAGTTGCGGTTAGTATGCAAGGACTTGCCAGTAGGCGGATCCATGTGGGCCAGGCACAACATGTCCCTATACTCTTCGTAAGTTTGGGGAGCGCGGAACCCTGCAGCTGTGACCTCGTCAGTGCGCTGCTGGCCCCTGCCGGCTCCGCCTCCACGTCCGTGGCCTCTTCCGCGTCATTTACCTCCGCGTTGGAACGCCATGGCAACCATGTCGGATCTGCCGCTCTTCTGGTCATCGGGGGGATTCTTCCGCTTGTTGATGTTGCTGCCACCACAATATCACGGTTCTTGTTTTGCTGGTGCAGGGGTATGGCTGTGGCAGTAAGTTCACCACCTGCGTCGTCATCGGCGGCGGTGTGAGTACTTGCAATGCCGATCATGTCGTCCAAAGTAAGATTGTTTTCATTGATCAGGCAAGTAAGCTTGTGCTGGAGCAGTCCTCCCCTCTGCAGGCCACCTATGAAGGCGTGCATAGGTGTGCGGGTATCCACATTCTCGCACTCGTTCCTGGTTGCTAACCATCGGGTGAGGAAATTCTGTGAAGTTTCACCTTTTCTCCGGATACACGCTTGTAGGTCGCTTGTTGTGGCAGGTCTTTTGTAGGTGCCCCTGAAGTGTTTTTTGAAGGCGATCTTCAGGTCAAACCAGCAAAAGATGGAGTTTTCCGGGAGGTCGCTGAGCCAGGTACGAGCTGGACCAATAAGGTACAACTGAAGCATGCGGCAAGCTATTTTCTGGTTCCCTCCAGCGAATCTGACTGCATTGAAGTAGTCTTCGATCCAGGTATCGGGCCTTTCGCTGCCATCATAGTGCTTCAGATTTCCGGGTAGCTTAGGGTTCAAGCCTTTTGGATTTGGCTCCTCTCGGATCATCCTGCCAAAGCATTTTGGGCCAATGTATTCAGATATGTATTCGTTTGAGACGTTCCCTTGCGTCGCGTGGGCCGTTACGGGGAGATCGTGAACGGGAGCGAGATCTCCGGCCTCCGCCTCCGCCTCCACCTCCTCCACTGGGTGGTGGGGAGGGAGATCTGCGAGGGGGCCTATGGGAACTTTTGCTTCCACCTTCAGATTCGTCGTGCCCTTCTCGCTGTTGACTCCGGCTTCGGTGGTTACCTTCTCCGTGATGGCGGTCACCTCCCTCATTTCGGCTTATGCGGGGCTCAGGCTCACGTTCTTCGTTCGGACTCCGACGAGGTTCCTGCTTACGCTCCGTGTTCCGATTCCTCTGAGGAGCCACGTTGTCGCGGATATTGATTCCACCAAGCCCATGGGGTCTGGTGTTTCCGGCTGGACTACGGTGGCGAGGAGGCGGAGGAGGATGCGGGTTCTGCAGCGGAGGTGACGGGTTCCGGTACTTGTCCCTACCAGTGTACATCGGATCCTTTCCCTTCCTTGGGTCCGTCGGAGGTGTTTTCGAGGGTACGGGGATCGGATTTGGATGTTCTCTGGTTCTCCTTCTGCGCTCCGTGGATCCGGTGCGCGATTCATCGTCACGATGTTGTCTTCCGGAGGTGTCCTTCTGTGTGGTGGATACACATAGATCCGGGTTGGATTCCAATCTGCACGAAGTGTCTGCCTTGCTTTGTTGCTTCATTGCTGAATCCAAAAGCGTGCGGAGGTGAGCGATGTCGATTCCTCATCTTTTTTGGCCAGGATCTCCGCAGCTTTCTTCATATTGTCCTTTGGAGTTGCGAGCGGTTGCTGGTTTGTGGGGGTTGCAAAGTTGATCTTGCGGGGGCTGATGGCTTCCCGACGGATCCTGTCTGCCTCCTTGCCAGCATCCTCTATGATGGTTTCCCATCGTGCTCGGAGTTTCTTGGCTTCTTCCAAGTATTCTACAGCTTCACGCTCTCTTTTGAGGAAACTTTCCATCACTTCTTCTGCCTCTTGCCTTTCCTCCAGCATTGCTGCTGCAGTGTTGGCAAATACTTTGGCAGTGGCCAGCATTTCCTTTCTTTTTTGCTTCTAGAGCTTCAGGATCTGCGGCGTCATCAGGAGTTATTGGTTTGTTGAGGATTTCCGAGTGCACAATAGCGTCCCGGCCTGCCTGTTCGACGAGCTCTTCTGCGGACATGTTTTCATTGTGCCCGGAGATATGTCCTTCTTCGGAATCCGGCACAAAGGCGGAGTCTCCGAGTTGGATGGTGATACGTCTCCAACGTATCTATAATTTCTGATGTTCCATGCTTGTTTTATGACAATACTTACATGTTTTGTTCACACTTTATATCGTTTTGATGCATTTTCCGGAACTAACCTATTAACAAGATGCCGAAGTGCCAGTTCCTGTTTTCTGCTGTTTTTGGTTTCAGAAATCTTACACAGGAAATATTCTCGGAATTGGACGAAATCAAGGCCCACGATCTTATATTTCCACGAAGCTTCCAGAACACTGAAGAGAGACCAGAGGGGAGCCAGGGGCCCCACACGCCAGGGCGGCGCAGCCAAGGGGGTGGGCGTGCCCCCTATGGTGTGGCCCCACCAGGGCCCCTCCGAGGCTGCCCTTCCGCCTACTTAAGGACTCCGTCGCGAAAACCCTAGACGAATAAGCCACGATACGAGAAAAGTTCCGAGCCGCCGCCATCGCGAAGCCAAGATTCGGGGACGGAAGTCTCGTTCCGGCACGCCTCCGGGACGGGAAGTGCCCCGGAAGGCATCTCCATCGACACCACTCGCCATCTTAATCATCGCTCGCTGACTCCTATGATGAGGAGGGAGTAGTTCTCCCCCGAGGCCGAGGGCTCTACCGTAGCTATGTGGTTCATCTCTCTCTTTGTGATCTAGTTGAATATCATCTATGTGCTACTCTAGTGATGTTATTAAAGTAGTCTATTCCTCCTCCATGATGTAATGTTAACAGTGTGTGCATCATGTAGTACTTGGTATAAGCTATGATTGTGATCTCTTGTAGATTATGAAGTTAACTATTACTATGATAGTATTGATGTGATCTATTCCCCCTTTCATAGCCTGACGGTGACGGTGTGCATGCTATGTTAGTACTCGGTTTAAATTGCAATGGTCTATCATGCACTCTAAGGTTACTTAAATATGAACTCCGGATGTTGTGGAGCTTGTTAACTCCGGCATTGAGGTGCTCTTGTAGCCCTACACAATGAATGGTGTTTGTTATCCAACAAAAGAGTGTAGAGTGGTTTCAGTTATGTGATCAATGTTGAGAGTGTCCACTAGTGAAAGTAGGATCCCTAGGCCTTATTTCTGAACATCGAATCTCCGTTTATTTACTGTTCTGCTGCATGTTTACTCGCTGCCATATTTATTTCAGATTGCTATTACCACTCATATTCATCCATATTACTTGCATTTCACTATCTCTTCGTCGAACTAGTGCACCTATACATCTGACAAGTGTATTAGGTGTGTTGGGGACACAAGAGACTTCTTGTATCGTAATTGCAGGGTTGCTTGAGAGGGATATCTTTGACCTCTTCCTCCCTGAGTTCGATAAACCTTGGGTGATTCACTTAAGGGAAACTTGCTGCTGTTCTACAAACCTCTGCTCTTGGAGGCCCAACACTGTCTACAGGAAAAGAAGCCAACAGTAGACAACAAGCTATTTTCTGGCACCGTTGCCGGGGAACGAAGAAAAGCTACACCACAGATATTTCTACCTCCCACGTCAACCACGCGCCAGTTGTGGACATCAAGCTATTTTCTGGCGCCGTTGCCGGGGAGGTAAGGTAAAAGGTATTCACATCCTCCGACTACTAAGCTATTCCTAGCATTGTTGCCGGTGTGTGAGTGCTCGAAGCTATTTCCTTTAGATCCTGCAATTGCATCTTTTTGTTTCTTGTTCACTAGTTAGACATAATGGAAAATAACAGTGAGCTTTTTAATCTATTTCCTGAGTTAAGACATAAATTGTGTGATGCGAAAATTAAAAAACCTATGGAACCTTATTTGCATGCTAGTAGCAATGTTATTAGTATGAACACCATTGTTGATAATGCTATGGAAGAATTTAAGCTTGGGGAAGCTGGTTTTGATGAGCATGATATTTTTAGTCCCACAAGCATGGAGGAGAAAATTTACGTTGATGATACTTTATCTCCGATATATGATGATTACAATGATGACTATCATCCACCTACTATTGAGGAGAAAATTAATTATGATTATACTATGCCTCCTATATTTGATGATTATGGTGATAATGATAGCTACCTTGTTGAATTTGCTCCCACTACAATTAATAAGAATGACTATGCTTATGTTGGGAGTAGTAATTATTTTATGCATGAGACTCATGATAAGAATGCTTTATGTGATAGTTATATTGTTGAGTTTGTTCATGATACTACAGAAAGTTATTATGAGAGAGGGAAACATGGTTATATGCATCTTAATAATATTAAGTTTTTCCTCTTTATGTTGAGAATCTTGAAGTTACTCGTGTTTTATCTTTCTATGCTTGCCACTTTGTTCTTCATGAATTTGTTTATTTACAAGATTCCTTTTCATAGGAAGTGGGTTAGGCTTAATTTTTTTTTGATGCTCTCTTTTTCTTCAACTCTTATTTCTTGCGAGTGCATCATTAAAATTACTGAGCCCATCTTAATGGCTATAAAGAAAGAACTTCTTGGGAGATAACCCATGTTTTTATTTTACTACAGCAATTTTGTTTTATATTTGAGTCTTGGAAGTTGTTACTACTGTAGCAACCTCTCCATATCTTTATTTTATTGCATTGTTGTGCCAAGTAAAGTCTTTGATAGTAAGGTTGATACTAGATTTGGATTACTCGCGCGAAAAAGATTTCTTGCTGTCACGAATTTGAGTAGTATTCTCTGTAGGTAACTCAGAAAAATCTGCCAATTTACGTGAGTGATCCTCAGATATGTACGCAACTTTCATTCAATTTGAGAATTTTCATCTAAGCAAGTTTAGTGCCGCAGAAAAATTTGTCTTTATAAACCTCTGCTCTTGGAGGCCCAACACTGTCTACAGGAAAAGAAGCCAACAGTAGACATCAAGCTATTTTCGCGTTGTTACAATGAGTTGGGGTTGTGCCTCTAGGGCTCCCGGGATCCGGCTTATAAAGGCGCACAGATCTAGGATTTACAAGAAGAGTCCTAGCCGGAATACAAGTTGCCTAACTACGGAATAGTACATTGCCGTGTACGTCAAGGATCCACCTCCCCTTATGCGTTGTATTGGATCCGGATACTTCATGGGCCGTCACAGATCCGACTTCCTTCAAGGTCGGTTGAGATCCGGCTCCTGTTCCTGGGCTGGACTTCTTCCATCTTCTATCAACAACAACTGGACTGCCCGATGGGCTATATGCCACCATCACCATCTGTGGATCACCCGGGCTTGCCGGATCTAGACCACGTCGTTGATATACCATAAAGTATACCCACAACATTGTGTGTGGTCGACAAGGTCTAGAAGAAATGGCTCACTACTGACAAACCAATTGACCACAAATATTCTAAATTACTCGTTCTCAATATATTTCCAACGGACATTTTCAACACTTCATTTCGAATGTTGGTCTCTATGCAAATAGAGACACATAATTGGTCGTTATAGATGGTTCCATGGCATTATATTGCTTTGTAACCCTCGAGAAAACCCACACTCGGCGGTGTACTCATGGGGATTTAGATATCTCTCTCACCTCTTGTTCTGGCGTGAGAGAGCGTGTCTGTCGTGCTAGGGCATGAAAAACGCTTCCTTGTTCTCCTCCCCTCTTGGGCAGTGTGACCAAAATGTCACATCGGTGACAACATATATTAGATTACTTTTGGTGGCATCACACACAAAAATATGTAGTAAAGCACCTTTCTAGCGGCAAGAAATGTTGTCAAGACTCTCATGATGGAGCTAAAGAAATGTTGTCAAGACTCTCATGTTCCTCCACCCGACCACCTCTAGTCCTAGGTGCATTATTTGTTCACTTTTTCTAAATTCAGTTTGTGTATAATTAAGCATACCTACTTACTATTGTGAATTTTTGGTTGACGATAGGGTCGAGAGGATTCTTGGTGTTGGATGTTCGAGTATATCATCTCCCTCAATGTCGATATCGTTCCCTCAGGAAGCTGAGTTGAGACAAGATTGAATGGGAGGGGAATCGTCAAAAGGGGGTATCGGGAAAACATCGTCAATTCTTTCCACCCTTTTGCTAAGGTGATGCGGCATTTCCTTTGAATTATAGAGTTGAGAGTAGGTTTAATGAGATACTATTGTTATCCGACATGACGCTATCTAGTTGGTGACAATATAATATAAATTAAATCCATCTTATGAATTAAATGATGACATTGGTCTATGTTATCAATAAAATATGCTGTAGATTTTAGTTCTTGTGTTGCGAATATATGAACCATATGTTAAATAATTGTATTTGAAGAAGGAAAAATGCACATTGTAAACGGTGTAACCTAGAAAATTGTTACCAATGAGAAAATACTGCCGACTATGACATATCGATTTGCATGTCTGTTGTTTAAAGGGGGCCCATCCGAAACATGTGTCTACTCCCGATGAGCCCTTCACATTACTGATAGGGCTGGGGTAGACAACTCCAATCTTCGTTCCCGGAGAAGGTTCTCGTGTCCATAGCACCACTCTATACTTGTGAGGGTGTGGGATAGTTTGGGGGCCTAGCTATAATAAAAGATTTACCACCCTTAGAAATCAATATCCAACTCTATGCCATACGCCCATCACAAATGCGATGCTATTGCTAATGTCATGAAAAGTTTCCCGCCTAATGTAACATTTAGGTGAGAAATAGTCGGGCATCGGCTTGTGACACGGAATGCCCTTCAAGGATTGTTGACGGTTGTCTAATTATCGCAAGGAAATGACTTGTTCTGTTGGAAACATGATAATGACAATTGTAAGTGAATTAAATGTACGAAGCACTTGTACATTTAGATGTGCCGGACAATAACAACAAGAAAGGTACATCTCGGAATTGAAATATACATCTAGTACATTTGTAAATGTATCATCCTCGCTAAGGTAACTGAAAACAATCCTATGATATTTCTATTGTATAAACATGCAAACTTTGGTTTATAAACCTAAAGCCCGCAAGATTAAAGTTGGCGTGACACTGCAAAACGATAGTTTTCATATTCTTACATTTTTAGATCCCTAAAGTCAAAGAGGCTCTTACCAAAATTAAAACAATATATGATGTTTAAGGCCGCTCAACTTTAAAAATTAGCTCGGCATCATCACCAACATTACCAACTCGAGCCGACAAGCCGGCCTGACAGGTTAGTCACCCTTTCCTTTTATTTCCAGCTAATCCTTAAACCGATTACCTTGATCAAGATGTTATCGAGCTGGAACTTACTCCAATGCTATTACAAAACAAACTTGGTTTCAACAAAGGAGTACCACCACCAAATGCTTGGACATAGCAGAGAAAATGATTGGCATGGAAGAGATAATGATGGCATGAGCTTCCTCACAACATTTGTTTGATGCTATGCCATTTTCCTCACACCTAGCTTATTTCCTTCTTCATGTATCCCTTGTCACCTTCACGAAAACAAAACCACGGCGGTTCAATCGAGGAGAATCTATCAATAAAAACCCTGAGATTAGCACGAATTATTTTTTTCGACTCGCAAAAATGTGCTCGCTGGGTGGCTTATAAATAGTGGGCTGGCAGATCTCGTCGCACTGGACAAGGTTGTTGCGACTTGCAGAAAAGAAATAAAAAATAAAAAAGGGCTGCAGAGGGGGAAAAAAAACCGAACACTCACACAGAACAACACGCCCTCCACCCGGCGACACCGCCACCGCGCCCACCCCAAATCTCAGATCAGAACGCCGGGAGATCTGCCATTTCCGGCGGAGGGATCGGCCTCCGCGCCGCTCCAGTAAGGATTCTGCCCTCCCCCTCCCTCTCTGCTGCGTTTTTTTTTGTTGCCGGCGCGCGATCTGGTGCGGGTTTAGGCGCGAGCAGCTGCGATTTGGGAGTTGGGATTCGTGGGCGGGTTGAGGGATTGCGGGGTGTGGAGTTGCGTTTTTTTGGTGTAGTTCGTGATGGGTTCCATGGAGGAGCACCGCGGACTACGACTACGAGCACGGTTGTTTTTCAGCAGAGCGTTCCGGAGCAGTAGGGTTCTCGCGTCACGAAGTGTTACAGTATCTAGCAGAGGGATTTGTGGTTGAATGACTGGGTTAGGAGAGAGTTGGGGTAGAGCTGCGTTTCTGGTTGGGATCCCGTGGAGGAAGAACATTCAGTTCTAACGAGTAGCTGCGTATGGACATGAGCAGGCTTGTTTCCAGCGGGGCTGGAAGAAACAGTAGGGTTCTCGTATCATCTACTGCTATTTGCGTTCACAATCAGTAGGGTTCTGGTAAATAGTAGTAGTGCATGCTGTTTTTATAACATTCCTGCTTAACCGGGGAACTGCTCTTGATACATTTGATGCATGGCTTTGGTCACTGTCTAAACATCTGAAACTGCTTCAGTTCCTGCAGTTAAATCTTGGGCTCCCGGTGGATGGCGTTTGTGCTCCAGAGACTGTAGCTCCCCGAGTATCGAGTTGAACTTGCGGAGGTGCAGAGATGGGTTCGCCGAGGAAATCCGACAAGAAGGCTGTCCTGGACTTGGCAGCATGGAGTTTCAATATCACCTCATCTGTTGGGATCATCATGGTCAACAAAGCACTGATGGCTACCCATGGATTCAGTTTCGGTATGTTTGTGCTTTACTGAAGAATTCTGTGGTCAAAAACGTACATCCCTGCTTCATGTTTGTGACTTATTCTCCTTTAGTTTGTGGGCAGTGTGTATTATTACGTCATTAGGCATTTTGATCTGTATCGTTTCATTTCTGGCAGGCCTCAAGTTGACTAATATAGGCTTATTTCTTGTTCTGAAATGTGCATCAGTATTACTCTCTTGATTTTAGTGTAAAACTGGGATATCTGATCTTAACCAAACTTTAGAATTTTCAAAATTCTACTGCGAATTCCATCGATGTGAATTCTAGATGCTCCTTTTTTGTTAATAAATGTTTAATCATAGGAGTCATAAGGATTTACTTTTATAGTGGTATTTCACCTACTCATACCAAACTGTTTCACTTGATTTGCTTTTATAGTTGTCTGAAAGAGTTAGTACAATGTGGAATCATAAAGATTTTGCTCTTATGCAATCAAAATGTTCATTGAACCTGAAATCCACCCCCTTCTAGCTGTTATACTGACCTGCTCAGCATAAACTTGAGATGTGTCTGTTTAACATGAGAAGCATGCTAATCTAATACTCTCCCTGTTCCCTTTTTATAAGACATTTTGGCAAGCCAATTAAGCCTGCCAAAATGATTTAGTATTATACTGGCAGATTTCTGCTCTTACCCTCAGCAAACTGCACATGTGTTAGAACTCTGATATATTTCCTGCCATGTCGCTGATTATGATTTACCTCGTGCAGCCACAACATTAACTGGCCTTCATTTTGTGACAACCACCTTGATGACTATCGTATTCCGCTGGTTAGGCCTGAGCCAGCCCTCTCACTTACCACTTCCAGATCTGATTAAGTTTGTGATCTTCTCAAACTTGTCGATCGTTGGCATGAACGTGAGCTTGATGTGGAACTCTGTGGGGTTTTATCAGGTTAGTGAAGTTTCCATTAGCTAAGTTATGTGGCTTTAAATTGTTAACTTTTAAGAGCTTTAAGTTAACTCTTAAGTAATCCTTTTCTCTTGTTCAGATAGCAAAGCTGTGCATGATACCTGCGTCATGTCTTTTGGAGGTTGTCTTTGATCGTGTTCATTATTCAAGGGACACAAAGCTGAGCATAATGGTTGTACTCGTAGGCGTTGCAGTTTGCACAGTTACTGATGTCAGTGTGAATGCAAAGGGCATGCTTGCAGCTGTCATAGCTGTTTGGAGCACAGCTTTCCAACAATATGTAAGTTGAAATACCTCTATTGTATGGTTATTTATATATATTCTAGTAGTAAATAAGAGTCCTGCTGTAATTTTTGGGTAATCCACAAAACCTTTTCTTGAAACACAATTGTTATTACATGGTTCACAAAGTAGCTACTGTTCATTCCACGTACCTGCAAGTTTATGGATAATTGACATTTGACTAGGGCTCCCCCCCTCCCCTTCGTTGAACATGGAAAGAAATCATGATGTCGGTTTTACATGCTTATCTATTAGAGGACTTGCACAGTGATAGAATTAAGAAGCGGACAATCTCTATGCAATGCATTATGTTGTTTATATACATTGTCACTCCAATTTCTAAGTATGCAATGCGTTCTGTTCTTTAATCTCATGGCTACATCTGTTATTTGATCGCCATTGCTGCCCTTCTGTTATTACCTGTATCTATGGACTGTCGCCATATATTAGGGGAGGGTTTCACAATTTTAACTATATTATAATTTTCTTTTCATTTGTTGCAGTATGTTCATTACCTCCAGCGGAAGTACTCTCTGAACTCATTCAATCTCCTGGGCCACACTGCTCCAGCCCAAGCAGGTTCTCTCCTGTTAGTGGGGCCCTTTGTGGATTACTTGCTGACTGGCAAAAGGGTGGATCACTTCAATTTCACATCGCTTTCTCTGGTAAGAAGTCAGTCTTGCGGTAGTCTTTCATGTCCCTGATCCTGCTGTGATCTGTGTAGCAACTTCTCGATAAGCAATTGACCTAGCTTGTTTTTGTTTGCTTAGAGATAAAGTGGTGATTAGCCAGCTTTTTAGCAGATTGACATTTTGCAGTACTGCATGTACATGATACTTCATCACTTTATGGAGCATTTATGTTTTGGAGAACTTTTTTAGGCTGCTTCATTGTATCGCATATTTGAGAAAAAAAGCGGAATTTAATTTCCACTCCTGACTAGCCTCTGTTAGCAGTAAATTCAGACAACTGCAGTTTCCCTTTATGTGTGTGATCTCTGGCCTGTTAATGCTGCATAGTACTGTTCTGCTTGACTATAGTTTTGGATTTTACTGTTTTCCTTAGCTCATCATGATTCAACTTAGTTTATTTTGTCACCCATCTTACCATTGATTTTGTGCCACTCTGCAGTTCTTCCTCGTACTCTCATGCTTCATTGCCATCGGCGTCAATCTGAGCCAATTCATCTGCATCGGCCGGTTCTCTGCTGTATCTTTTCAAGTCCTTGGCCACATGAAGACAGTGCTGGTCTTGTTTCTCGGGTTTCTCTTCTTTGGCAAGGAGGGCCTTAACCTTCATGTTGTCCTCGGGATGCTTCTTGCTGTTCTTGGAATGATGTGGTATGGAAACGCATCAGCGAAACCCGGGGGCAAGGAGCGTCGGAGTGTTCTCCCAGTGAGGTCTGAGAGGCACAATGGAGCTTCGGAAGAGAAGGATGGTAGTGAGAAATGATTTTTGCGATCTGCAACTGCAGGGCACGCATATTTTTTTTCTTGAGGTTTCTGGTGACACAAATACAACGGAAGAAGAAACTCTGGCATTGTTCTTGATAGAGGTTACTACAACAGCTGAACCTTACCCCACCTAAGAACTTGGCAATCGGCATTGTTCTTATAGGTTACACACATTATCGTCATATTTTTCGGTCTCTGATACCTTCGTAGTCAGTAGATGTTTTACAAGGTTTGGGTATAGTATAATCATCCTTTAGAAGTAAGTCAGTATGTGAAGTTGTGGAATTGTGGTGAAGTTGTTTTGGCCTTACGGAAGTATTCTGGACTACACATTAGATCGTTTCAGAAACATCAGTGTTGAATGAAATTTTCATCAGGTTTTTACAGGCCGTACTGTCACTTGTCTTGTTGATCTGAAAAGTAAAATATTTGTTCATAGTGGAAGTATTTACAAGGTATGATGAAGAGTATACACAGAGGGTAGGCAACACAGGCACTGCTAGCTCCTATTCCATCCTGCAGGAGAGAAGAAAATCTCTCTTGAAGATAACTGATTAACAATCTATGCTAGGGCTTGCATTCTTGAAATTTTTGGCACTTCGCTTCCAGATGTAATATGTTATTCGCTGTCACACTGAATGCTCGAATCAGAAATGCATGTTTGAACATCAACTTTGATTCATAGACATTGAGCTATACATCAGAATTAGTGTTGAGGTACAAGTGGAAGTGCAAGTGCAGAAGAGAGATGATTGCAGGTTTCCAGTTCGTCTGCTGTCACGCAAATATAGCATATAGTCTGGTTCCTCGTTGATCCGAATGTTGCGCCTTTGCATCATGTCCGTAATGTTGAGCCTACCGTTAAGGAGCCAGGGAAACACCTGCTCAGTTTAGAGGTGCATTTTGATTTCCAAATGCAGGAAGCGTAAGGAGGGGCCTGAAGGTGATGGTAGGAGGGTTCGTAGAACTTGCTTGCAGAAATCTCTAGCCCAGGAATTGGCTGAAGGTATCATCCAGTAAATGTTAGAGAAGTTATGTTTACAAACAATTCAAATGGACTAGTTTATCTTTATTCGCATGTGTTTAGAACACAACAATTTTATAAAAAACCTTCTAATTCCCACAGGTAAGGGAATCATATGCTCTGGGCAACAGGGCTTAACAAGGCGAGATGTACGATCATGTCGCTTTATACAGCCTGTTTTTTACTACTCCCTGTATCCCAAATTAGTTGGTGCAACCATATACAAGTGTACTACTGAGCTACGTCAGGCCGGATGGAGTATTGTTCTTTTTGCCGAATTGAGTTTCCGGTATTATTTATTGGATCAATTGCCGTTAGCACAGAGATACAGCATATGGACAACCGAATTGTATATTTTTTTTCGAGAGCACGCAAAAGACGTACCATATCTATATCTTTATAGAAGGCAAAGGTTTGAGTACAATAACGACACCACTCAATACAAGCAACGAGCGTAACCCCACACGATACCGGCTACGGACCAAAGTCCTAAGCAAAGAACAAAGCCGCATCTCAACCAACGCCAGACACCTCCGAAGAAGAACAGCTAAAGACCTTCCTTGTCAACGAACCATCCAAAGGAGATCAATGGCGGGACCTGTTATGACCCTAGAAGCCGTTCTCACGAACATGCCAGCAGTGACGTGCATAGCGCCCTTGCCCTAAAGAACTGCCGTGGACCGCTGCGTCATTGGATTAAAGCCACAAAGGACCTCTACGCCGTGTCTTCAAGCACGAAGCTCCCAACAGAGTCACGACATCATAGACTCCGCCATCGTGCGGATCTGCACTGGATCGAGGCTTTCGCCCGAAGGCAACCAACTCCAGCAGGGTAGGGAGATACCGACACTCCACGACGACGCCTCCAAGGAGGGGAACTGACACCCACAGGCACCATCGCCACCGGCCCGACCCAAGCTGGGCAGGACTTTTGTCCGTTTTGTCCGAGTCGTCGAACATCTTCGAAACACCTAGAGCATAGGGCAGACCGCTCTTGAGCCTCGCACCGCTACCACCACATCGCCTCGTCGAGGAAGTCGCAAAAAAATGCAGACCACTCCGACACACCCCGCAAAGCTGAGGATCCGGTCAACCTCCATCTCCACCTCCAACCCGGCCAGGCACCGCAGCCACCACACTCCCCTCCGGCATGAGCAAACGCTGCACGCAACGATCCTCGCCAACTCCAGGCGCCAGCCCACGTGCAGATCAGCCCAACAGGCCCAGATCAGGCCCAAAAGCCTAGATCAGCCTCGCAACTCCAGCTTCCGTTCCCAGCCGCCGGGCGACACGAGACAACACCGAGCTTGAGGCAGCGAACCTCTGCTCGCCGAGGGCTCTCCGCCTCCAGCACCGTCCGCGCCCTGTCACCTCCCGATGACACTGCTGCTCCACTACACCCCCTGCTTGCCACTACAGATCTCCCCGGGGTCCGCCACAACGCCGCACCACCACACCTCCTGACCCCCAGCCATGCGTCGCAGAGGCCCGCGAAGCCCCGCGCCGCCCCGCCTCCACACATAGGGGGGCCGTCGGGCCGCACCCGCCATCACCAGCCATTTTCGACGACCAAGCGTGGCCACCACCGCCAGCGGTGGGCGGACAAGGAGATCCAGGCGACAGCCACTAGGGTTTGGAGGGACGCCTCCGGGGTCACCCGTGCATGGCAACCCCGGGAGGAGGGGGTGAGTGCGATACTCTCGAACAAATTGTATAATTTCATTACACTACCTTGTGCAACAAGTTAAAAATTCTCAGACATCATTAGCTTGTACACCTTCGTATACATGATTCTCAACAATGCGTCATGGAAAAGAAGAGCAAGCACAAAATATGGTGTACTGACAGTGAACACAACTTAGTGATAGAAAAAGTTGGGATGAGCTTAATAAGCGAGAAGTACAAATTGCAGGCAATACATCAACCTATAGCTTGTCTCCAGTTTCCTACTTAAAGCATAGCTTTTCCCAGTATCCAAATCCCGCTTTGTAAAATCCTTAAAACAAGCAACTACGGAAAACAATTCACAGAGAGAACATCAAGTCTCAAGGTGCCTATTATATTGCAATGACAGCACCAGAAGAAACCAGTCGGTATAATCCTTCTGTAAAAAAAAGCATAAGAAAAAGGTGCTAACTACACGCAAGAAGTGTAACAAACAGACAAGGGTAGTCTCCATCAAGTCACTCAGAATGCCATATATCAACAGTGCACATGGAAACACTGGTTCCTTCAACCTCACATATGTCTGAGAGGGAGCACCAATTGAATGAATGCTCGGATTACTAAAATGTTCATCACAGGAACAGATGGAAAGTTTAGGGAAGAAAAGTTGAGAACAAGGATGTTACAATCAACTTAAAATGATCTCTGATTTGTTAAAAATTGGCAACATCCTAGGAAAACCACATAGGGTACTAATGATACAGGAATATGGGAGATTAAACTCAACAACAGTGAAGAAAATAATGAGAAGAGTTATGACAAAGAAATACTGTTGCACCCCAGCAAAACTCAATTTGAACCATTACTTATTTTTCTGCTCGGTAAATAGCTTATTCTTCATTGTAATATTGGCCGACAAAAGAGTAAATTGCAACTTGAAAAAAGAAGACATACTATTTTTCAAAAGGAATCAGAATAAGGGTGCTAAAAGAGAAGACAAGGAACAAAAAGAAGGCCAGTTTCCATCATGTCCCTCAGAATGCCATATCTCAACAGTGCACCTCGAAACATTGGTTCCTTCAACCTCAAAGCAGAGTACTGAAGAGGGAGCGCCAATTGAATGAGTGCTTAGATTACTAAAATGTTCATCACAGGGACAGATGGATATTACATGAGCAAATAATGGAAAAAAGAGAGAAGACAGTACCGTCTTGAGAATATGTCACAATGTTATTTCTAATTTGATCAAGGGCTGCAGAATGTTGCAAAAAACTTTGCAAAGCATTACGGCTAATCCAATATAGGAGATGAAATTTGGTGGCTTTGAAGAAAATAATGAAAAAACTATGACAGAAATAATGCTCTATCTCAAAACACATGTTTCTAACCGTTACGAGTTATTTTTTGTTCGCTAACTTCTGAACGTGCACTTATTTTTACAAGAGAAATTAATACAAGGAAGTTTAAATATCAGTTGGTTGATTTCACAAGCAACATCAACTAGTTGGCTAGTCCATACAACCAGTTATTGTCCGTCACCTGATGCTGATGCTCTATCTTGGAGAAACATCTGTCTGTCCAATTTCATCTTATTCACGATCTCAAGTACCTTGGGGTTATAGAAACGGTCCTTAACATACTTCTTTTCCTCTGCCTGTATTTCCTTGATAGCACTTGGATATGGATTTGGAGGTGGAGCCTTTCCTTCCCTTCGTGCAATTTGTTTCAGTTCCTTGTACGCTTGCTTCTTTGCTTTCTTCTCTGCTCCATATTCCATCTGCAAAAAACATGATGGTCATGCAAAGAGTTGCAACTATACACCATGAAAGTTGGACAGAGCAGAACCAAGAAATGGATTGCCGAAAGGGTATTCCATATGAGAAACAAAGGATATATATTAGAGAGGATACTTACATCTGCTACAGCCATTGCATCTTCTTCATTGACTCCCTGCTCTTTCAACTCTAATACACGCCAAGCAAAAACTCTTGCTGGTGGTGGAGCAAACCCGCTTATCCTGAAAGAATTCGGCTAGCTCTTGAATTTTGTGTATGATATGACAGAAATCAAATTATGTTATAATGAAAAGACAGGGAAAAAAATATTTTGGAGTGAAACAGAGGGAAATGTTCACACCGTCATCAGTGAGAAAAAGGAGTTGCTAGACTGTACATGTACAACTGTATATCCTTCAAACACAAGCTTTCATTCACTAGTGCCTCCATTACGCAATTGTAGTAATCAGTTCAAAGGCAAAATAAGGGGGGAAGAACCAAGTCTGAGATAACCATGTCGAATGTGAAAGGATTCTCCATTAGCCTCGCAAAAAGATTTTTTTTAAAGAAAAGGGAAAAAAAAAGGCAAACACATGCACATCCTCTAATCTGGAGTCCTACAAAACTTGAATACTGTACAGCCATTTGTGCAGATATTTATAAGAGAAGAAAAGAAAATTACTTGACTGCATCATGGTAGAGTGAATCTGGATGCTTTCTGAAGAACTTCTTCACATAAACGTCCTCTGGCAATTCTATCTTCTTGATCTCCCCATCAGTGCGAGGGAATACGACTGGAGGTGCCCTAATCAGAAAGCAACATATGTTTCAAGCTAGCAAGCAACATGAATAAAGCACGAGGGAATGTGACTAAAGGTACCCTAATACGACAGCGAGATATGTTTCAAGAAATCAGCAAGCAACATGAGTAAAACAGAAAGATAATTAATAGATGGAAGTATAGGACCAACACCTTCAGTTCATAAATATCAGCCAAGACCAACTGAACCCAATGAGGCAAATTTGATACAAGAAACCTTTAGCCACATGTATCTTTGCCTTCCTCGGATAATATGGTTGCCATGACGTAAGAAAACGAGCAAGTCAAGGAAATATGTTCACCTAACTATTGAACTGAGCTCATCGACAAATATCACATATCGTGTGGGATAGTGTGGTCAGTCCACAAATATGCCAGGTGAAAAGGTTCATTCTGTTTCCAACAAGCAACTCACACCTGATGATTACCGTGCAAAAAGCGGGATATTCAGGTCAAGCATAGCTGAAGTAAGAATTAACAGTTTTATCATTGGTGTGAACTTTGAAGCTTCACTATAAAATGTAAGCAAATCTGTCACACGCAGGAAAAAGAAACTGTGGGCAACATGCTCGTCTGATCGATAAAACAACATAAAGCACAATTACTCTAGAAATGGTGCTGCCACTGATCGTAATGAGTCAGTACCCCTTGATATGATTAACCATGAGAAATCAAATGCCAAAGGAACTGTCGCCATCATATCAATCGTAAGGGCGTAAATCAGCACGCCCAGCCGCCCACAGATTATCAAATCAACTACCGAGCCTAGATGCTATTTTAAAGTTTACCAACTAATCAACAGTATATGAATAAAAGAACGCCTCCATCACCTAGCTTGGATCTCTCATTTCCACAGAATTCATTGCGCCAACATCAAACCACCGCAGCAAAAACACACACGCACGTATGGAACAATCGGGAAATGGCGTAAGTAGAGGAGGGAGTACTGACTGCTCCATGGCCTTGAGCCAGGCCGGGGCGGGCTTGGCCAGCCCCTTCACCAGCTTCCGCGTCTTGGTCAGCAGGTCGCCTCGCATGTACGACATCGCCGCCTCCACAAGCCGTCGCCGCCGCCGCAACGGAGAGGGAAAGCCGGCGAGACGGTGGCAGGATCTGTGCTGTTCCTTCTCGCCGTCATGGCTTTCTAGGTCAAGCAGACAATGTAAATGGGCCGGTATGGGCCCGAATTCCCCTCCAATAAACTAAGTGGGCCGGAATCGGCCCAGGATTTGTTTTCTTCACTGCTGTGCCCCTCTGGCTCTGGAATTCTCTAGAACCCTAGCGCGATTCCCAAAACCCAAAGCTCCTCCTCATCCTCTTCCATGGCGATGGCGTCCGCGCTCCCGCTCCTCCTCGCCCCCCGCCCCGTCGCCTCCCCGAGGCCCGCCCCAACGGGCCGCTTCCTCTCCCTCGCCGCCGCTCCCGTCCCGGCAGCCGTCGCCCCCCGCCTCGCGCGGCTCCAGCCGCTCCACGCGGCATCCCCCTGCAGCTATGTCGTCGCGGCAGCGACCGGAGGAGCGGAGGTGGCCAGAGCGAAGTGCTTGCAGTTCGTGGCCTGGTGAACAGCTTCCCCATTCCCTCCATCACCGTGTTGGTTCTTATGCTTCGGTAACATGCTTATATGCTGGTTTGTTGTTGGAATCGCTGCGATGTGATGTGTAGGTATCTTCTGTCTCTCGACAAGCACCCGGTGGCCACTAAGGCGGTCACTTCTGCTCTGCTGAATATGGCCGGGGACCTCATCTGCCAGGTTCGACTTGTATTATTCACACTGATATTGTGCAATGTAGCATGGGTTACATGGATTGACTCACAAGCAAAATTACACAGACAAAATAAGGGAGAAAGAGTACATTTATTTATGTATAAAAAGTAGTGTAAACCGAAGCTAGTATTGATTCAAGAATGGACTCCACAAGCAAGTATCGTGATTTTGCTGTGATCTTTGCTTCATCTCCAACCATTTTTTCTTGTGTTGTAAATTATCTTCATGCATGCCTTAATGTGAGCAAATGCGAAAAAAATGAATGAATCGCTGTTATGACGTGCTACTGAATTGCTTGATGTGGTGAGTCATCCACCTTGTAGCTAAGTGCAGGGTTTAAAGGTAGAGAGTAAACCCAAACTTTGTGTGTATGATGCATGTCTGTGTAATTCTGGTCATGCACAAGCGCCATCCCGTCTTAGTTTTGATGTGAAATTCAGAATGCGCAGACATGTCATTGACAATACTTTATCTACTTTTGGTTTTATTCCAGCTTGTAATCGATAAAGCGCCAAAGCTGGACTTGAAGAGAACATTTATGTTCACGTTATTGGGACTTGTCCTGGTTGGGCCAACCTTGCATATCTGGTAATCATCTCCTGTCTATTCTACAGAATAGTGGTCAACAGTAGTTAGTGTAGCCAGTGTTTTCTGCCAGTATTGTTTGATTGATAATTAGTCTCTATATGCAGGTACTTGTATCTGAGTAAATTAGTAACTGTTACTGGGGCTTCAGGTGCCATTTCTCGCCTGTTACTTGACCAGGTTTTCACCCTTTCCTTCTCACTTCCAAGTAAAGGATAATAGTGAATGTATACATATCCTTGAGATCCTGTTTTGACTTATTGAGTTGTTCTATGTTTATTTTATCTTTTTTACATGTTTTTAAATTGTTTTCCCTATGCAGTTCATCTTTTCTCCAGTTTTTATTGGAGTCTTCATGAGCATACTGGTAACCTTAGAGGGAAGGCCATCTCTTGTAGTGCCAAAGCTTAAGCAGGTAAAAAGGATATCAACTCTCAACATCCTTCTATGATATTATGTATGTGTCTTGTACTGATGCAAAATATTTACAAAATGTACAGGAGTGGTTCTCTTCGTTGATCGCGAATTGGCAATTGTGGATTCCCTTTCAGTTCCTGAATTTCTACTTTGTCCCACAGAAGCTACAGGTTTTTAAGAAGTTGCATGTTTTGACAGTCTTTGACTATAGTGTTCAGTACATGGAAAATGAATTAGCTTGGCTATTTTCTATCTCTTTATATAGTTTTGTGACGCTTTGAGTATTGTTCTTACCAAATTCACTGATCATTTTTTTGCAGGTTCTTGCTGCTAATTTTGTAGCCCTTGCATGGAATGTTATTTTGTCATATAAGGCCCATAAGGAGGTTATCGCGGAATAGCCAAATAGGTAATTTTCAACTCTATATCTGCACTGCACATAAGTAAAGCCTGCCTACAGTGTCTCAAATCTCTTAAATTAATGTTCCAGTGGCCAATCCCATGGATGCTGTTAATCAAGATCACATGGATGTTCTTATCAATCATCTCCTGTTGATGATGTGTTTAATAGTATCATATGGGGATGATCCTGAAATCATCACACTGTAACAAAAGTACAGTTTGTCCACTTATTATATCCTAACATAAAACATTTTTTTATCGAGAACTGTGTACCAAGCACATATTTCCTGAAACAAAGTACGATGACAACAGTAACTAGCCATCTCAGATATAAAATTATATGTTACTTTTTAAGTTAGACATTTTTCCAAGAAACATCTAATCTGCGAGAGTGTCTTTCCTGATTAGTGTTTAGGGGTGACGCTGCAATTCAAGGCTCTTTCAATTTGAGGCGGCCATCTGTTATGACCTTCTAAGACATTGATTTCTTTATTTGTGAGCTTGCTGAGAATTTATTGCATGTGAATTTCACAGACTCTAGCCTGACAACGTTTTCTTTTAGGTTAATCTGCTGGGGCACGTCACAAGACGATGCCTCATCCAGATTGCGCAGCAGTCAGTATCTTAGACTTAATTTCTGCCACCCTTGAAAGGTACCTTGTGGACTAGTTCTGGAATGACTGCGACTTGACCTCCACAAAGTCAAACCTTTCAGCTTCATAAAACTTTTGCTATTTAAAATGACACTGACTGGTGCTAAAGGCGCTTTTTGTTCTTTTGTACCCTGTGGCTGAGCTTAGAGGAAAAGTACAAGTGGGTAAATGCAAAAGAGGATTTGGTCAAAACATTTGTTCTTTTGACTTGTAGTTTGGCATACGACTATGACTGGCATTTAGCGTTTGCATCGTTATTGTATGACACCGAAGTTCTTGTGCCGGATTTAGACTTTCAAGCTTTTGGTGCTCTCTTGCCTCTACGCTATCGATTAACTCGTGTTTTGTTATTTGATCTTATTCTGATCCCTCGCTTCTTTCCGTTTCAGGTTTCGGCCAGGTAGCGACGATCTGAGGTATTGTTGTTTAGAGAGTAGGCTGTAGGCCAGCGTATGTACTGTTTCGGTTCTGATGTGTAGGGCCAGATCCTCTGTATATTGCGATGGAAGGCTGAAAAGAAAACTTGTTAATTATCCTCCTGGCATGGCTGTGTTGCGCGACCAATATTTACTTGCTTGCTATGGTTTGGCCTGCTTATCTGTATCGTGTCTGTTAAGTGCAAGCCGGCCATGCTTGTTAACAATGCTTATATGCTGATTTGCACACTCTCTACAAGTACAACCCTTCGTGATGTTGAGGTTGTTCTTGGTTTCCACTGAACTTTAAACCATTTCATGTGAAATTTCCTGCGTTCCTGCCAAACCCAGTCACCATCTCATCGATACGTTGGCTCCAGGTAATGGCCGGCTCGCCGGTGGCTGACTTAGTGGCTGACAAAAATTCAGTGGTTGGGTGTTCGGACGGCGCACGTAGCTTCACGGTGCTTTGTCATTGCTGTACTGAGCCATCCATCGGTCGACTACGCTATTCGCTGTCTTGATTGTTGCCCTGTCCGTAAGAACTCCGACCAAGGCTCCTGTGGCTGTGAATCACAGATGGATAGACTCTGTAGACTGGAGCAGCTAACTTTGACTCTGAACTTTTCTGAATTGCCCGTCAATAGACCACGGCCGGTTACCACCTCATCCTTTCACCGTCTATTCGTTCTGCCTATCGATGATTTAATTCTGTACAATGTGAAACCTGAAATACCAACGGTAGTTTTCAAGTGCCATCTCTATTCGACTCCCATGTCTTGGTACCAGATTGGTACTGCCCAGTTCGTAAGAAAAACATCATGCCATGTCCACTTGCTCTGTCCACCTTCGTCGTCAACAAGGTGTGTCAAGGTGTGTCAACTCATCAAGAGGGGATAAAGTCCTATCCCCAAGGAGACACATTCCCCCCCCCCCCCCCACACCTCGCTCTCCTCTTGCTACAGTTACTGAGCCTCCTATCTCTCTCACCGGGCCTCTCCCTCCTCCTCTCCGCCGGAGTAGCCGGCCGGAGATGGAGGGGAGATGGCGCCGGAGTAGGTAGGTTTTGTAGGCTTAGCGGCAGCTTGCCGGTAGTGGGCTGGTTGCCCGGTAGCGGAAGCGACGGGCGAGATCTGGCCGCCTGGATCTCACCTGCTTTAGGGTTGATCTGCTTTCTTCTCCTTCTCCGGTGGTCGGAGGGGAGAGGGGAGCAGGAAACCGACGCTTCCTTCAATAAAGCAACGGCGGACTTCTTCCTGCTGCAGCGCGGAAGCGGCGGGCGCCATGTTCTCCTGGCCGGCATTGGAGGCGAGGGGGAAAGGATGCGCCTGCCAGGGACCAACGACGACAACGCGCTCCTGGCCGGCCGTGGAGGCGAGGAGGAGCACAGCCACGTCGTCGCCATCCTCTCTGTATCTTGGAGGGTGTATCTCTGCTGCTTCTGGTACGGAGGTAGCACATCGGTGTTGTTCCTCTCGGCCGGCCATGGAGGCGAGGGCGAGGACGGCATGGATGTTGCAGATCTCCTGTGCTTGAAGCGGTGCCACAAGTGTGTGCCTGAGAGGTGCTATGGAGCTGCGTCCTCTTCGTCGACGCTGTTGCTGATGCGGTTTTCTTCCAGTGAAGCTCACCAACGGGGGACATGTGCCGGCGTCACTGCCCCGCCCCTGCTTATTATGGCCGATTGGCGGCCCTTCTGCTGGAGAACTGACTTCCCAAAGACCAAGCTGTCCAAGGGGAAGAGCCACCGCTTCTGCCACAACGCTGGGCCGACTGGTTCGTCCCCTGCGCCGGTGTTCGTTCGGCGGAGCAACTCGACGGCGTTTTCCTTCTGCGGTGCAGAGCGACAAGGACCCATTGCTTTTTTCAAATTTTTTACGAGGTCGTCTCTATAATTTTTCAGTCCTTATCCAGAAATCCCCTGAACTGTAGGGACCTTTCTGCAATATGTACCCACCGCCTGTGCAATACTAGCAGCTTCTAGGGTCTTTGGACCCTACCCTTGTTCAAAAAAAAATCAAGAAGGGGTATGTATTGGTCGGGTCTTCACACAGAAAGACGTTTAACCTTTTTTTTTTTTTTTTTTTGCGGAAGAAGACAGTGATATTAATACTCTGTTCTTACAGAAAGGTCCAGAAACCAAAGCAAAATTACAAAGAAGTCCTCCTGGATCCCGTCAGCGCCGACGCCCAGGAGCTTTCGGTGGCGGGCCCCTGCCGCTGCTCCATCTTCGCCTTGGATCGGAGCCAGCCCCATGGCAGCGGGGGAGTCGCCGAGCACCGGATCCATGGATCCTACGCCTGGAATCGCCGTCGACGACGCAGAGCATCTCGGAATCACCATCGTTTTCATCTTCAAGCTGGAGCCATATCCCCCTGTACAAACCCCACAAGCCTCCCACCAACGCCGGAGGAAGCGTCGGCAGAGCGGAGAAGAGGCTGGAGGACAAAAGCCACAACCATGGCCGGCGCAACCGCCCCGCCCACCATGGTCCGGGCACCTACACGCACCGGCAGGTTGTCGACGACGACGAGGACGACGTCGAAGCGGAGGAGAACCTGCAGCACCACTTATTCGCATCAGCCCCGCCCTCCCTCCACGGCGGCGCCGGCCCCGAAACTACACCTCCACAACCTATCTACACCGCCAAGACACAGATCAGGGGATTCCCCACCCTCCCGCCGCCGGAGCGGCCGGCGGAGGGGGAGGAATCCCGCCGATGTGCCGGCGGGCGCTGGGAACCCCGAAGTCGCCTCCCGGATCGCCTCTGGCAACTGTAGAGAGAGAGGGGAGAAACCGAATGACGTTTAACCTTTTTTTACATATGACGTTTTCAGGTTTTGTGGCCAGTCGAGTTTTCGTGGGTCGGATCTACAACCATATAAGGCATTTGAGATGTAGGTGGGTTCAAACCTCAAGCTTAGAAGGATCGGTGATGTGTACTTTTTCCACGTCAAGGTTGGATAAATTTGCAAGGGTTTTAAGTACATTCACTTATTCTTATGATGAGATATGATCAAGAACTAACTAATTAATTGTGTTCTCACTTAAAATCACTCTAAGGACGTGGAGTATATCACCGGACCCATTAAGAACTATGCTTAGATGAAGCTCGTCTACAGTGATCGTAGTTAGTTCTTAACTATATGAGGCATTTGATATCTAGGTGGGTTCAGATCCTCAAGTTCGGAAGGCTTGGGGATATCAACAACAATTATGATACACGACGAGTTGTACTTTTCCCATCATCAAGGTTGGATAAATTTAGATACATTCACTTATTTTACTCTCACATATGATCAAGTAGAGGAGAAGCCTTCGAGGGGCAAAATCCAGAAGGTGAAAGACTACCTTAGGAGCAAAAGCAAGAAAAATGGCGCCACAAGAAAAGAGTCCGCTGTTGGTTGATGGTTTATTTTCCTCTGTTGTTTAAAAGTTTAGAAGTTGTTTGCTTTGGGAGTAGTCCCCATGTGTTGTAAGTGTTGTTGTCGTTTGTGGTTGGTGGTGTTGTTGTTACGGTTTTTTTGCTCGGTTTTCCGTTAATTAACTGGGCATTCCTCTTCTTAATTAATAGATTGGGGCAAAGCTTTTGCCCCATTTCAAAAAAAAAAAGAACTAACTAACCAATTGTGTTATCACTTAGAATCACTCGTGGCAACTAAACTGGTGGCCGAACATGAATTAGATGGTCCGCCCAGCTTGGGCAGAGACCCAAAATCGGCACAATCACCGAACTTTCAGAAAGGTTAGTTTTGGAAAACAGGTTTGTATTATTTGAAGAAAATGATAACTTCGCAAAACACGAGACCATTCCCTATCTGATATCTGTAGTTAAGCTGCTGTCTGCTGACGCTGCTGATGCGTGATGCTGGCGTCAGTGGCAAGTGGGGCCGAACAGAACCAGGGCGGCGGCCGGCAGGTCGCTCGTGAGGAAGCACGCGTGAGGCCGGGCGACGAAAGTCCAGAGAAAACCGTTTCCAGTCTTCCGATTCAACTGTAGAACGACTGTACCTACTATTGTACGTACTCCGTATGGGACGATGAAATTCCAATAGCAGCCGCAGCAGAGTCAACCAAGTTGCCTGGTCGGCAGTCGGCCACTGCCAGCACAATGCTCAACTGCGACTATACGACTATACACTCACCACAAAAAAATTCACTATCAAGATACTAGGCAGTATCGTTTTTCCGTCAACGGTATCGTGTGTAGGATCATGTCATAATGTTATTTGTAATATGAGATTTCTGTTTTTCAAAATATAATCAATTTGTGTGTTAAATAAAATTATTACCTAGCATATATTTCTGAAAAAACATAGGACCTGTTCTCGTAAAAGAGTGGCATATCATATTCTAGACTTGGTTAAACACCACATGAGGAATGCAGAGGCAGAACAATATATTTAGTCCACGGCAGGAAACCAATGAAACGATTGCTCGATACTATCAACAGGTTGGCGTCTGCTTCAGTACAACCCCCCCCTCCAAAACTGGTTTTGGCTCAAAAGCCCACCAAACCCATATCCAAGCCCGTATGACGCCCGTATGTGAACTCGTATATGACCGTCCCTGTACCGTATGCGTCTTCCTCCCACGATCATTCGCTCCTCCACGTTGGAACTCGATGAGCCGGGTGCCGCCGTCCCGTCGCACGATCTCGGACGCCACGATCACCTCCTCACCGCCGCACTCCTCCGCCACAGGGCTCCTCCGTCGCTTCTCCACGATCTCCTCTTCACCGGCATCTCCCCGGAGCTCGACGAGCCGCCGTCGGCGCCACACTCCGTCACCATAGACCTCCTCCACCAGGGCATATCTTCCCGATGATCTCGGCACTCTCATCTACACGATCTTCAGGGCCTGCTCGACGAGACGCCTCTGCTGCACGCCGTCGCCTCGAGCTCCGTCTCTCCGGCGAGGCGATCTTCCGCTGGACACGACGTGGAGGTAAGTTTGAATCTCTGCGTCCGGATATGTCTGGCGGCTCATCTTGCGTGTTCGGCGCACGGAAGACAGGCCGGCACACGAGCACCAGACAGTCCGGCCTGCGGCGGACAGGCCGGCGCCTCGCTGCCAGACTGTCCGCTGTCCGTGTGCGTTTAATTAAGTTTACTAAATATGAAATAGTGATTTGCAATGCGTTATTGTTTAGAATTTTGCATTAGTTCTTTACTGCGTGCGGGTTTTGTGTTGTTTTTGGAGAAATGGGGGACTATAGCTCAACTTGGAGTGACGGGGATGACGGATATACGGGCGATGATGATTCTACTTCGGAGAATAGTTCGAAATCCAGGATCTATGAAAATGTACCTCCTTTTGCGGAGAACCTTCCATCATCGGGGTCCTCAGAAAACATGAGTGAAGTATGTTGATTATTTTTTAATGGCTACCAATAAATGGAAGCAATGAAGTGACATGTTACATTCTTTGTTTTTGGCTGTGTAGGTGCTATACGGTGGTCACGAGGAGGATGAGTATTCAGACATGGAGGTTGGGTTTGATGAATATAGCGTGGAGGTAGGACTGCATCACGAGGAATCAAGCTCTGAACATAAGAGCGAAGTAAGTATATAGTTTTAGTATGGCAAACCGTCAATGTTACCTTTGGAACGACAACTTTTATGACTTATTTTCCCTTCATGTGTAGGTGATATCTGGTGCTGACAATGGGCGTGAACATCACAGTCAAGCGGACCCGGATATTGTGAGTAATGAATATAAGATGCACTCTATGGAAGAGCACTGTAAAATACTGGACATGACATTTGATTCCGAACCGGCGGCTTTTGTCTGGTACAACAGCTATGAGAGAGAGCATGGCTTCAGCATCCGAAAGGACATTTTGAAGCGGGCAAAGCGAGGGAAACGTGGTAAGGGAGAAATACGGTTAAGGCGGTATGTCTGTTCCAGGGCAGGGAAACGTCATGAAAAGCTTTTAACGCAGGAAGGCCGCAGTCGTAGGCTAAGACCCGAGACTCGTTGCAACTGCAATGCCAATCTCACCGTGAAGCGTGACCTATCGAGAGGAGTATGGGTTGTCAAAAGTTTTTATGGCAATCACAGACATAAACCAGCTAGACCGGACGAAGTACCATTTCTTCGAGCGCACAGAAAGATTAAGCCGTACCAGAGAGCTGAGATACTATCTTTGGGAGCAAGTGGAATGAGAAAGTACATGATTATGAAACACTTTCTCAGAAGACATGGCTACGGTGGTGTAGGCTTCGTAAGGCGAGATCTGTACAACCTATGTTGCAGGGAGAAGAGGAAGCTTATTGCGAAGGATGATGCTGCCACATCACTTGGTATTATGGCCGCGAGGAAGAAGAGTGATCCTGATTTTTTTTTGATTACCAAGTAGATGATGAAGGATGGTTGAAAAGCATGTTCTGGTGTGATTCTCAATCACGGCAGGACTATCAGGATTTTGGCGACGTGGTGGTGTTTGATAGCACGTACAAGATGAACCGGTATGCTATGCCATTTATTCCTTTTGTAGGCCTGAACAATCATCGTAAGACTACGGTGTTTGCATGCGCTCTCGTGTCAGACGAGACAAAAGATACATATGCTTGGCTGCTTCGGACATTCTTGACTGCAATGTGTCAGAAGAAGCCCAAAGGTCTTATTACTGATGGGGACGCCGCGATGATATTAGCTATTCGGAATGTCCTTCCGGACGTGTGGCACCGTCTATGTACTTGGCACATAGAGAAAAACATGAAGAGACACCTTGGTCATAAGTCGCTAAAGGAATTTCGGCCATTCTTATACAACGCCACTTCAGAAGCCATTCTTGAGGAAAGATGGAGCGCGTTTTGTCGCAAGTGCGAGACAGATAGTACCCAAGAATGGCTCAAAAGGATGTACAATAAGAAGAGAATTTGGGCTGCCGCGTATCTGACCGGTGGATATTTCCTTGGTATGAAAAGCAATCATAGAAGTGAGAGTTTGAACTCATGCCTTCACCTTCACCTGGATTATGGTATGACCCTAGTTGACTTGATAATGCATTACGAGAATGCCATTGTTCGCATCCGTGAGAGCGAGGCGGAAGATGACTGCATCTGTTCCCAGAGTTTACCGGTGGCAGTTACTGAATCCAAAGAGATAGAGGTTGCTCTTGCCCATGCCTTCAGTCCAGCCAACTTCTACATCTTGCAGCAGGATGTGAAGAAGCTTGGTGACCTCGAGATTTTTGAGGAATACGTGGGAACAGGGGGATCTAAACAGTTTATGGTCAAATGGAGGAATAGCGGCAGATACTCGTTTATCATGGAGTATAGTCCTAATCAGCCGAAAGAGTTAATACAGTGCAGCTGCCGAAGAATGAATCGTATGGGGCTTCCATGCAAGCATATCCTATATGTATTGAAGCACCTGAAATTGTCCGAAATACCGGACTGTTGTGTTCTTCGACGATTCTCCAAACTGGCACGAAATGGATTGCCAGCACGCCGCAGAAGCGATCTTTTCGCGTACGGTTACTCAGGGCCAGGGAAGCGAAAAAGATACAACGACATGGAAACAGTATCGGTGGAAGCTATGGATGCGGCAGTAGATGATCCAGCAATGTATAATGAGTTCATGGCATATATGAAGGGCTTAGTAGCAAGAAAATATGCGAAAAAGAATGGACATGATGGTCACACAGCCTTCGCTGAAGAAGACGCGCATGATTTTCAAGACAATGCAGTTCCGGTTGGTGATCCCGATAAGGTTGCCACGAGAGGAGCACCTAAGCAAAACACAAAAGCTGCACAAGAGGTAAATCACCCCGTGACGAAAAATGGTAGACCACTAGCGTTCGACGAGCGTAAGACCCGGAATCAGGGGTGCACCACCTGTGGTGTCATCGGTCATAACAAACGGAACAAAAAGTTGTGCAAAAAACATCCAGAGTAAGTCTGCTTACATATTTTTCTTAGCTAGGCCGATTAATTAAATCTATGTTAAACGAGTACTAAATAATTTCGTTTTGTAATGCAAGTATATGAAAAAAGAAAACAAGTAGAAGTGCATCTTCACTAGCGAAATTACAAAATTATCGCTTTACCTTGAAGATTATGTATTTATGATACGTCCAAAACGTATCTACTTTGCCGAACACTTTTGCTATTGTTTTGCCTCTAATTTGTGTATTTTGGATGCAACTAACACGGACTAACGCTGTTTTCAGCAGAAATCCAACTTTCAGGAAAATCCTCGGAATTTATGTGAAAGATCCTATTTTCCCAGAATATTGACGGAGCCAGAAGGGCAAGCCAGGTGGGGGCCCAAGGGCCCCACACACTAGGCCGGCGCGGCCCAGGAGGGGGGCGCGCCGCCCTGTTGTGTGGGCGCCTCGGCTGGCCCCCGACGCCCTCCTTCGGACAACTTAATGCTTTCGACCTAAAAACGCATGGGGGTTAGAAGAAATCGCCAGAAGACATCCAGTACGCCGCCACCGTCGCGAAACTCCGTCTCGGGACCAGAAACTCCGTTCTGGCACTCGCCAGGACGGGGAATTGGAGGAGATCATCGCCATCATCACCACCGACGCCTCTCCATCGACCAGCCATGTTTCCCCCATCCATGTGTGAGTAATTCCCCCGCTGTAGGCTGAAGGGGATGGTAGGGATTGGATGAGATTGGTCATGTAATAGCATAAGATTGTTAGGGCATAGTGCCTAGTGTCCGTAATTGGTACTTTTATGATATTGTTGTAACTTGTTATGCTTAATGCTTGTCACTAGGGCCCGAGTGCCATGATCTCAGATCTGAACATGTTATCAATTCATTATGATATTCATTGCTTTATGATCTTACCCGCAAGTTGTATACACGTGTTGTCTGTCCGGAACCCGAGGCCCCAAAGTGACGTAAATTGGGATAACCGAAGGGGATGGCGGTGACATGAGGATCACATGTGTTCACGGAGTGTTAATGCTTTGCTCCGGTGCTCTATTAAAAGGAGTGCCTTAATTTCCAGTAGATTCCCTAGAGGCCCGGCTGCCACCGGCTGGTAGGACAAAAGATGTTGTGCAAGTTTCTCATTGTGAGCACGTACGACTATATATGGAACAGATGCCTATTGATTGATTAGTACTTGGACACCGTTTTATTATTATCTGCAAATGCCCTGCTTTGATTGTTACATGAGTTTCTCTCATCCATGCAACGCCCGTTCATCCATCCCCTGTGCCTACGGTATTTTAATCCTCGCTGTTTACTAAAATCACTACCGCTGTCTTTATTACTCACTGTCTGTTATTTCACTACCGCTACTTGCTATAAAGCTGCTACTATCGATAAACTCTTGCGAGCAAGTCTGTTTCCAGGTGCAGCTAAATTGACAACTCCGCTGTTAAGGCTTACAAGTATTCTTTGTCTCCCCTTGTGTCGAATCAATAAATTGGGTTTTACTTCCCTCGAAGACTGTTGCGATCCCCTATACTTGTGGGTCATCAATTTACTTCGCCTTAATTGTAATTGACCGAAACCATTTGTGATTCTATACCATTTTCCATTTTCATGTACTTCCATTCATTGTGATTTATTATATAAATTTTACTTGTCTGAAAAAATGGCAAACAAGCGTCAAATCCGAGATGAGAAAAATTATGAGGGTAAGTTTGTTCGTGTCACTGATGGCGTGTAACTCACACGTTCGTTGGGAACCCCAAGAGGAAGGTATGATGCGCACAGCAGCAAGTTTTCCCTCAGAAAGAAACCAAGGTTTATCGAACCAGGAGGAGCCAAGAAGCACGTTGAAGGTTGATGGCGGCGGGATGTAATGCGGCGCAACACCAGGGATTCCGGCGCCAACGTGGAACCTGCACAACACAACCAAAGTACTTTGCCCCAACGAAACAGTGAGGTTGTCAATCTCACCGGCTTGCTGTAACAAAGGATTAACCGTATTGTGTGGAAGATGATTGTTTGCAGAGAAAACAGTAAAACAAGTATTGCAGCAGATTTGTATTTCAGTATTAAAGCATGGACCGGGATCCATAGTTCACTAGAGGTGTCTCTCCCATAAGATAAAAGCATGTTGGGTGAACAAATTACAGTCGGGCAATTGACAAATAGAGAGGGCATAACAATGCACATACATGTCATGATAAGTAGAGTGAGATTTAATTGGGCATTACGACAAAGTACATAGACCGCCATCCAACTGCATCTATGCCTAAAAAGTCCACCTTCAGGTTATCGTCCGAACCCCCTCCAGTATTAAGTTGCAAAGCAACAGACAATTGCATTAAGTATGGTGCGTAATGTAATCAACAACTACATCCTCGGACATAGCATCAATGTTTTATCCCTAGTGGCAACAGCACATCCATAACCTTAGGGGTTTCTGTCACCCCCCAAATTCACGGAGACATGAACCCACTATCGAGCATAAATACTCCCTCTTGGAGTTACTAGCATCAACTTGGCCAAAGCCTCTACTAATAACGGAGAGCATGCAAGATCATAAACAACACATAGGTAATAACTTGATAATTAACATAACATGGTATTCTCTATCCATCGGATCCCGACAAACACAACATATAGCATTACAGATAGATGATCTTGATCATGTTAGGCAGCTCACAAGATCCAACAATGAAGCACAATGAGGAGAAGACAACCATCTAGCTACTGCTATGGACCCATAGTCCAGGGGTGAACTACTCACTCATCACTCCGGAGGCGACCATGGCGGTGTAGAGTCCTCCGGAGATGAATCCCCTCTCCGGCGGTGGTGCCGGAGGAGATCTCCAGAATCCCCGAGATGGGATTGGCGGCGGCGGCGTCTCTGGAAGGTTTTCCGTATCGTGGTTTTTCGCATCAGGGGTTTCGCGACGGAGGCTTTAAGTAGGCGGAAGGGCGGAGTCGGAGGGCTGACGAGGGGCCCACACCACAGGGCGGCGCGGGCCCCCCCTTGGCCGCGCCGCCTTGTGGTCTGGCCACCTCGTGGCCCCACTTCGTATGCTCTTCGGTCTTCTGGAAGGTTCGTGGCAAAATAGGACCCTGGGTCTTGATTTCGTCCAATTCCGAGAATATTTCGTTACTAGGATTTCTGAAACCAAAAACAGCGAGAAAACATCAATCGGCACTTCGGCATCTTGTTAATAGGTTAGTTCCGGAAAATGCACGAATATGACATAAAGTGTGCATAAAACATGTAGGTATCATCAATAATATGGCATGGAACATAAGAAATTATCGATACGTCGGAGACGTATCAGCATCCCTAAGCTTAGTTACGCTCGTCCCGAGCAGGTAAAACGATAACAAAGATAATTTCTGAAGTAACATGCCATCATAACCTTGATCATACTATTTGTAAGCATATGTAATGAATGCAGCGATCAAAACAATGATAATGACATGAGTAAACAAGTGAATCATAAAGCAAAGACTTTTCATGAATAGTACTTCAAGACAAGCATCAATAAGTCTTGCATAAGAGTTAACTCATAAAGCAATAAGTCAAAGTAAAGGTATTGAAGCAACACAAAGGAAGATTAAATTTCAGCGGTTGCTTTCAACTTGTAACATGTATATCTCATGGATAATTGTCAACATAGAGTAATATAACAAGTACAATATGCAAGTATGTAGGAATCAATGCACAGTTCACACAAGTGTTTGCTTCTTGAGGTGGAGAGAGATAGGTGAACTGACTCAACATAAAAGTAAAAAGAATGGTCCTTCAAAGAGGAAAGCATCGATTGCTATATTTCTGCTAGAGCTTTTATTTTGAAAACATGAAACAATTTTGTCAACGGTAGTAATAAAGCATATGAGTTATGAAAATTATATCTTACAAGTTGCAAGCCTCATGCATAGTATACTAATAGTGCCCGCACCTTGTCCTAATTAGCTTGGACTACCGGATCTTTGCAATGCACATGTTTTAACCAAGTGTCACAATGGGGTACCTCCATGCCGCCTGTACAAAGGTCTAAGGAGAAAGCTCGCATTTTGGATTTCTCGCTTTTGATTATTCTCAACTTAGACATCCATACCGGGACAACATGGAGAACAGATAATGGACTCCTCTTTCATGCATAAGCATGTGGCAACAATTATTATTCTCATATGAGATTGAGGATATATGTCCAAAACTGAAACTTCCACCATGAATCATGGCTTTAGTTAGCGGCCCAATGTTCTTCTCTAACAATATGCATGCTCCAACCATTAAGGTGGTAGATCTCTCTTACTTCAGACAAGACGGACATGCATAGCAACTCACATGATATTCAACAAAGAATAGTTGATGGCGTCCCCGAAACATGGTTATCGCACAACAAGCAACTTAATAAGAGATAAAGTGCATAAGTACATATTCAATACCACAATAGTTTTTAAGCTATTTGTCCCATGAGCTATATATTGCAAAGGTGAATGATGGAATTTTAAAGGTAGCACTCAAGAAATTTACTTTGGAATGGCGGAGAAATACCATGTAGTAGGTAGGTATGGTGGACACAAATGGCATAATGGTTGGCTCAAGGATTTTGGATGCATGAGAAGTATTCCCTCTCGATACAAGGTTTAGGCTAGCAAGGTTATTTGAAACAAACACAAGGATGAATGGTGCAGCAAAACTCACATAAAAGACATATTGTAAACATTATAAGACTCTACACCGTCTTCCTTGTTTTTCAAAACTCAATACTAGATATTATCTAGACTCTAGAGAAACCAAATATGCAAACCAAATTAGCAAGCTCTAAGTGTTTCTTCATTAATGGGTGCAAAGTATATGATGCAAGAGCTTAAACATGAGCACAACAATTGCCAAGTATCAAATTATCCAAGACATTTTAGAATTACTACATGTAGTATTTTCCAATTCCAACCATATAACAAATTAACGAAGAAGAAACTTCGCCATGAATACTATGAGTAGAGCCTAAGGACATACTTGTCCATATGCTACAGCGGAGCGTGTCTCTCTCCCATAAAGTGAATGCTAGGATCCATTTTATTCAAACAAAACAAAAACAAAAACAAACCGACGCTCCAAGCAAAGTGCATAAGATGTGACGGAATAAAAATATAGTTTCAGGGGAGGAACCTGATAATGTTGTCGATGAAGAAGGGGATGCCTTGAGCATCCCCAAGCTTAGACGCTTGAGTCTTCTTAGAATATGAAGGGGTGAACCACCGGGGCATCCCCAAGCTTAGAGCTTTCACTCTCCTTGATCATATTGCATCATACTCCTCTCTTGATCCTCGAAAACTTCCTCCACACCAAACTCGAAACAACTCATTAGAGGGTTAGTGCACCATAAAAATTAACATGTTCAGAGGTGACATAATCATTCTTAACACTTCTGGACATTGCATAAAGCTACTGGATATTAATGGATCAAAGAAATTCATCCAACATAGCAAAAGAGGCAATGCGAAATAAAAAGGCAGAATCTGTCAAACAGAA
>NC_061512.1:127747310-127770826 GCF_022539505.1 Lolium rigidum
TGTAGTGTACGTGGGAGCGCTGCTGGGATCGGAATCCAGAAGATCTACTTCCGCACCTTCGCTAGATCGGAGACAGGAGTGGCACTGAGCACCATATGTGTGCGAAACTATGAGGTGCTGCACTTGCGGCACTTGACGTTGGACCAGGAGGAATGAACACGACCCCAAGATCGGCGATGAAGTACGACTATATCATCCACGTTCTATCGAAACGTTGACAACTTTCGATCTACGAAGGTACGTCACCGAAACCATCTTCGTTCCAACATTACTCCTAGATAGATCTAGGCAATCGAGTTGCGCTAGTTAGATTTTTTTTGTTTTCCGTTACAAACCCTACATCGTCTACTCTTTTTTATAAGTTATCTTTTTTTGTAAGTTATGCGTACGAGATTATTATTAAGTTGTGATAGTTGTTTTTGTAGAAAAGTGTTATCAAGAATTGTGAATAACTTGCATACTATTTGATTGACCCATTGGGTACCCAATCGATACGGTTACGCGTCGAGTATAAGTATGGGTAAAATTTTATACCCGTACGTACGAATATGGCTTGAATTTTATGCATGATATGGAAGCTTAGATATGAGGATTGGTAATGGTGGTTCGAACCTGGTGGTGATGAGGTTTTGGCTTCGTGATTCATGACTTGGAGCAGCGACATCGGCAAGTGGGGAGGGGGGGGGGGGCAACATCATAGGAGAAATTTAGAGTCTAAACTTGCAGGGCGAAACCAAAAGCCCGCCTTAATTCGTTGTGTCTGGCAATGGCCTTGTTCAAGGCATTGTTTTGTGAACGTAGACTTTCTCCTGGGTGAAATCTATGATCAGAGCGATGACGTCGCTTTTGCAATGTTGTCTTCTTAGAGACATCGTTCTCCAGAAAGATGGATTTCTCGTGATGTCTTGGTGGTGTTTGGTCGTTGCTACAAGATAGTGTTCACTATAGCGGGCCTTTTTTTCTTCTGTAATATTTTTTTAGCTGTGTGCATTCGTATTGCCCCAATCTGTAATTGGTATCTTCGTGATATTAATATATTTTCTTTATCGAAAAAATGAATGTGGTATTGTTCTGCCCTCCCATTAGGGATGTAAATGGTACGGATAATTTCCGCTCCGAATCCGCTTCCATATCCGTTTTTGAGGATATGGTATGCATTTTTAGAAATCCGCCGGATATGGATACGGATGCGGATAGTGATCAAGCGGATATCCGACGGATATGGTAGAGGATATGGTATTGATACTAGCCGACGGATACGGATTATCCGCCATATTTTGCGGATTATCCGAGGTCTACAAAGTGGATAATCCGAAAAAATTAGCCCAACCCTAAATATTTAGACAATATAGTTAGTTCATCGGCCAAAATATGTATGCTATTAGTATACAAATTGCTTTGTTATACGAAATAGTGTGTATATTTAGCTATATTCTATAATTACAAGCATATTTTACATAGAAAAGTATACTTTTAATTTTTTATGTGTATATTTTCTTAATAATCCGTTTCCGATCCGAGTCCGGTCCAAATCCGCTCCATATCCGTAATCCGATATAATCCGCATCCGAATCCGCATCCGACCATTATCCGTTCCGATCCGAATCCGTTACAAAAAAATATGGTAAAGAATATGATAAGAGTAATATCCGATCCGATCCGATCCGATCCGTTTACATCCCTACCTCCCATGCCCTACCAATCTACCACTGCCATCCTTAGAACCAACATTTCCCGCGTCTTTGGGCGTCTTCCCGCGAACGCGAAACCAATCCCTCCCACCTATTCCACGTCAAGCTAGGGTTTCTCCTCCTCCCGCTCCCGCCCGTGAGATCCCCACCCCACACCAAGGAGGAGCTGCAAGATCGAAGATCGATGGCGCCGCTGTCGTGGCGGCACCACACGCTGCTCCAGGCGCTGCTCTCCCGCGGGCCGCTCCCGGAGCCAGACTTCCACGCCCTCTTCACCGCCGTCAGCGGCAAGAACCCCGGTATCCGCCCGCTGCTCTGCCCTGCTCGCTTCTCTCCTCCCGCCCACCGATTGGATTTGGATCCGTCGCTCCTCTAGTTACTCGTAGCCGCCTATTATGTGTTCGTTGTAATGCGCCAGTGAGAACTTCCAGTCGCCCAGGTGTTTGATGTAATGCGCGGCAGTAGAAACTTCTAGCCCAGCGTCCGTTCGATTTCGATGGATGTACCGTTAGTACTTTCCTGCTGGGTAATGCTGCAACGTTTCTACTTGTGATTAGTTGTTACCATAAAATCTTGGCCCTGCTGTATAGTGTCGTGGCTTTACTGATGTAGCACATTTAGGCCTTGTTTACTTCTAAGGTATTTATGGGGATGGGAGGGGATTATTTCGTATCCCGAAAAATCCCCACTAGTCCGTTTACTTCTCCGGTTTTGAACGACATAATCCCGAGATATCCCCTCCCATCCCCTCCCATCCCCACATTTTTTGCCTAAATCAAAAACTCTCCATCATACTAGTGTATTTTTGGGGAGGGGTATTTGAGGGGATTGGGTGAACACCAAATCCCCTCCCATCCCCATACCCATTGGGAAGAAAAATACGAGAGAAGTAAACAAGGCCTTAGGGTGCAAAATCTTTCCTCGTCAGAAAATGGATTTTCTGCAGTGTAACTTGATTGTTCATAGGAGGATCAACTACCAGTCACTTATGATTGCCCTAAAACAAAGAATGACACTGGTTCGTTTTTCTGTGTCTTTTGTGCCATTTTCAGTTTAGCTGAGGCATGGTTTGCTACTTGAATCTAGCAAAAATAGATAAAACAAGTGAATTTTACTGAACTTATTGCCTACATATCATAAGCAATTAATTTTACCGAACTCCTTGCTTCCTGTCGTTTATGTCTTGTATCATGATTTGCAGCCAGTGAACAGCAACTGTTCAGCGATACGATTGGGAAGATCAATAAGGAACTGGGGTATTTGCACTTTGACCTGCGAGCGTGCATGAACCAGTATGATGGAACAGTTTACTATGGAGTGGTCAACACCATCGCTGATGAAGAATCAAAGCTTGGATCCAAGTATTCCGTGCCACAGATTGCGTTCTACAAGGGACTGGTATGCAATCACTTGGTTCAACTGGCTCAGTTCAGTGCTTAAATGATGTATCCTTCTTGTTGCAGTTAGAAGCAATAGTTCAGGATGGTGGAAACGATGGGAGCATAACCGATATTGATGCTCTTAACGTCCGGATCGACAACCAGGTTTGTTGTACTAGTCTGTAATGGGCACATAACTCTTTTTTTTATGTAAAACCTTTTTTTTTTTACTTTTGTATGGCATACTGTTATGATACTTTAACAAATGCAAGAAGAACAAAACTCTAGCTGCTTAAGACACAAATGCTGAAGGTGTGACCATGATTAAAGCTTCATTCACCTCAACCATATGTTTCATATTTACCACACATTATTAGATTTCTAGATATACTAAATGAGATGTGCTTGTGCTGTAGCTTCAGTCAATTATGATTTAGAAGCAGCTAGGATCGATATGTGATCATTTGTACATGTACATTTTCGTATGTTATGTGGCATGGGAGCCATTATACCTACTGCTTACTGTAGTTGAATCTTTATTGTAATTTGGGTATCATAAATTACTGATTGTTCTACTCTCAGGTCGTAATTGCAGACAGTTCACAAGACAGTCAATCTCGTCTTCCTTATTCCATCACAAGCTTCTTGTTCTCCCAAAAGGATAAGACTCTCCATGAACTGATACAAGATCGTTGGCTGGCATACACCCCAGAGGGCAGGATTGGTCTTGGTATCAGATCATTTCTTGATCTCCGAAGCTGGTTTCGTGGTAATGATATCCCATCTTGCGTGGTTTGCAATGAAGCTGCCATAAAGGTATTGATATGTGATTACCCTGATCCTGAGATAGTGTTTGCCTTCTTTCTTCTTACTCCGCACCATATACTCTACAAAAGTTGTTCAGATTCTCTACAAATGTTGCTGTGCTCTGACATCTGTATTATTTGTATTCACAACAGGCATCTACTTGTCCTAGTGAGGAATGCAATGTAAGAATGCATAACTACTGCCTGAAGAAGAAATTTTCACAGCGGAAGGTAGTTTTATAATTCCAGTTCCATGGTTACTCATGTTGATGTTAGAGCCATGGTCTGCTAATTCACTTAAACATGTAGGCCACGAGAGCTTGTCCTGGTTGTGCTACTGAATGGCCCAGGCAGGAAGGCGAAGATGATGCTGATGAGGATGTGAATGATCCTGGGGAAGGTCAGGAGATCCCATCAGCACCATCAGCTGAGCGTTCTTCGAGGAAGAAACGGAAAGGAGTCAAAGCTGAGCTGGTGGAGGATGCTGAAGAGGCAGGCCCCTCGACCGCGATGCCCAGGAGAAGCTCGAGGAGCGCCCGGGCCGAGGCTGCTGAGGAGGCATCAACTGCAGGTGCTTCACAGCCAGCCAGGTCTTCCAAGAGAAGGAAGAAGTGATGCGCTTGTTCTGCTGCTCTTACTAGTAAGATCGCCGGTGCAAGTGTTACTTTTGTTTGTGTACATACCTTAGCTGCTATCACTAGGTGGTCCTGAAGAACTAGCTTGTTGGTGGTTTGTGCCTTGTTGGAGTTACTTGCTTGACCTACTCTGTTTGCTGATAACTGATGCAGCTAGGCAAAGCCTAGCTTGAGCCAGCTGTGAAGACAAAGACAAGATAGATGACCGGTGTTGCCGTGTTGGTTTAGCAAGTATTTATAATTATGCCATTGCACAAGTCATGTGCTGCATTGCATGGTTCTATTTTCTCCTGTGTTTTAAAGAATTTCATGGGGTCAATGCTCATGCAGGGTTACTGTCTCCAATCCCCATCAGATTGTCTCCAGATCCGTCAGATCATGATCGGAGGGGTGTAAGCTCTTTCCGTGTCACGATCAAAAATATAATCTGAATTGGAATACAGCTGCAGGCTCTGTACAGATTTATTCAGTATCTGGGATCAGGTAAGCATGTGATAGCTACGTTGTGACAAGTGGTGATAGGAGGCTGCTTTTGTTTGAACTGTTCCTTTGCCAGCTGAGCTTAGGCTCATTAACAGTTAAGATACATACATAAGACCAGCTAGCTAGTGCGTATTGAGTAAGATCAAGCCGTTGCCACAACAATGTGACGTTACAAATAAAAAAACGAGAAATTAAGATCGAGGAGGCAACAGGTGATGTTAACCATCGCATATAATTAATAAACGGTCACCTGAGTTCCAAATGAAAGATTGAGGCGGCATCGGGACAAGACAAGGCAGCTTGAAGCACACGATCATGGTCGGCCGCTCGACCACTATGCTTTGTCATGCTTTTATATTTCCCCGGAAAAGAAATGAAAATTAGTAAACTGCATAGTTCACTTGTTAGAGTGTTATGAATAGGAGCTTCATAACACTGAAATATAATCTTATGGCAATTTTTACTCGTGAAATTATGCTTTTTCATTACTAGTTTGGTATGTAATTTTGGTAAACCATTGCGTATCATCATGAAGCTAAAGAAAGCGATGGTGGTACGTACGACTAGGTAATAATAAGGAGTGGATTCACATTTTACCCTCTAATTGTGAATTTGTGATACTAGTTACACATCCAATGAAATTTCTCCAAATTACCCCATTTGAGAAAATTTGGACTCTATTCCTCCGATGTGTAACATGACCAAGGTGTACGATGATGATCGAGATTCCATAATATTAGGAGACGACGATGAATGGAACTGATAGAGTAGAGAAGGTTAGACCTAATTGTGTCGATGCCACCCTAAGATTTACGCACTATTGTCGTGGCAATCTTATCTAATCGAACGCGCCAAATGCTAAATGAGGTAAAATCGGGTTCAATATTTTTTAGATGAATATATACTCTCTCTGATTGAAAATAGGTGTCGTAGATTTATTTAGATTCACAATGTACCTAAACATGTTTTAGTGTATAGATACCTGCGAATCTAGACAGATCTAGACGGGAGGCTCAAGCAGAGTTCACCTTTAAATTAGTGGAGCCCCAACCAGGTACAAGTCATAATACGACGGAAAGATCTATGATCCGGAATGAAAGTACAAGTCATGCCAGGCATGCAACAAGGTTCTTGTCATGTCCCCATACACACAACAACAAAGGTAGATACCACAAGATAATAGCCATAGATCACTACATCGTAGGAACCCTGACATGATGTGAAGCGCACGAATCATGCCGATCTCATTTCCACGGCCTCGTGGTCATATCTCCTAGTCATCGGCTTCCACACCTGCAGATACATCGATATTTTATAAAGGCAATAAGCTGGCTGTGTTAGGAAGCATCCCTCAGTTGAGAACTTATTTCTTGTGTTCCATACGGTCCAACATAGGGTTGTGCAGCTAATCCAAAAAAATAAATTATTTAGCCTACACAACGATGCCACAACCTATAGACATCCATGAAACATGTCAGGTTCCACAAGCGCTCAAGCAGTTTTCTAGATGCACTCCACACGAATTTCGCCAGAGAGCACGTGAAAAAGATATGATTAGTATCCTCAAATTTACCGCAGAAAGTACACCTCCCCGAGGAGGGTCCCGTGTCTTTTGGTGAATATTGTTGTTGGACGGCAAATTTAGACAAATCCGAACACCTCAATAGTCCTCTAGAGTCATTTAAGTCAGTGAGGCGTTAGCTTTTTTTTTTGCGTGTGGTGAAAGTCTTGTTTTTTACGAACAAGAGGCTCTTAATTGGTACTCAGAATAGAACAAGGTAGTAAATTTGATTTACCACGAATCGATGGTAATTCTAGATATTCTGATGGTACCGAAAGTGTTTTCCTACTCCAGAGACCAAAAATACACAACCCCATATTTGGAAACTCTTAAATCTTGGACCACCAAGATTCAAGAAATGCTTTTCAGCTGAATTTGAAGATCCCATGAATAGGTTTTTCTCAAAAATAATTGCTTATACAAAGCTCAGCACAACATTTTGAGTAGGTTCCTTAATTAGTGATCAAAATTACATTTTGAAAGACCGTGTCATTATACGACGAGGGAGTAGTTACATGCGGGACTAAGATAGTAATAATGTATTCCAAACAACCCAAAATAATCTCCATAAATTACAAATTTTAGTTCACTCCATCGATGCCTCCGCCGCCATTAATTTCGCTAGCCGTTAACCCATCTTCACCACGAGCGGCGCCGGCGATCGCCAGCTACCACCACCACCACAGGAACGGCCTGACCTTGACCCGACACCCTCTGCCGGCCGCCGCCGCCTCGCCGGCCAGCGTGTCCACCGTCACCCGGCACGTCGCCTTGACGTCCACCGTCCACGTCCGCAGCACTTTCCCGAACAGCAGCCTCACCGGCACCCGCGCCTCCACCGTGAGCGGCACCGCGCGCGCCGCCTGCTCCGCGGCGAGCTGCTTCCTCTGCTCGTCGCTGAAGCTCACGCCGGCGCCGCTCAGCGTCGCGGAGAGCGCCGTGACGTTCCTCGGCGGCTGGCGGAACGCCGGCCAGGCTCCGGCCGCGAGGCGCGTGCCGGAGTAGGACACGGACACCTCGCCGCCGCCGCGGTAGTCGACGCCGACCTTGCCGTTCGCGCCGTTGTCCGCGCGCACGGCGAGGTCGAGCACCGGGGAGAGCGCCGAGGCCGAGGAGGACTGGGCGTCGAGGCCGCGGATGGAGAGGGAGGAGACGGAGAAGGCGGGCGCGCGGGGGCGGAAGACGAGGTAGACGGCGCCGACGAGCGCGGCGGCGGCGAGGAGCAGGAGGAGCACGGCCCCGCAGGCGCCGAAGCAGGCGCGGCGCAGGCGGCGCTGCCGGGCCGGGCGCCCCGCGAGGGCCCTGTAGCGGCGGGCCCGGTCGGGGGGAGGCACGCGCAGGACCTGGTCCTTGGGGATCTGCACGATGTACATGCCCGGCGGCGCCACCGGCGGGGCGTGGAAGGCCGGGTGGAGCGGCGTGGTCTCCGTGGCCGCCGCCGCCGCCGCGTCCTCCTCCTTGCCCGGTGACGGCGGGGACGCGGGATGCGGCGGCGATGGCATTGGGTGGACGCGGTCGACCATGGCGGTCGCGGGCGGAGTCGTGGTGACGTGAGCTCGGGAGAAATGGTGGAGAAGAGTGTGTGATGGAGCTGCGTGCGAGTGGAGGCTTGCTTGGTCTTATAGGGAGAAGACAACGCGTGAGGCGAAAGTGACAACTGAGGGGGAAACGGTCATCTCACGATGTTCAAACCTGATTGCATTTTTTTTTTTTTGCAAAAAAAGATTTTAATCTCAGCAGTGAGGGAAAAAATATGCGATTTCATTTTATATTAATGTGCGAACATTTAGATTTGCTTTAGTACATCATTATTATGGGTGTTGGAGATATATTATGTGTGAATGTATTTGGTAGTTTAGGATTTGCAATCCGTATCCTACCATATCTTTAGGAGTCTTCTTATCCTCAAAATCTTATACCACTATATATACTCGCATATAAGACTCAATACAACATCCAACATATTTCGCATATCCCTCTCTCTAATGGAGTAGTATCTACTGTACGGAGTGATTAAGGGGTAAATAATTAGGGGTCTGAATTGATAGTTTTATGGGTGCAGGCCTGCATTATCTTGTGATGTTCGTGTACATCCCCGCCGTAAATTTGTTTCGTGATGCGGCTTCTAATTTTTTGGCTTGAGACTTTTTCTATTGTGTTTTAACCAGGCTATCTCTTGTCTTGTACAGTAATACGGAGTAGTACTAGGCTGTGCTTGCTAGTTTTTCTTATTTTGACAGCTATATCGCTTGCTAGTTGCTGGTGCTACTACCTCCAATCCAGAATGCAAGCCTTTATACACGTCGATAGAGAGTTTCAAGATGACTCTATTTATGTGCAAACATGTTGCCTCGCACAAAAAAAAATACATTTTGAAATTAATTTTTATGATGAGTGTAGATGGCCGAACTTACAAATGTTTGATCGCTATAATTTGAAGAAGTCTTCCAATTCTGATCAGAGACAGTAGCGTGTTAAGCACTTTGCGTATGAGTTGCATTTGGACGATTTGCGCGATTACTTCCTTTTAATACAGTATGGAGTTGATTGTATCAGGGTTAATCGGCAGGACTCCAGCAACATTATTAAGTACAGAAGAATACAGCTCGTTTCAACTTCAAACTCTGCTATCAGCCTATTAGTAAAAACGAAACGAAACAAAAACATCTGCGAACATAGCTATTCAAGATTCAAATACAGTATTCTCCAAAAAGGTCTGAGTGGGTAGTATTTTTTGAGCTCTGGGTTTATGAAACTTGGCTTCAGTTTCTCACATCAAAGCTATTTGAAACTTGGCTTCAGTTTCTCACATCAAAGCTATTTGAAACTTGACTTCAGTTTCTCACATCAAAGCTATTTGAAACTTTCCTCTCCAGAAGTGGGTCCATGCCGGGATCCTGTGTTGCAACTTCAAACATCTTCCTCATGGCTCCCTTCAACAACAGATTTTGGCTTTTCAGCTGAATCTTCGGGCTTGGTTTCTTTAATACCAGTGTTAAGTGTGTCACAATCAGAATCCTGATCCAGAGTTTGGGTCTCCTTAACCTGCAGGGGAGAGATGAGCTCAAATGGCTTCAGATCTCCCTCACCATCTTGAGACGTTTCCATTTTGCTATGGCCAGAGTTTAACTCCTCAAAAGCGGAGCCGGCATCTTCGACGGGCTTTGTTTCAAGAGGTAGCATGTTAGAAGCACTTCCCCAAGTATCTTCTTGAGCAAGCGTGTGACCTGAGCTATCATGGGGCACATGTTCGAGTTGCTTGAACACTGTTTTCATCTCTTGAGCTGAAATTACCTCCATAACATGGAGGCCAGAATTATCTGCAATCTGCTGATTTTCTACAGTTAGGAGTTCTCTGGATCCATCTCCAATTGTCAGTTCTGGACTACGCTCACCTACTGCAGGAAATGCTTCACCTGTTTTTTCTTGAATCGCCCCAGAATCTGAAGATAACGCCGGGTCACTCAATTCATCTTCAAGCTTAACTGTCAAGGGTTGTCCGATAATGGGCTCTGAAATGGACTGCACTAGTACTTCTTCCATGCGGCACCTGAATAAAGAGTTAACTTCATCGATGGAATTCGCTTGGACGACAAGCTGCTCTGAATTATTTGCTTTGGATAGACAGCACAATGTAGATTCCTCACTACCTGCAAGATATCACTCTTATTTAGAAACAAATTGCAATATATCTACTCTAAAAGGACATCGAAAATTTATCTAAATTTGGATGTTGCTATAGACTAAATGGTGTCTAGATACATCCAAATTTAGACAAACTTTCGACATCCTTTTATAGACAGAGGTAGTATTAGTCTGCAAAACACAACAATTTTACCTGCAATAACTGAATCCTTTGCTTCTGAAGTGCCAGATCCATTTTCCTTGATAGAAAAGGAATTTACATCATCACTGAAATCAGCATTCTTATTGTCTTCATGCCTTTCATTATCTACTTTAAGCACATCCGCACCTGAACTTGCTGCACTTAGAATTTTGATTTCTTCGCCTACACGCGCTTCCTGTGATAACTTGCCATCCTTCCCTAGCTCAGCAGCATCAATGCCTGAGGAACTACGAAGAGCATCCTCTCCACTGATATCACCTTTCTCCACTTTCATGCCATTGTGATGCGGATTAGTAGAGTGCCGCCCATGCAAGTTTCCATGCTTAAGCTGTGTTGCTGGAGAGTACAAACGAGGAGTCCAAGTTTCTTGCAATCGACTGTCATGGTCGTCAAATAGGTTTTGGCTTGGAAGGAGGACGGATGGCGCTGAATCAGGTATCTGGGGTAACTCAATCACTTCGTCCGAGACACATGAAGGATCAAATGATTTCCCCCTCGGTGTTGAAATGGAAGGAACCTGGACATAAAAACGTGATGCCTCCTTCAATTTTTCTGTTGCGTCAGCGGTTTGCAAGTCCATTAGCCTATGGTCAAGTTCAAACTTCAGGATATTTTTTGCTCTTTGCAACTCCATCAGACCGTCTACCCTGCTACTATTTCCCATAACATCCTCCTGATTTCTTCCATCATCTTTCTCCTCTTCCTCACCTTCATCTTCATCGTCTGAGGTGTCATCGTCATCCTCCTCAAGGTCATATTCATCATCATCTGATGAAGAATTCAAGTTGTCCCTGGAGGCCAAGGCGGGGTGACCTGTCCCCATATCTATCAGTGGGTGCAGCTCTTCAAGCATTGGGATAATGTCAGTTATCGATGCATCAGGAGAAGAACTTTCATCAGTAAGATCAGATTCAGAGTCATAACAAGGATCCTGCCTATCAGCAGACTTCCAGCATTGACTCATGGATTCACCCAACTGATAATTGTTGTGTGCTTCATAATTACCGCTGTCAGTATTGCTGCTCTCAAATTCTTGCAGCTCAGCCTTCTCACTGATTTTCTCAATATGCATTTCCCTTCCCGCAATGACACTGGTCTGGGCAGACTCTGTGCTAAGAACAGTATTAGCTGCCAAAAACGTGACATTTGTTTCTTCCCAGTGAATGTCATGTGTGTTAGTAGTAGGGGTTCTCTCGGAGATATAAAATCCTGCACTACTCTTCTCCGAGTGAGTCTCAACAGTAACATTTTCATCTCCCTCGACTGAGCAGTCAGCAACGGAAACTTCGGATTTGACGGACAAAGTCTGTGATGCTTCCTCCCCAATCACCGAGGGGCAACTTGGTTCACCATAACTCAAAAGGGCTCCAAGAAGAAGCCCGGTTAACAGCAAGAGTGGAGAGGAAGACACTAGGAAAGCAAGTAGAGGAGGACAGATCCTGTGCAGAAGCAGCAACAAAATTCCTGCGCCGAGTACCAAAGGATAATCACACTCAGATTGATAGCCGACTTCGACGGAGGAATCCACCATTCTCTTGGTGTGCAGAACAAGGTCGTTCTTACCAAGATCCTTTGCCATCTGCTTAAATTTGTTCATGATACACAATCCTGGCCTGATAACAGGAAGTAAGAAGCAGGTCGTTAGCATGGAAACAATTTCGATACTAGTGACTAAAGCATGTGCGTGTGAATTGAAATCATGATCTAAGGTGGTCAAGTCAGCATCATTCTAGTTGCAGATTTGAAGAAAGTGAAGAAACAGTAGCAACATTTTTATCTATCACATGCCTATTGCTGCAAAAAAGACTACTAACAAAGAACGTTGTTCTACAAGACGAACTGAACATATCATTGAGATCAAGTGCAAAAAAGCACCTAGCAATGGCTAATTTCTAAATCACAACTGCTGATTTGCAAATGTCCAAAAGCACGGAACAAACTCGGCCGGAACTACAAGGCACAGCCAGCTTGCAGAACAAACTGACAGAAGTTACATGCACAGAAGAAAACAAGGATTCATCACAGCATAGAGAAGCGAACCAACAATGCACCCAACAAAATCATCAGCACAGCCCATCACGAGAAATACCAATGGGCAAGAACAGGCGCACCTGCCGTGAAGAACAAACGACAGCGAGAGCCCCAAACTCCTAACGTCTCGCCCAGATGCAGTGGGGAAATGGCATTCACATGGAACTGGACCAAGAAACTAGACGGGAACAAGTAAAGAAACGAGGCCAAAGCAAAGAGGAACGAAGCTGCAGTGCGGTGCGCTACCTCCTTTTCCTGTGGTTGGATTCCTTGCTTTCCTAGACGAAAAATGCTTTGGTCGGCAGCAAAAGGCAGCCCTGGGCATCTCTTCCAGACCTGGAGATCATAGTGTGAGGAGAAAGTTAGCCAGATGCCCAGATACCATCATAGCAGTACATGTCCAAAGCTGATACAGAGACTCCATTTCCCACCTTTGTCCATCATGAAGCAATGCTAGGAGATCTCAGCTTGCTGAGCTGGTGCTAGTTTTTCCACTTCCAAAGAGTGCGGTACCATTATGGAGAGTCTCTGAAATGGCAGCATGTGCTTTACCTTTTTCTTGTGGGGTGGAGTACTGGAGTGGGGTGTTTCGTGCTGGACGCACATCATTGTGTGCTGGGATCGACAAACTAGACACAATGGCATGAAAGATAAAGAAAGGCCAGGTGAGGGGAAGAAATAAACAACTTAGTTCCTCAATTCACTGATCTGTTGTGCAATTCTGGCTAATGCCAAATAGTCTCGAGTAAAATACTTTTGCGTCGGCCCTGAGAACAAAGGAAGTTGCAGGAGTAAACGGGACTCATCTCCTCAATCTCGGTCTTCTCGAAAAGTCGAAATGGATATTTAATGCTAGGAAAACAAGCATTGCACAGTTCTGATAAAAAAAAGACAAATTTGTGCATTACTATCTGATTTGTTATCCATCTATTTCCTGTACACATCGAATTGGGAACATTTTACACCGAGAAAGAAATTTGCGCATTTACATGAACATATCAGCAAACATAGACCTGAACTCATGTGTGTCTTGTGAAAAGAATGGTGCTTGCTAAAAAACAACACCATATTACATTAGGACTCTGCTATAAGCAATATCCCTCAGAAATTCAAAATTGTTCCTTTGGGTTAAATCAACCAGAAATGTATTGTTGTGACTGGACGATTGTTGTTAGCTGCTTGAGGTTAGCTAATACATGTCTTGGGCCAAGACTTTCAACACCAATGTGGTTCAGAAGTTGTTCAATATCCTGCCAGGAAACACAATAGGAAGCTTAATGTCTAAAAGTAATGAATGCATAATAGGATGGAAGTATACTGATAAGATTTTTTATAGCCAACTATTTAAGGTACTACATAACTGGCCTACAACTACCCAGTCCACAGTAGAACTATACTGTAGTCTAGAAGCGTAGAAGAGGATTAATCCATTACCATTTCAATTCCCATGCATTACTAAACTCACGTTTATGATTTTTTACACAGCTTCCAACTCCCAAGTTGTCGAAAACATGCAAACATTTTCACGCGATGCCACTTTTTCTACTTACATAAAGCTCTATCTTTGATCATTTATCCTATCTTGATCCATATCTAATTATCTACTCACTTCCCACTTCAATACAAAACTGCAGTTATAGTCTGTCTAGATTAAGATTCTAAACAATCTATTGAATGCTAACTAAGGGGTTAGGGAATAGACATAATCAGGTCTCTTTTTTTAATCAAATTTCGTTCGTTAATACTTTGCATTACATAAACGCATATGAGGTTGACCAACCTTGTTTAACAAGAATATAGCATATGATGATCTTGTTGTTTCTTGGCCTTCAAAAAACAGAGGGAATTCCGTTGCCCTCATGCTCATGCTCGTGCTCGAAGGGGTAGAAGAACTTACTCCCGGGGCTATAGATGGGTCAACCGAAGGGGCATGATCAACAATATACGAATGTGAACCTCCCAACCGTAGTGGATATCGAAGAGGAACATCAAGATACGATGCAATAAGGGAGACTGCCTATGATTCGAAATGAATAAATAAAGATCAGCAGTATGTAGGTAAAAAGGACACGCTTGTAGTGTTTAAATAAAAAAGTTACAATGACTAACAACATTCAGTTATATGCCGATCTAATCTAAATGTCTCTTCGTTCTACAAGAGCATATAAACTCATAGAATGTTTTTAACTCCTAGAGAAAGGAGAGGGGAAGCAAATCCAAAGGAATGCTCAAGTCAATTTGTAGTCAATAATCTATTCATCAAGATATAAATACATACATGTGCAACATATCCGAGAAGAGTAGCAGATTTCTGAATCTCTGTCTTGTCACTGAAGTAGCTGGTCTTTTTTATAGAAAGCTTTGATAACTGTAGACCCAAAATGGCCAAAGCTGTTTGTCCGTTTTGGGAGCCATTAGGCGAAATTGCATCAGCATCTCCTGAAATTCTTCAGAAGTTAAATTTCTGTGATGATAAACTTTAAGATTAATGTTCCAGAATTCTCTGGCGCACAGTGTAACCTCTGTGAGATTGCATTTTCTTAAGAGGGACAATGAAACCAAAGTATCTCATTCTTCAAAAAAATAGAATTGAGCTTTCCATTAAATGCCAACTTCATAATAATATGTCCTAATAGTATGGAGAACATAGTAAGAAACTAAATGACTAGCAAGAGCAGTGTTACAAATCCGATCCAAGTAAGCATAACAGGTGAATATTTATACAATAAATGTACTAATCCACCCACAAATTGGTTCATGCAAGCATCAGTAGCAAGACACACAATAAGCCAGTGATTCTGGCGCACCAGTAATATGACTGATACTCTTTGTGAAAACACATGCACAGAAATTTACAGATAGCCAGTATACGGAATTGGCAACTTATGAAGATCACAACACGGACAGTGGCATACCTGGTCTAACAACGCTGGAGTTCAATCCAGGCTTGACTATGGGAGAGTGCTCCTTCAAGTGCCGCACAGGATATATCTGAGCAACTTGTCCTATCATGTATTGCTGTCTCATCCGCAACATTCGTTCCAGACTTTTAAGACGACCATGGCCACAATCCCCTGACAACAATGCACCAGGTTCCTGTAATCACCATGCATACAAAAAATGTCCTAGTGAGATTCGCGGAATATAATATTCCCACAATATCCAGTTTGTATGCATAGATTATTTTTTCTTTCTAGAACAAATGTACACAGGGTACTAAATTCAAGAGAATTTATTTTGAGTAAACAAATACATTGTCGCTTAGATGATGTTATTTACCTAGTACTCAAAGCAAGTCAAAATTTTAATCTACGAAAATACATGCCACAATCCAGTAAGTCACTGCATAATTATGTAGCATATGAATTCAGTAATGATAGATTTATCATTAGAGTTTACACGATAAAACATCCATAAATGGACATACAACTTCAGTACCAAGAAGAAAAGCAGACGCTTTCAGCAGATTTGATGCAGAAGACTTTTGTGTTTTCTTAACAGAGACTAAAAGGGAAAAAGTGCAACCATTTCTCAATCTTGTCCGCACAAGATAATACCTGCAATTTACTTTGTGCTGCGCCGGCAGTTTTGTCTGCTACTGTCAGCGTTCTGATCTTGACACAAAGTTGTTCCCTCCGATCCTCAACATTGGCAGACAATTCCTTTGTTTGCATTCTCAACTCCCCCAAAAAATCAGCACGTGACTGCACCCTCTGCCTCATTTCAGCCAACTCATTATCCTGCTGGAGAAATGTCTTTCTTGCCTGTCCATGAACATATTGGAAGCGCAAATCAAACATCCACAAGAAATCATGATGTACTTCCTAACAGACCTAAGTTCCCTTCAGAACAATTCAATCATCCATAAAACATATAAGTTGCACTGACAAATAGATTTGAATCAAGTCGCACAAATGCACGATGATTCGGATGCACCATTTTCTTTCACAATTCAAGGACCATCTAGTACGTGCGATTAAAAATGTTTATGGACCATCTAGTGTATCTGCGATCAAAATCTGACTACGAGACTTAGGTTACAAGGTATAAACACTAAAACCAGGTCCGAAAGGCGAAGCAACTGTCGCCTGCAAACCGAAGAGTGGGAAAATACCCGACATCTCCAACGGAAGCACAACTAGATTCGCGAGCAAAGCGAAGCACACCGAAGATCCAGTGTGCCAATCGTAGAGAGCACAAAAGGGGATAGCCCGCAACAGGATCCGGCGATTCCACTAACGACGGAGCAAGGAGGGCAATCATAAGCAGATCGAGTAAAAATCAAGTACCTCGAGCGCGGACTCGAGGCGCGCGGCGAGGGCAGCCTTGCGGTCCCTGGCGGCGGCGAGCGCGGGGGAGAGGCTCCAGAGGCGCGCGACCTCCTGCTGCAGCTCCTCCCAGCCGACGACCTTTGGCGCGTCGGCGCCCAGCACCTCGCTCCCCGGCACGACCACCCACCTGCTGCTGCTGTCCTCCTCCTCCTCCTCCTCCTCCGGCGGGGACGGGTCAGCGCTCGCGGACGAGGGCCCCGGGTCCATGGCCCGGGATCATAGATAGGGAGACGGTGGCCGGGATTCCGCTAGGGTTTGGAGATTTACAAGGATTTGGTGCTTCTTCTTCAACTCCGGGATCCTGCTCGCTTTTTTTTTTATTCGATTCGGTTGAGTTTCGAGTCTGAGTGGAAAGGGGCAGAATGGTGGTTCGTGACAAGGACGAGCAAGTCTGGCCCATCTCAACATTGGGCTAGGGACACTTAGCAAATCAGGCCCGGCATAGAATGATGGAATCCTCTTCGCAACACCAAACCAGAGCAATGGGCCTTTCAAAATAAAAGCAAATTCCTCCGATCTCGATTTCCCCCTTCTTTCTCCAGGTTCAACCAGATCCGGGCCGGCAGACCCCTCTTCCCCGGCGTGGCCGGCATTGAGATAGGGTGAGTGGCCCCTCCCCATGTATAGTAGTAGTAGTATAAGTTCGTCTAGGTTTGGTTTCCGCCCTATATGTGTCTACGGTTTGGTCTTCGGCGCCATGCCGATGTGGAGCGCATCACCGTCGCGTTCGAGTTGTGGGTGGTGGTCTGCGATGGTGCTTCTCTTGGCTGTGGCGGCGAGGTGTTGCTCGCGGCCATGGAGGTGAAGAAGGTCGAGTCCTCAGAGCCGGTGGTTGTTGTTGGCTGGATCTACAGCAAGGGAGCGGCGAGACTTCTCTTTCTAGGAGTGATTCCACGGTGGCGTTGCGTCCGCTGCCGTTTCCGATGGTCGAAGGACGGCCACTCCCACCTCCGTCGGTGGCTTATGTTCCTTCCGACCGGCGATAGATGGAATTGATCAACCTCCAGGTTGCCATGCCTACAAGGAGGCCCCTTGGCTCCGGTACAGCAATCTCCCGCTGCCCCGCCCGAAGTGACTTTGTCCCTATCGACGAGGCGGTCGACTGTGTTGCGGTGCTTCATTTCGGTGGAGAAGGAGCTGGACCCGATTGTGCTTCCTAGCTTACTTTTAGGGTCTTTTGTGCTAAAAGTGTAGATATGTTTGTAATTTTCCACTTTCTGCTGGCCCTTGTAATTTGTAGCTCCACCGACGATTTGGAGTGAAACGTCTCGGTCCTTCAAGTTTGTGTTTCCCGCCGCACCCCTAGGCCCAACGAGAACTACTGCCCTATGGAAATTTGTGCTTCAGGGCCCAGACTCACCGCACATCGGACTGTCTTGTACAGTGGGTGTACCCCACGGTCCACACGGCCAACCTCGCTACACGCCGAGGATGGCCGCCATCAGAACCACCGCTCCGGCTACCGAGCTCCACATCAGACCACTGCTTGTTGTGCACCCACACCATGTGCCAGATGTGAGCCCGTACACCGCAACCACCATATCTTGACGCCCCTAGGATCCTCTGGAAGTAGCAGTCAAGTATATTGTCGCTCTTCCATCGTCCCTTACTAAGCCATCGAGGGAGCCTACCACGAAAGCATGCCACGACATAGCACTACAAGAAAAGTTGCCATGGCTTCAGAATGTGAAAACGAAATTTATTTTGTTCTTATAGATAATGTATCACCTTCTTAATGATTCAGTTTTTTTCCATAGGAGATTCTTTGGTTGGAAACTATGTTCAGTTTTTTATTCATATGCTAATTCTCTTTCCATTTCTTTCTTTTTTGACTGTGATACCGTAGGGAAAGCCCATTTGGTTTGATTTTCTTGTTATATAACTATGCACAAGGCAATACAAATTCTCTTTCCATTTCGCCAAGCGTCTAGTGATATTCAAAATTTACTAAGGGGAAGTGCCTTGCGCCCTTATGGTGGGAGTTCGTTGCTAATACATACTTTTTCTATCTGAATGTGTGCTACTCTTGCAAGCATAGATGCAAAATTATGCAGTTCATTTTGGTTTGTGGCAAGCCAGGCGCTGTGCAGTTACTTCATGTTTTCTGTAAGTATTAAAGTTTGGATCACCAAAGTTTTGTACTTTCAGTAGAAACTTATCAACTCACCGAATTCTGAATTCAGTTGTATATGTCTTCACGTGCATCATCAGAATAATTTGGCAACTCCTTACATTAGTGTTTCAATCATTCAGGACTAGAACCGGCAAGTGCATTTGAGCATTTTAAGAGTAGCTTTTTTCCGATGAAGGGAATATATTAATATCAGAAGATACCAATTACACCCAGCAACAACGCACCATCCTAATGACAATACGGATGCACACAGTCAAAAAAGAGAAAAGAAGGTAAGAAAAAAGAGTCCCGCCATAGCATTCCAGCCCTAGCAACAACAATACAATCACCACCATGACAACACCTGAACTCCAGACTCTTCAAAAGCGAAGCCTCCAAGAAGGGAACGGTGCACCAACGCCGTCGTCGCCCGATCGAAGATCTTAGGTTTTCACCATGAAGATAGTCCGCACATTCAAAATAATGCCTTCAACTAGGTCATTGCCAGGCACAACCAATTAAGACCAGACCTTAGATTTTCATCCTGAATGGAAGGACTCTGAACTTCACCTGTGCTGCCGCCCCCACTTTCATACTGCTGTTGCAAGCCCAGAACACCAAGCAAGTTCCTCACCAGCGCATAGACTTTGACCTCCATTGCTAGACCTCCCAATCCGGCCATCATGATATTTGATGTCTACGGGAGCTTCTATTCTTGTAGACAGTGTTGGGCCTCCAAGAGCAGAGGTTTGTAGAACAGCAGCAAGTTTCCCTTAAGTGGATACCCAAGGTTTATCGAACTCAGGGAGGAAGAGGTCAAAGATATCCCTCTCATGCAACCACTGCAACCACAAAGCAAGAAGTCTCTTGTGTCCCCAACACACCTAATAGGTGCACTAGTTCGGCGAAGAGATAGTGAAATACGAGGTGGTATGAATAAGTATGAGCGAGTAGCAACGGTGCCGAGAAAAGTGCTTGGCGTGTAGTTGATGGTGGTGGTATTGCAGCAGTAGTAACGTGATAAAACGATAAACAAGCGATAGTAACGCGATAGTAGTAACGCAGACAGTAGTAAACAAGCAGTAGTAACTCGAGCATTATTTAGGAACAAGGCCTAGGGAATAGACTTTCACTAGTGGACACTCTCAACATCGATCACATAACAGAACGAGATAAATGCATACTCTACACTTTTGTTGGATGATGAACACATTGCGTAGGATTACACGAACCCTCAATGCCGGAGTTAACAAGCTCCACAATAATGCTCATGTTTTAGTAACCTTTAGTGTAAGATAGATCAACGAGACTAAACCAAGTACTAGCATAGCATGCACACTTGTCACCTTCATGCATATGTAGGAGGAATAGATCACATCAATATTATCATAGCAATAGTTAACTCCATAATCTACAAGAGATCATGATCATAGCATAAACCAAGTACTAACACGGTGCACACACTTGTCACCTTTGCACACGTGCGGGAGGAATAAAACTACTTTAATAACACATCACTAGAGTAGCACATAGATAAATTGTGATACAAATACATTGCAATCATAAAGAGATATAAATAAGCACCTCACTATGCCATTCAACGGTGAATAAGTATTCGTGAAATCTAGCCTAAGAGACCCACACGGTGCACACACTTGTCACCTTTACACACGTGGGACTAGGAGTCTCCAGGAGATCACATAAGTAAAACTCACTTGACTAGCATAATGACATCTAGATTACAAGCATCATCATATGAATCTCAATCATGTAGGGCAGCTCATGAGATTATTGTATTGAAACACATAGGAGAGAGATGAACCACATAGCTACCGGTACAGCCCCGAGCCTCGATGGAGAACTACTCCCTCCTCATGGGAGCAGCAGCGGTGATGAAGATGGCGGTGGAGATGGCAGCGGTGTCGATGGAGAAGCCTTCGGGGGCACTTCCCCGCTCCGGCGGGGTGCCGGAGCAGAGATCCTGTCCCCCGGATCTTGGCTTCGCGATGGCGGCGGCTCCGGCGGGTTTACGTGGGTTTCGTCAATTGGTATCGGGTTTTCGACCCGGGGGCTTCTTATAGGCGAAGAGGCGGCGCAGGAAGGTCGAAGGGGGGCCCACACCCTAGGGGGCGCCCCCCCTTGGCCGCGCCGGGGTAGGGTTTGGTGGCCCTGCCTCCCTTCTCTGGCGGTTCTCGTGTGTTCTGGATGCTTCCGGGTAAAATAGGAACCTGGGCGTTGATTTCGTCCGATTCCGAGAATATTTCGTTACTAGGATTTCTGAAACCAAAAACAGCAGAAAACAGAGACCGGCACTTCGGCATCTTGTTAATAGGTTAGTTCCGGAAAATGCACGAATATGACATAAAGTGTGCATATAACATGTAGATAACATCAATAATGTGGCATGGAACACAAGAAATTATCGATACGTTGGAGACGTATCAGCATCCCCAAGCTTAGTTACTGCTCGTCCCGAGCAGGTAAAACGATAACAAAGATAATTTACGGAGTGACATGCCATCATAATCTTGATCATACTATTTGTAAAGCATATGTAGTGAATGCAGCGATCAAAACAATATGTATGACATGAGTAAACAAGTGAATCATAAAGCAAAGACTTTTCATGAATAGCACTTCAAGACAAGCATCAATAAGTCTTGCATAAGAGTTAACTCATAAAGCAATAATTCAAAGTAAAGGTATTGAAACAACACAAAAGAAGATTAAGTTTCAGCGGTTGCTTTCAACTTGTAACATGTATATCTCATGGATATTGTCAACATAGAGTAATATAATAAGTGCAATAAGCAAGTATGTAGGAATCAATGCACGAGTTCACACAAGTGTTTGCTTCTTGAGGTGGAGAGAAATAGGTGAACTGACTCAACATTGAAAGTAAAAGAATGGTCCTCATAGAGGAAAAGCATCGATTGCTATATTTGTGCTAGAGCTTTGATTTTGAAAACATATAGAGAGCATAAAAATAAAGTTTTGAGAGGTGTATGTTGTTGTCAACGAATGGTAGCGGGTACTCTAACCCCCTTGCCAGACAAACCTTCAAAGAGCGGCTCCCATTTTATTTTATTTTTGAGTGGCACTCCTTCCAACCTTTCTTTCACAAACCATGGCTAACCGAATCCTCGGGTGCACCGCCAACAATCTCATACCATGAAGGAGTGCCTTTTTATTTTAGTTTTATTATGATGACACTCCTCCCAACCTTTGCTTACACAAGCCATGGCTAACCGAATCCTTCGGGTGCCGTCCAACAATCACATACCATGGAGGAGTGCCTTTTTTTGTTAATTAATTTGGGACTGGGAATCCCATTGCCAGCTCTTTTTGCAAAATTATTGGATAAGCGGATGAAGCCACTAGTCCATTGGTGAAAGTTGCCCAACAAGTTTGAAAGATAAACACCACATACTTCCTCATGAGCTATAAAACATTGACACAAATCAGAGGTGATAAATTTTGAATTGTTTAAAGGTAGCACTCAAGCAATTTACTTTGGAATGGCGGGAAATACCATGTAGTAGGTAGGTATGGTGGACACAAATGGCATAGTGTTGTTTGGCTCAAGGATTTGGATGCATGAGAAGTATTCCCTCTCGATACAAGGTTTAGGCTAGCAAGGTTGTTTGAAACAAACACAAGGATGAACCGGTGCAGCAAAACTCACATAAAAGACATATTGAAAACATTATAAGACTCTACACCGTCTTCCTTGTTGTTCAAAACTCAATACTAGAAATTATCTAGACTTTAGTGTTGTGGGTATACTTCAGCATAGATATATCTCGTAATGCATCCAAAAGTAGCACCGACAGATCCAACATAAGCTACAATTTACATGAAATTAAGCTGCTCTACGTATAGAGCAAATACATACAGAGAGTGCAAAAGAGGGCACGTCTAACGCCTCCAGTAGCGCGGTGACTCCGCTTGGAGGTTGCGCAGTGAATCCCAAGTGCTTTGTGTTTGGCCATGTACGCATGCACGTTCACGGTCCTTCCAACTCCCAGCGCCAATCCGCCAATGGATCTCGCATGGTTCACCAGGGAGTTGAAGCTCTGTGGCGCGGAGCTTCCCGTTGCGTAAGGCACTTGTAAATGCCTCGAGCAAAAGGGCCATCGTAATGGCCGGACCGCACTTCCGAGGACGTGACGAGTCTTGGTGGGAAGGACTCGTCGTCGCCGCCGACGCCGCTCGCTCCGCACCCGTCACGAGCACCAAAGATCGTGCAAAAAACACCTGAGTCAATTGCAACGATGATGGAACAGAGAGTGAACAAAAATCATGCATGATAATATGGGCTCGAAAAAAAGAGGTAGCCTCGCTACATTGGACACACTTATATCCGTGGATTTGAGCGCGTAAACCAAAGATCATGCACAACAAATTTGTACACACCAATTGTTTACCGACCAAACCCCGAATCAATTTATGCCCAAATATTCATCATCATCGGTACAAATCTTAAACAAAGCAAATCACAAACACTAATAACGCAAGATCTAACACAAAAGGATCGAACTAGAAACGTAATTTTAACAGCAATAACGCAAGATCTAACAAAAAAGGATTGAACTAGAAATCGCACGAACCGTAATAACGGTAGATCTAACACAAAATG
>NC_061512.1:127770926-127801612 GCF_022539505.1 Lolium rigidum
TTTAGAGAGACCAATTATGCAAACCAAATTTTAGCATGCTCTATGTATTCTTCACTAATAGGTGCAAAGTATATGATGCAAGAGCTTAAACATGAGCACAACAATTGCCAAGTATCACATTACCCAAAACATTTATCGCAATTACTACATGTATCATTTTCCAATTCCAACCATATAACAATTTAACGAAGAGGAAACTTCGCCATGAATATTATGAGCTAAGAACACATGTGTTCATTCGAACCAGCGGAGCGTGTCTCTCTCCCACACAAGCATGATGTAATCCAATTTATTCAAACAAAAACAAAAACAAAAGCAAACAAACAGACGCTCCAAGAAAAAGCACATAAGATGTGATGGAATAAAAATATAGTTTCAAGAGAAGGAACCTGATAATTTGTCGATGAAGAAGGGGATGCCTTGGGCATCCCCAAGCTTAGACGCTTGAGTCTTCTTAATATATGCAGGGGTGAACCACCGGGTGCATCCCCAAGCTTAGAGCTTTCACTCTCCTTGATCATAGTATATCATCCTCCTCTCTTGACCCTTGAAAACTTCCTCCACACCAAACTCGAAACAACTCATTAGAGGGTTAGTGGACAATAAAAATTAACATGTTCAGAGGTGACACAATCATTCTTAACACTTCTGGACATTGCATAAAGCTACTGGACATTAATGGATCAAAGAAATTCATCCAACATAGCAAAAGAGGCAATGCGAAATAAAAGGCAGAATCTGTCAAAACAGAACAGTCCGTAAAGATGGATTTTATTAGGCCACCAGACTTGCTCAAATGAAAATGCTCAAATTGAATGAAAGTTGCGTACATATCTGAGGATCATGCACGTAAATTGGCATAATTTTCTGAGCTTCCTGCAGGGCAGTGGGCTCAGATTCGTGACAGCAAAGAAATCTGGAACTGCGCAGTAATCCAAATCTAGTACTTACTTTTCTATCAACGACTTTACTTGGCACAACAAAACACAAAACTAAGATAAGGAGAGGTTGCTACAGTAGTAAACAACTTCCAAGACACAAATATAAAACAAAGTACTGTAGCAAAATAACACATGGGTTATCTCCCAAGAAGTTCTTTCTTTATAGCCGTTAAGATGGGCTCAGCAGTTTTAATGATGCACTCGCAAAAGATAGTATGTGAAGCAAAAGAGAGCATCAAGAGGCAAATTCAAAACACATTTAAGTCTAACATGCTTCCTATGCATAGGAATCTTGTAAATAAACAAGTTCATGAAGAGCAAAGTAACAAGCATAGGAAGATAAAACAAGTGTAGCATCAAAAATTTCAGCACATAGAGAGGTATTTTAGTAACATGAAAATTTCTACAACCATATTTTCCTCTCTCATAATAACTTTCAGTAGCATCATGAGCAAACTCAACAATATAACTATCACATAAAGCATTCTTATCATGAGTCTCATGCATAAAATTATTACTCTCCACATAAGCATAATCAATTTTATTAGTTGTAGTGGGAGCAAATTCAACAAAGTAGCTATCATTATTATTCTCATCAAGTGTAGGAGGCATAGTATAATCACAACAAAATTTACTCTCAGCAGTAAGTGGCACAAAAAGACCACTATCATTATCATCATCAGAAATAGGAGGCAAAGTATCATCAAAGAAAATTTTCTCCTCAATGCTTGGGGGACTAAAAATATCATGAAAACCAGCTTCCCCAAGCTTAGAACTTTCTATATTATTGTCAACAATGGTGTTCAAAGCGTTCATACTAATATTACTACCAAGCATGCAAAGAAGATTTCATAGGTTTTTTAATTTTCGCATCAAACAATCCATGTTTTAAATCAGGAAATAGAATAAGAAGCTCACTCTTGTACATTATGCCAAACTAGTGTAAACAAGAAACAACAAGATGCAATTGCAGGATCTAAAGGAAATAGCTTTGAGCACACACACGACGGCGCCGTAAAAATACTTTACCCGAGACCGTAGTATGAGAGCCTTTTACCTTTCCTCCCCGGCAACGGCGCCGTAAAAGTGCTTGATGTCTACGGGAGCTTCTATTCTTGTAGACAGTGTTGGGCCTCCAAGAGCGAGAGGTTTGTAGAACAGCAAAGCAAGTTTCCCTTAAGTGGATACCCAAGGTTTATCGAACTCGTGGAGGAAGAGGTCAAAGATATCCCTCTCATGCAACCCCGCAACCACAAAGCAAGAAGTCTCTTGTGTCCCCAACACACCTAATAGGTGCACTAGTTCGGCGAAGAGATAGTGAAATACAGGTGGTATGAATAAGTATGAGCAGTAGCAACGGTGCCGTAAAAGTGCTTGGCGTGTAGTTGATGGTGGTGGTATTGCAGCAGTAGTAACGCAAAGAAACAAGAAACAAGCAGTAGTAACGCAAGAGTAGTAACGCAGCAGTAGTAAACAAGCGTAGTAACTCAGCAAGTATTTAGGAACAAGGCCTAGGGAATAGACTTTCACTAGTGGACACTCTCAACATCGATCACATAACAGTAACGTATAAATGCATACTCTACACGTTTGTTGGATGATGAACACATTGCGTAGGAGTACACGAACCCTCAATGCCGGAGTTAACAAGCTCCACAATAATGCTCATGTTTTAGTAACCTTTAGTGTAAGATAGATCAACGCTACTAAACCAAGTACTAGCATAGCATGCACACTGTCACCTTCATGCATATGTAGGAGGAATAGATCACATCAATATTATCATAGCAATAGTTAACTCCATAATCTACAAGAGATCATGATCATAGCATAAACCAAGTACTAACACGGTGCACACACTGTCACCTTTGCACACGTGCAGGAGGAATAAAACTACTTTAATAACACATCACTAGAGTAGCACATAGATAAATTGTGATACAAATACATTGCAATCATAAAGAGATATAAATAAGCACCTCACTATGCCATTCAACAGTGAATAAGTATTCTGTGAAATCTAGCCTAAGAGACCCACACGGTGCACACACTCGTCACCTTTACACACGTGGGACTAGGAGTCTCCTGGAGATCACATAAGTAAAACTCACTTGACTAGCATAATGACATCTAGATTACAAGCATCATCATATGAATCTCAATCATGTAGGGCAGCTCATGAGATTATTGTATTGAAACACATAGGAGAGAGATGAACCACATAGCTACCGGTACAGCCCCGAGCCTCGATGGAGAACTACTCCCTCCTCATGGGAGCAGCAGCGGTGATGAAGATGGCGGTGGAGATGGCAGCGGTGTCGATGGAGAAGCCTTCCGGGGCACTTCCCCGCTCCGGCAGGGTGCCGGAACAGAGATCCTGTCCCCGCATCTTGGCTTCGCGATGGCGGCGGCTCCGGCAGGTTTCGTGGGTTTCGTCAATTGGTATCGGGTTTTCTGACCCGTGGGCTTCTTATAGGCGAAGAGGCGGCGCAGGAAGGTCGAAGGGGGCCCACACCCTAGGGGGTGCGCCCCCTTGGCCGCGCCGGGTAGGGTTTGGTGGCCCCGCCTCCCTTCTCGCGCGGTTCTCGTGTGTTCTGGATGCTTCCGGGTAAAATAGGAACCCGGGCGTTGATTTCGTCCGATTCCGAGAATATTTCGTTACTAGGATTTCTGAAACCAAAAACAGCAGAAAACAGGAACTCGGCACTTCGGCATCTTGTTAATAGGTTAGTTCCAGAAAATGCACGAATATGACATAAAGTGTGCATATAACATGTAGATAACATCAATAATGTGGCATGGAACACAAGAAATTATCGATACGTTGGAGACGTATCAATATTCTCCGCCTCTAACTTCACCCAGGACCAAAGTCACTGTATGGCAAGAAAGAACAGAGCTTCGTGACGCTCCCTCCGAAACCAAACGGTCGGAATAAACGCATGGGTGCGCACGACCGAAAACCACCACGTCTGGCAAAACTCCAGGTAATATATGCACTGTTACATTCGCCAGTGATGTCTTCCGGAACTCAACACTCCGGCCAGATCAAAGAAGGACACACTCAGGCAGATCTTCATCTTCGCGCAAGAGGAACCCTAGAACAACCACCTTTATTCAAAGCAGCCGTGCCAACAACCCCCACGCCATCGGCCGGCAGCAGAGGAGGAGACGACATGCCGCGATCGAGGAAGGCAACCTGCTCGGCTACAGGCTTGGTGGGAACGGGCAGCCTACTCGTCTTAGATCAAGCCGCCGCTGCCACCGGAACCCCACCGCCACCGTAGACCATCGCCGGCCGCCACACCTCCGCGTTGTCCACCGCAGCCCTCCTCTGCAGATCACCCAAGCCCGCCGACACCTTGCGCCCCGCCCCGCATGCAAAGCCGTACGTGCCCTCCTCGCCCTCCGCCTTTGGCGAGAAGGGTGCCGCCACCGCCGCCGGCGAGGGCAGCGGCCAGGCAGGGCCGGCGAGGGGCGGACTGGAGGCGGCGGCGCGGTTCCTCCGGGATCGCCCAGGCGGGGGCGACCCGGGAGGTTAGGGGGAGGCGGCGGATGTGTGCGGGTGTATTTAAATTTTTTATGAATTATTTCATTTTCTGCTATGAGAATGATCGGCGGGTGAAACCGGCAACCAGCGCGCCCGGTGGACGCCGCATGCGGTGCTGTGGTGGCATCAGGGCATCTCAGCGGCGCGACGCAAATGGTCGCTGAGCGACCGTTTTCGTCCGCCGTGACCGGAAATGCGTCTGGGCCCTGCTCCAGCGGGGCGACGCAAAGTGACCGGCCTTCGCGGAGACGCAAACCTGGCCCAAATATGCGCCAGGTTTGCGTCTCCGCGGACGCTTGGCGGACGCGGCGAGCGTCCTCCATTTCTTACCCGGTCCCGCAAGTCGGCCGAGAGCAAAATCGACCGCTTCGACCTGATTTCTTTTTTCACCCTCGTTGGTGCCCTAGTGCAACGCCCCCGCCCCAATCCCCGCCGTCCGCCGCAGTACTCGCCGCCGGCACCGTTGTCGTCGCGCGGGAGAGCAGGATCGTACTCGGGGTTGGGGCTCCGGCGCGAACCTGCCGGCTGTTTTCGGGCGAAACGTTGCCGGTTGCGCCGCCCTTCCGCGTCGCCCACGACCTGTTCGACCTATTGCGCCGGTAGGTTCCTTCTCCTTTTTCGGCGCGATTTGTGCGCGGCCATTGATCAACAGTTCGTATCGACGCAGATGGACGCGTGGCATATGGTGGAGAAGTTCCGCGCGGAGATCGTTGACTCCTCTTCGGACGACGAGTCCGATCATTCGGCGCACACATTGGCAACTACTGCGGCCTCCATGATCCACGAGTTCACCTCAAACCCGGGGCCGCAGCACCGGGGCTCTGTGAAGGGGCGCTCGAAAAACCTGCTCCAAACAGCTGCAGACGGATCTGATTGAGCATCAATGGACCATGGCTGGCCATGAAGATCATGCCTAGAGGACTAGTATCTTATTTTCATGTAGACTTTTAAAAATTTAAATGTTATAACTATGACTTCGTTGAAATCATATTTGTTGTTTCAAAACTTCATATTTGATGCAAACGCGGAAATGCGTCGCGCCGCTGGAGCCACCCCAGGGTGCAAACGGACGCGCGGACAAAAACGGTCTGTCTCGCGTCCGCCGCGCGACGCAAACGGACATTTCGGACGTCCGAAATGCGTCGCGCCGCTGGAGATGCCCTCAGCATGTAGCTCAGTGGATGGGAAGCCTCGGCACTGATGCGGGTGGAGCATGCCGTGGGCATTGAGTTGAAGGTCCGTTGGCGGTTAATTCTTCTTTCTTTTACATGCTAGCTAACGAGCCAACAAGGTACAAATGGATTGATACTTCTTTCTTTTGCCTTTTGATAGTTTTTTTCTTGACCAATTGCTTTAGAACGCATTGCCTTCTTTCATAAGCTGTAGTATGGGCAATATTATGGTTGACACAAGTAAAAAATATGTTGCTTGGTGTAATGAAAATAAGATTACTGAAAGGCATATACACATTGCTGCTATTAATTTGTCTATGGAATTTAGTTGGGTCATTTTTTTTCTAGTGAGGAGGTTATCCAGTATTCAAATTTACTAATCCAAGGTGTTTTACTTACTGTTGACAATAGATTTACTCTGATGAACACTACAACTTTGAAGTAGTACAACAAGAAACTTAATTATGAAGCATCAATGTGGTTAGCCTAGAACAGAAGAAATAATAAGAAACCCAGGAAATTTGTAGCTCAAGTCAAATAAAATCAGTAATATTGATCAGGTGGATGAACACCCAGTGGGATTTTAACACAACCATCCAGAAGTAAAAGGATACTACTGATAAAACAGGCGTGCCACATGAGATTAGAGTTTAATATTACAGATTAATTTTACTTTTAAGAACATGATCATCTTAAAAGTACCTCTGGAGAACAAGGATCCGATGGTTTTTTCTAGGCACTCTTCAATATTTATAGATCCAATGTCATTATTTGGAGCAACGTTAGCTGCTTGCTATTTATTTTCGATCATATGCATTTTCACCTTGAATTATATCATGCAGCTCTCCGCTTCTTTCAATGTTCTTACAATCCATACATTTACAATTCTTCGAACAGAGGATATTGCATCTTCAATGTTTGGGGTAGCTCAGAGGACGTTTGCTATAATTTAGTGTTGGTATTTCTCTATTTGATCAAATTCAGACGATTGTCTCACTCTGTTGGCAAGTTGTTCTATGATAAGTACTTAAGTAAAGCTAGATGTTATTTTGCCACTCCTATACCAATAGAACTGTTAGTTTCAGATTCAGTTAGTAACTAGCAAGTTTGAAAAATAGAAATTGCTGGAAGTGCAAGGTAACTATCCTCATAGTTATTTGAAAAGCATGGTAACTAACCTCATATGTTTGTTTCATGTTCGCAAGTTTTTGTATCTCGAAAAGACAGTAAACAAGCTTCAAGGCAGATAGCTACTTGAAGTTGCCTTCTAAATTTACCCCATAAAACTTATTTAGGAAAACTTAGAACCCTTACTTGAAGGTGATGCTGACAAGGTATTTTCGTACTTAAAAAGTGATCAAACCTGAAATGTAGTACGATATATCGCATTTTGATGTGTGTAGCAAAGCAGGCCAATCCAAGTGAAACCAAATATGCACACATCATGCAAAAATAAACGAGAACAACAAGAAACGGCGCAGCAACGTGCGCAAGGTCCTTCTAGTTTTGAAGATCTCCAGAACTAAACTCCATATAGAAATTGTCCGCGGGGTAGTCAGTGGTGAAATGATATGCCCGTCATTGATCCATTTCTGTCCTAATTTGGACGATGGTCCATAGGATATAATTTTTTCAACCTCTCCTCCTCTGGCTCCTTCTCACTGGTGCTGGCTCGTCTCTTCTTTTGCCCTCTCCTTGTATGTTGCGGTTCCGGAGATGTGGCCCCCTTTGGACCATCCCTACAAGCGCTGCGCTCTTAGGCACATTAGGAGATAGGATCGTCTTAGCGGCAGGCCCATGTTGGGGGTTCAGTGCATCTCCAATCGCTTGCTCTTGGTCAATGGGCATGTCATCCTCCGCGCCATGATAGCCATCCAGATCCACAAATGAAGGTGCGCAAGGGCCCAAAGGAGATGTTCCCAGTGGTGGAGTGCAGGCAGTGGTCAACGATGGGGATGAGCCAGTGGATGTTCCACACAACTTTATCGCCGCCTTCGGCCACTTGATGGCATGCCCCTTGTACTGTCCTAGTGTGTTGCATTCTGGTTCAGGGTGGTCGCTAATTTTTAAATCGACAAAGGGGTCAAGCACCTTAGTCACATCCACCCTCGCCATGTCTGGTGCTAAATCCACACAGTGCATTGTTTTTGGGTACACTTGCCCATGTGCAACCGTCAGCATGCTGCCGAGCATTGGGGCCATGAGTTGGCACGGAGTGATGACCTGAAAAACATATATACGATAGATTTATCATCGATGTTAGATTCCGCACAATGAAACCAAGTCATATTGCAACAATTGGTTGAGTCGACGACACTTACAGTGATGTCATCAATTGGATTTGGCTGCCCGGGGGCAATTCCTGAGACAGAGGCGCTGCTACTTGGTCCAACAATATGGAAGGGCAACATCTGGGTATCAGGATGCAAGGGTGGATGTCCTTGCCCCTGATCTCTTTCCGCCAATATGCGGGTATCAGGATGCAAAGGTGGACATCCTTGTTCCTGATCTCTTTCCGCCGATATACAGGTATCAGGATGCAAGGGTGGATGTCCTGGTTCCTGATCTTTTTCCGCCAATATAAAGGTATCAGGATGCAACGGTGGACGTCCTTGTTCCTGACCTTGTTCCTGACCTCTTTCCGCCAATATACGCCGCAATGTCGCCTCGGCAACCGCCGCAACTCGCTCCTCGAAATGAGAATCACGCTCATACCTGGCTCTCCTCCTCTGGCGGGCAACCTCGGGAGCTTCGGGGAAATATATCTTCCATGGAGCCCCATTCCCGACGCCTCTCACACGGCCACCAACCTCCTTCCCACCAAGAGCCTTGCTGAGAGGATCTTCCCACCTCTCGCCATCAATGGAGTCCTGGGAGCTTTGAGATTGAGGTTCATGGCTTTGTTTTTTCTGCAAGTAACATCAATCGCTTATTGAGGTCTACTTAATCAGTAACATGTTGAGCATATATAGGTATCACTCATCTACACTTAATCAAGTTCAAAATGAAACAACAATCAACACAACCAAACACTCAAATAGATCAGAATGCAGCCTCTCTTAGAACAATTTAACAGTGATAAAGTAACAGGCTAACCAATATGATATATTACATGAATCACGTAAACTAGCAAGATCAAAACAGGTGCACCATACCTACACTAAGCAGGTATAATATACTGGATGGAACAAAACCCTGTAAAATAGCAAGCTACAAGCATCCATATCGGCACATCTTTCACCATCCACATGACCATTTGTCAAATAAATACTACTATTTTCCAGTAACATATCTTCATGTTCTAGCAAAAAGAACCAGTGTCTTGGAATCCAACTTCAAATTATACATCTGTAGCAAATGCTCAAATAGATGATCAGCTATCTAATTAATTTAAGCCTGTTATAGAATTAATTGTTCTAGCATCTTGATCTGATGTTCACATAAAATTGCTCTAGGGCAGGGCCTTTAGGACTAAATTAACCATTGCTACTCTTGGTGGTTCCAACATCCCAACTAGCAAATACCATTGTGCATACTGCAAGCATTACCACTGGTACCATTATCAACTTTCCAGCAGAGTACATGTGCATATGACTACCTAGGATGACCAGTATGAGTAAACCGATTGCCAGGTTAAATTCCTATTTATCTAGGGATTAGTATTCAGATGACTAGAAATGACCTACTTAGAAAACCAGTAGGGTATTCATCTAGAGACTCCTGCACAGAAAAGCATACCACAACATCACTGAACCTTCAGATCCTAAGAAAAGGTCCAAACAGAAGTAGTACGACAATGCCATGAATAATCGGGGATCTACTTGGATCACCAGGAGTGAACACGGGTGGAGAAATAATAGTTTCTAGTAGAACATCACACTATCACAGGCGTCCTACATGCCTCCATGGGGTGCTTAATCACTCTTTTGAACAAGTAAATAACTTGAGTAAAATCTGCCTGAAGATGACTGCAAATGATCATGCCATGCTCATGTTAGAGATTTGCATTTTGATTCATTTTTAAGTCAGCTGCAGCTACTCAAGCTGAAGGGTGTACCCGCAAAAAAAAACTGAAGGGTGAAGATTAATTGACTTTCACACATATTCACAAGGTACAAATTTACATGATATCAAACTCATACCATTTCCCTATTTATTTCAGAAGTTAAATCTCAGCTCAAGAACAGATTAGGCTCCTTATGGTTAAACAAGAATGGAAGCTGAATTTGGGTTTCAGGTTTCTACAAGCTTCCTCTGAAATTTAATGGAGAGAGTAACGTGTGGGCACTTCTATTGCTTCAGCTAAATCAGTGTCCTGCCTCCTGTAATCACTTGATAAAAATGCTATGTGAATCTATTTGGTCACAAGAATCCTCATTTATGGCTGGCCAAAAGGGTTAGGCCTGAGAGCTAACTCTGCTGTCAAAAGTCAGGCACAGATGTTGTATTGATCATGGTGGAGTAATGTATACCCTGCTCCAATTAGACAGGTGCAGCCATGATGACACTACAAAGCTTCATGGAAAGGTTGAGGTGTTAGTGGACAAATAGTTCTGATGTAAGGCCTGAAGATGGTGTTTCTGGGATCTAGTTCCTCACTTCCTCCCTTTGAATCTGAACATGAGTTGGTACAGCTGGCTACTAATGTGACTAAAGTAATATGACAATGCAACAAAAAAGATACACACAAACGTAGTCTTTATAATCAGAAGTTGCTTTCATAGTTAAGAGGTTACCAGCTTATCAAACACCTCCGCGAGTTTCTGGTGTTTGAAGACCGGTTCTCCCGTCACTGGGTCAAATGATGCGCGGGCCCTAAGAAAATCCCTTGCACGCCCTGGCTCGATGCACGAGAAAGGGGGTTCTTTCCCAGCCGCAATCAACGCTGCGTCCTCCTTGTCCCATTTTGGCTTCTTCCCTAAGTAACCACGGCTGCCGAGTTTGTGAAAAAACTTGTTCTGCGACCGCATGTGCTTCCCCCATTCACTCTTCTTCTTGAATTCATCATTCGTGCGAGACAAAATGAACTGCTTCCAGTCCTCCTCATCTATTTGAGGCCATTTCTTCTTTATCACGGACTCGAAATCTTCTTCCTTCATAGCATTGGCTGTGGTTCGCCACGAATTCAAGGCTTTGGTCATCATGCTTAGCGCTTTAGTTCTGACTCTTTCTTTGTCATCACCAGGGACGATGTATCGATTGAACAGCTTGTTGAGGAGCCTTTGTCGAAGGTTCTCGTGCTCTTTTGACCTTAAGTTCGTGCATGTGATCTTCACGGTTTCACGCACGATGCAGCCTATGGCGTTGCTGTAACCCTTTGAAAACTTTACTGGACTGGCAGGAACACCTCGGCCATCAACTCGAGTGATTACGAAGGTCTCGTCAGTCAACTGGTTTGGTCTCCTAGCCTTGCGCGCCTTCTTTTGCTTAGGCATCTGGTCTTGCGTGGCTTCAGAGTCAAGACCATTTTCTTGTTCATTACCAGACGCGGTAGGTGTAGACTCTCCATCATCTGACACATCGTCAGACGAGTCGTTGCTCTCTTCGGAAGGAGGCTCATTCGTATCTTGGGATGCTGCCGAGCCATCTACCGGGGTATGTGACGAAGAGGGGGTTCTTGCGGCCATTCTGCAAATAGAAAACTACATTTGTTTAACACGACAACACAATAGAACTACAGGTGCAATAATAATGCCTAAATTTTTTTTGCATCATATAAAAATATTATGGCATAAAAAGCAATAAATACTATTCTAAACACAGAATTGTAAATAATATGGAATTGCTAACATGTAGCAGACGGACAGAATTTTGATGGGAGAAAAGTTATAGCAGTACTAATTTGCGCATATCATCAGATCAGATCATTTAGTCAGATATCTAAACACATCTTCCAATTAAGAAACCAGTTTGCAGTGCATCAGTCAGCTGGTAGCAAAAAAAGAAATCCAGAGCTCTATATGCACTCTGATGACTTAATGTTTGCAGCAACATCCAGAGTCAGATAAGAGATCATCTACCTAGTAACATGATTCTACAACCAAGTGATCAAAGAAATTCTGAAATCTGAATCAGTTGAGACAGGAAACATAAGTCTGAACTGCAACAATTGCTCTTAACTGAATTCACAAACGACTGTTGCATAAAGATGCAGTGAAACGTATATACTTCAGAAATGAAAGAAAACTTAAGATGTAAAGGAAAAGATCTATTTTTTTTGTATATGTGTACAACACTGTTGTCTTTGTTTCCTCAAAGTTCATCTTTATATCTTATCATTCAAGTTCACATGTCACTGACACATGCAGTGCAATTTTTTTCCATAGCTGTACATTTGCGGTGCCATGGTTTGTCCCCTTACCAAAACATTTCCCCAAATAACTCAATATTGCACTACAATTTTAGAGACAGATAGATAATCGATGAGAGTATGACACAGAAATTAATTCGCCTGCCAAATCGAAGAGCTCGCCTCTAAATCTGCATACATCAACAGAATGGAATAAAGTGTTCCCAAGAAAATTTAGCGCTGACCTTGATGTCGACCTAGTATCGGTGATGACCGGCGAGGGGGTAGGAGTGGGCGGTTCGGTGATGACCGGACCTCCTGTCCTACTCCTGGTCCTGGACCCCTCCCCTCCTCCTGGTCCTGGCGAATCGGCGAGCTCCCGGATCGAGGCGGCCGCTAGTGCAAGCGCGCACAGGGGCGGGTGTGTTGGCGGCATCAAGGTGGGGGAGGAAGGGGTCGCCCGGGAGAGAAGGACGGTGGCGGCGGCAGTGGTGACGGCCCGGAGCGGCGGAGCAGCGACGGCGGTGGTGGGATTTTGCCAAGTCCGGAAATTAGGGGAGCTTCTTACCAACGACGGGCATTCTGATTGGTACTTCGTCCACGCCCAGCGCAGCGGCCTTATAAGTGACTGCTCCCGCATTCGTGCTTGTCACTGGTGTTCTTTTGGGATTAAAATAAACAGTGCATAATTAGGCACAATTATATTTCACCAGACAACACGAAACAAATTTCACTCTATTTCATCAGAACTGCTCAAATGGAAACTTCATTCCATTTCACCAAAGTGCACAAGTTTACATTATTCCAACGGTTAGCTAGTGGACCTTTTTTTTTTCCAACCGGGCTAACCCCTTTCCATTTATCGCTTAACGGAAATACAATTTTTTGTAGAAGTCTTTTACAAAACAACTAAAATAAAGAGAAGAAAGTAGTGGGGATAGCGAGGTGGGGCATCAATGGAAAACCTGTTGTGAGTGCTCGATATCAAAACACTCGCAACAGGGCAAGGCACGTGACCAACCTAATCGCCTAGTAGAAGCATTACAACCAAATGGAGAAACAAGTTTTACAAAAGGAGAACTATCCAGAACGCCAACACGCCACCCAGAGAGCAATCTTCTCACTCACACAACCGTCGGGAGCTCCCTCGGGCATCCCAGGTAAGCATAAACTTGAGGGAACCGTTCTACCTGCTAAACTTGACGCTACCAACATCAGCTGCTTCGCGTTGTTCTTCACCTTGTCCTGATTGCCCCCTTTCACCAGCCTTGCCAGTACATAAGAAAAAATCAAACTATGAACATTTCCTCCATCGGGTTTTGCATGATGTACTTATCAAAGGTGATTTTATTTCGGACAGTTCAGATGACCCAACATACAGGGGAAATACCAATCATATAAGACCGCTCACCACCAGGTAAAAACGAGTGGAACCACACGAAAGCTTGCCATAAGTTTCTAGGACAAATAGAAGTACCCAATTGATGTTTGCAAGCGTACATGTGGAAGTAGCTAATTTCAAAATGAAGAGTATTGAATCAACAAGTTGAATTGTTGTGGTGTACCTCCAAGTTATCTTTGGTCCAAAACAAGAGTGTGTGGAGTGATTGGTTATTGGTGTGAACAAAGTAATAGTAATAAAAAGGAAAGCGAAAGGGAGTAGAGCGAGTGATTATTAAGTATTTGAAACTACAATAAGGATAAAGAGTTTTGAGGGAGTTGTGGATTAACCAATAGCATAGTTGTAAAACATGATTAGGACTTATGATGTCCTTGTAGTATGTATGCACGGGCGGAGTCACATAAAGGTGTACATAGGCGCCATGTGCTATGCACCCTGCATAACCACCACCAGTCCTCCTATATTAGCATGTCACCGGACTTCACCAATGATTAAGGGTTCCCTCATGGTTACAGATATAGTTCTAGGATATCCGTTATTCCCTCGTGGATAGTAGGTGATGGGGTGTGATGGAACTCTCTCCTTTTGACCCCTAAACCACCAACTACCTACAACGATGATTTCCTCCAAAGTCCTCGAAGGGGGCAAACTATTGTGTTGTCGACTTCACATAATATCATCGCAAAAAATCACTACATACATGTTACAAATGAAGACACCACAAATCACTACTAGGGTTCCTCCATCTCTCCAAGGACAAATGAAACTACTCACACATGGAGGCTAACAACATCACCATGATTATACGAATGCAGTACAAGGGATCAAACAAGTACACGTGTAAAGCCTCACTAGGGTTCGGGATGACAACGAGATGAAAGCGAACGTTGATGGCGATGGTGATGGCGATGATGATGATGATGATGGTGATGGTGATGATGATGATGATGATGATGATGATGATGATGATGATGATGATGATGATGATGATGATGATGATGATGATGATGAAATCGATGATGAAAATGAAATCGATGATGAAGCCTCCAAGATGCAAGCCCCTCTGCAAGTTCGCCCACCAAATCCCTTCCGGAGGTGAGGTTTCTCTATTTCGTGGCGGCTCTGTAACTCGGATCCCTCATACCACAGTGAACATCTCTTCACAATTTTGACCTTTGACTCGACCCCAAGGTGCGTGGGTAAATGTTTGGAAGGTATTTATTGCCTCCAATAATCATATTTCTGCCCAAAAATGACCTCTTTAATTATATTTTATTAACCTCTTGATTTCTGGGATCATGGTGAAACAAGTTGAAAAGGTGTGCGCGAGCGTAATGAAAAGTCAAAATCCTATCGCTACTAATGCAAAAACTTAAAGAAAATCACTATGCAATTTGCACTCATCACCAATACCTTGTGCATGGCACCCCAAACTACCTTGGCAACAAAACAACCAAAAAAATGTTGGGTAGATTCAAGTTCACTCAAAAGCAACACAAAGGAGATCATAACCACTTACGTTTTTCCCATTATCTCTAGTCAAGATGACATTTTGAAATAAGTTCCACATAAAAATCATTATCTTCAAAGGAATGTCTTCTTTGTAGATCTAGTTATTATGAGGCTCCGAGATATCTTTCTCGAAATACCGGTAGACAGATTTAGTAGTAAATTTGGACGTCTTACCCAAAGACCAAGGTACAATATCAAGGGATGTATTCAAAGGCAACTGTTGAATTCAACCAGAATCGAGTCCCATTATTCCAGGAGGTTAGAGTGTAAAGGCATGCGGAAGGGAAGAATCATGTTAGAATTAAAGAATTCTTGTATACTGCACTCTTGCCTTAGCCAAAAGCTAAAAAAAATTGAGGAAATCAGTCAACCCGGAAGAGGAGAAAGCAGCGGGCCAAGAAGATGAGATCATGGATGACGCTGGTCGGAACAACTCTCCACCACCATAGAACCTGCTTCCACCGCAACCGCAAGTACCCCTGCACAAATCCACGATGATCCCGATAGATACGAAGATCTCTTGGTCACACCCATCACACTAGATCGTGTAAGGGAGGTAACCAAGCTCGATGTCATGCGTGACGAACTTCTCACGAGAGTGATGGCTCCCAAGTGTTGGAGATCAATTGTAGTACTTTTCAATAAACAAAGGTTGTCGAACCCACGAGGAGCTGAAGGTATTGGTGAGAAAAAATAACAAAAAAGTAGTAATAATAAAGTAACGGTTTTCGGTGTTTTGGGTATATAGTTTGCAATAAAAGTAAAGTGCGGAAAGTAAATAGCAAATAAGTAAATGCTCTCAATGAGAGAAAAGCTCAATCCTCTACGCAACAAGAGGAAAAGCTAAAGTGTGTGTGTTTATATGAGACAAATGTTTACGAGGGTAGCATGGATTCACTAGCATCTGAGTTCTAAACAACATGATAAATATCTTGTCAAGTTTTATCTATAATAACTAAATAGGAGCAACCCACTAAGATGAATTCTCTCAACATGCAAGCATGCCACCTCATCAGCCCTCCACATCATCTTTTTCGCCACATCATTAATTTGTCCTCTTCAGTTTTGTGCAGTAAAAAAAATCTATCTATCATCCGTCCACTCCAACAGGCGAACATGCACCAGGCAATCAATTCGCCATGAAATGCCCTTCCCTCCCAGTCGCTCCCTGTAGGCTCTGTGTCTCCTCTGCTCCCCTCCCCATCATGCACATCTCTGTATGTAAAAAAGAAATCTAGCACCACCATAGGCAGCACCGCCATTTCCCCACACAAAAAAAAGAAGCTACTGATGTCAACTTCTTTGTCCTACGATGGCGGCGCGCCGCAGATTGTTGTCGTCGACGACTCATGCGCTTCTCTTCCATGGTTTTCTCCTCTCTTCATGTCCACAGGAATGAATATTCCATGTGTTCTTTTTTGTTGTTCCCAAATCAGGTTTTCTGAATCTCTACTGCCATTGGTTTGGTGTGCTGTAGTCGACGACTCGATGGGCAAGGAGCGACACAACAATGGATCGAATGATTTTGTTCTCTCTCTAACGGTTAGGTGGTAAGATCAGATTAGTTTTCTACTTTGTTAGTATAAAGGTTCTCCTACTCCGGTATATGTTGCTGACCTCTCAAACTGCTTATCCCTCTTATCCAGTTGCATGTAGTGCTCTCTAGGTTGTAGATAAATTATCCAAGTAAGCTAGCGTACCTTGGTGGCTTGGTGCAGCAGAATCTAGATGAAGGTACTTCCTTGCTTGGATATTCTCATTGTGCATTGATATGATGTCTTTCTAACGAATGATGGCTTGCAATCTTAAGCCATTGGCCTCTTGCACCTGTAGCAGTCTAGCCTGGATAGTCGTACCTGTCTGCTGCATCCAAAACGGATCCGTCCTAATTAACAACGCATGCATGTTGAATCTTACAAACTAACTAAAACCTTCTAGATACTAGGTGATCAACCATAAATCTTCAAAATCGCTACTATGGTCAGTTGTACCTTTTCTGGTCTTGCAGGCTATAAAAAGGAAAATCACTTGTGTTGTCATTATCATGTGCATTGCTTAAATGGATATCCAATGATTGCTACTATCAATTTCGTTGGCTCATCAATCCTTAGGCTGGGACGACCATCGGTCCACAAAGAGGTTCTACTACATCTTCTTAATATCTAACTGATTATTTGTTTAGTTTGATCTGTTTTCTATGTTGTTATAGACTTATAGAATCATCCACGATGAATGAGAATTTGTCTACTTTTTTAAAAAAATGTATACTGCAACAAAATTATTACTTTATGTTCCTACTTCACACTCATACTTTTTATTTCCCCAAATAATTCCACATGTATTTTCTTCAGAATAGATCCCATCCATTAGCAATTCTTTACAATCTATATCAAGCACTCGACATGGGTGTTTTAGATTATCGAAACTTGTGATTGGTTATCTTTGTTTGAAAAAATATCCAATCATGTATAAATATTTCTGCGCAATGAAAATGGTGCATTACTTTGAAATGTTCCTTAATTACACTATACCTTCCGGGGGGTTTCGAGTGTGTTCTTATGTGGAATCCAAAGTAGGACATAAGTGTCCCGCCGCAACGCGCGGGGAGTTATCTAGTTCAATTAGGGGCGGAGCCTTAATTAGGTGCAGCCATAAGCATGTGCAAATACATCCCTTATGATGGGTCATAGAGCTATTTTCATGTGCAAGTATAGGAATCATTAAGACATAAATGTCCCATCATAGCCATAAGATTTAGGGTCCCCGACATAAACCCCTCTAATGCAACCCATAGTGTTGGAAGGCGGTTTCTGTCATTCCGACCCCTCCAACACTAATGCAGTACATCAAAGTGCAGCCCTATGAGCCCATATAGGTGAAGTAGTATGCAGTCGATGTTCGTATACAACCATCGTAGAACAACATAACAGATATAAAACTTGACCAAATACTCACTGCACATCATATAGAATCATAGCCAGATCATCCTATGCCCTCGGGAACGTGGGGAACTACTCACAAGTGACAAACATAATATGCACGAGAGGCATAATAGTTCCAACACAATCTCAATATATAATCTCCCCAACAAATAATGACAAAGTACTAATCACAAAACAATATCCGGGGTTCAATTCAACACAAACTATGAGGGGGATGACGTCGATCTCGTAGATGGTGATGGTGCTGGTGGATATGTTGATGGAGATGCCTCCTCCCACGCCAAGGAGGAGTGGGGATGTCAATGGCGTCGCTTTCCCCTTCACCGGAGGCACCGATGCAGCATGATCTGCCCTCTCCCGGAGTAGGAGGGGACTTTCGCCTCCGCCGCCGCCTCAATAAATCTCGGAAAAATATGGTTTAGGTTTTTGGGCAAAACAGAGCGTTTGGGATAAAATGGGGGCCAAAACGATGTCTGAGGTGCAAACGGGGGTGGGTGGCGCGACCAGCAAGTTGGGTCGTGCCACCCGTGCTCGTTTGCACCTCGTGGCCCCTCTCGCTTGTTTCTTTCGCTCACGACCTTCCTTCGGGTGAAAAAATGATCAGGTAATTTTTCCTCGAGTTTTTGCGATCCAGAAAGTCCTGAAACAAATAAAATACGAAAAAGGAGGTTTTCCGCCTCCCAGGAATTAAAATACCAAAGAAGGGGACTTTGTAGGAAAGTCCCAAAAATCATCTAAAATACAGAAATAACAATGTATGAAGGCAAATAACAATGAAAACTAACTCTGTATGTAGCAATAATGATGATACACAATGCACATATAGACTCCCCTAAGCTTAAACCTTTGCTCATCTACGAGCAAATAAGCGAATAGATCATATCATGCATCAATGAGCTTATGGTTGATAAAAGAAATATGAGCATTGTATCATCAACTTATGCATATTCAATTGTAAAGAAAGATTTCTGAACCAACAATCATACAAATATAACTTCATAAGTATAAACTCTAGCAATTACCTCTTGCCGTTTGAACAAGATAAACCATTGCATGTTGGACAGTTGAACAATGCTCCATATGTGTCTATGAATATAGATCACTTCTTTGCTTGGCCTTTTACCAACTTGCTCTTCATTTACTTTGCCTTTGTACCGAAGATAAACTCTCATAGAGCAACTAGTTACAAGAAGATGAATTGCTAAATGACAAGAAGAGCATGAAAGTTTAATGTTCATCAAACACTTTCCTTTTCCTTTTTCCTGAAAAGTTAATAGTCTTTTCCCTTAGTAACCAGTATAAACGTTATTCATGGATATTTCAATCATGTCATATGCTTTACATCCACTTTTGTCTTTCACTTTCCATGGCTAACTGAATCCTCGGGTGCCGACCGTTTCATTCACAAACTTGTTTGAGCATATGTATTGAAATATCCATGACATCAGTTTACCCGTCGATTACCAAGTAGCACAAGAATGTCTCATACTTCCTTGTCATCTCCTCTTCCTAACTATTTGTTCTCCAAGACCACATCTCCAACACAACTTCAAGGATTCTTTTTAATTTTCTTATAATGTTTAGTATTGCTTGCATGGATCTTTCCTTTGTTGCAAGCCATACTTACAAAATTCAATGCTTGTCCAACATGTTCAGGTTAATTAAGTTCAAGATAAGATGTGACTAAAATTTATAAATATGAGGAACACATCTGTGTGAGTGTTACCCATAAATCTCCATACAAAAGAATCATGGATGACACCATACTTCCAATTTCATTAAAACCCCACTTGACCAAAGATAGATGATAATGCTCTAAGAGCTCTCTAAACTATAAGAGACTTGATACTACTAGATAAAAGCAAATATCAAACTAAGATGACAAATTAAAACGATATGATAAACTAAAAAGCATAAAAACTTATTATAACTCCCCCAAGCTTAGTTTGTTGAAGTGGTGTCGTCCTTCTTCTCCTGATGCTTCGGGTCACGATGTTATTTAAGCTCGTGAAGCAAAGTCATCATGAGGTTGCAGGCTTCCTTGAACTCATGAGTTCCTTGGAGCCTTCCCACCAGTACTCATGCGAGTTGTGCGCCTAAAGTTCTTAGGCGGCGACACCACCCTCACTACAGCAAGAGGTATAGGAGGGGGTGAAGCTTCCCCTTAAACTCAGCGTTGGTGATGTACTTGTGGTCCTCTTCTCCTCCCTCTTCATCATCATCTTCTTCTTCTTTCTTCTGCTCCTCCCTTTCCTCCTCATCTTCATCTTCAAAGGGATCCCTCCTCTTTCTCCTCCTTCCCATGGAAGAGCGCTCGGAGGAGTCCTCCGAAGACATAGCTAGGGTTTTTGGTGGAGACAATTCTGAAAGACAGGGTAGAAAACAATGTTCGCTCGAAAAAGACTCTATGCAAGATTAGATCGACATAGGGGGTATATATTGACGGGTTTTAGGTAAATACGAAGAGTTTGAGTCGAAAATGCGGCGAAAAGGAAGTCCGAGGCGCGAACGACCACATGTGGCGCGACCAGAAGTTTGGGTCGCGCTACCTTGGCTCTTTCGCCCCTCGTGGCTCCGTTTCTACCAAATCTTTCGCGGATCTTCCTTTTTTTGCAAAAAAGTAACTATCCTAAAATATGAACATATTCCGAGATCTCTACGTACCTGATTTCGACTTTTATTGGTTTCCCATGTCTGGTAGAAGGAAATATTCGGTGATGGTATCTTTCGTAGTCCGGAGGTGTAACTCCTCCACATTTACTATGAAGTGTTCTCCTGATATATAATTTTTAAGACGTTTCCCATTAACAACATGAGGCTTACCATTGTAATCTCCATGGAGACAGATGGCTCCGGAGCGATACACCTCCTGCACAACCAATGGACCTCGCCATATCTATGCTAGTTTACCTGCAGAGAACTTGAAACGAGAGTTGAACAATAACACTTGATCTCCTACGTTGAATTCCCTTCTCTTTATCCTTCTATCATGCCAAATTTTAATCTTCTCTTTAAACAATCTCGCACTTTGATACGTCTCAAACGTATCTATAATTTCTTATGTTCCATGCTACTTTTATGATGATACTCACATGTTTTATACACACTTTATGTCATTATTATGCATTTTCCGGCACTAACTTATTGACGAGATGCCGAAGAGCCGATTGTCTGTTTTCACGCTGTTTTTGGTTTCAGAAATCCTACAAAGGAAATATTCTCGGAATTGGACGAAATCAACGCCCAGGGTCTTATTTTTCCACGGAGCTTCCAGAAGACCGAAGGGGATACGAAGTGGGGCTACGAGGCGCCCAGACCACAGGAACAACTTTTGAGTTAGAATTACCGGCGCAACTAAGTCAAGTTCACAATGTATTTCATGTATCACAACTCAGAAAGTGTTTGAAGGCACCGGATGATCCCATCACATATGAAGAAATAGAATTGCAATCTGATCTAACTTATGTGGAAAGACCTGAAAAGATCTTAGAAGTACAATGGAAGAAGTTAAGAAACAGAGCAATCAAATATTACAAAGTTCAATGGAAACATTATCCTGAGCGAGAAGCAACTTGGGAGACGGAAGAAGAACTCCGAAAGTCTTACCCCGAGATGTTCAGGTACCAATCTTAACTTCGGGACGAAGTTTTACGTTAAGGGGGAGAGGCTGTAATAACCCAGAACATAGGAACAACGAAGGGTAGATTTAGAAATGGGATGTGCATTTCATCGCAAAACGGGGGAAATTTTCGCGCCTTATTGCAACTAAACCTAAGAGGGATCGAGGTTCTCTCTCATTTTGCACTTAGGGTTAGGCAATGTGAGTTAGGGAAATTTCGACATGATTTCTTTTGTATCTTGTTGATTTGGGGAATGAATTCATTTGACAAGTTATAACACATTAAACAATAAGCAATAAGCACTATGAATATTGAATTCACAATTCAAATACAACATATGAATTCAAATGATTTTGAATTTCAAATTGAATATTAAATACAATGTTTAATCCAGAATATAAACATTACATAACTTAAAAGCTCATAAACAAAAACTTGAGCTTTATTGATACACAACACAAAATACATTGTCTTTACAATATTCTTGATACAATAATTGATGAATAATAAACAGAAATGAAAAAGGGAAATTACAAGATTGTCCTAAACTAAAACCTAGACTAAATGTCTTGAAGAATATCTTCTGGTCATATTCAACTTCAAAACCTGCATAATAGAATCACAAGTGCTAACCAGAATGTTAGGTGTTAGAAAATTCAGTGAAGACATCACAGAAATTCAGTTTGGACAGAGTACACTGCCACTGCACACTTGTGCTTGTCCAAAGCCTGGACAGCACAAGATAGGATCAAGCAGACCAAGACTGAGCACCACAGAGGGCTCAAGTTTCAGCATATGAGAGCTTGAGCTGGGCAAGTCACAGCAAGGCCATGCAAGGGCTTAGTCACAAAGCAAGTCAGGCTTGTGTGTCATGGCTAGAATAGAAGTAGGGCTCATATAAAAGCAACACAAACCCTAGAACAATGACTAGTCGACCAGATAAGAAATTCACCAGGTAAGGGTGAAGTTAGAGAAACACAGAGTTTATCCAGTTCTTGCTCAAGAACAGAACCAACACACACAAACCTCAGCCACCAGAAATCATGGTGACCTAGAAGATCAACCAGGACTGGAGGTGAAGGGCTGTGAACAAACCACAAGTCTGCATCAACACAAAATCTCATTCTAGGAGCTGGAACAAGGTATACCAAGTTCCTGGAATAGATCCAATGGATCTAATCCATAAATCATGCATGACACAGTCATGGGATTGAGCAGATGCTCAACTGGGTGAATCATCACTTGGTTTTCACCAAGGATCACTGCTAGTCTAAAAAGCCACCAAAATAGAAACCATCCAGATACAGATCTTGTGCACAGAAGCAAGATCTTATGCACAGATGGCACCAGTAGATGTATCTAACGTTGTATATGATGCCCCCCATAGGGGGCCTCACAGCGATTGGTGCATGTGGACCATCGGATCATTCCATTAACGGATCTCGGCCGTTCGTTTCTGCCGTGTGGTTGGTTCAGCGAGGGACAAAACGAAAATGCGAAGAGATATCCGCAGCCAACCCTAGCTGACTCTCGATTTCTCTCCCCCAAATCCCCCAATCCTCCGCCCATCGCCGTCTCACTCCCCCAATCGCGGAGCGCCCGTGTTCCTCGCCCCGGAGCTCTCGGCGCGAGAGGAGGAGGCCGCCGAGCACGACGCCGAGGCGCGCGGGGAGGGCGCCGCCAGACCGTCGACGTGCGGTCTCACGCTCCCAGCACCACCGAGCTCGTCAGGCAGGAAGGGCTGCTGGAGCTCCGCCATCGACGGCGATGGAGCGGCGGGGCGCTGGCAGCGCCTCAACTTACCGCCTTCCACCTCGAGCTTCACCTTGATCTTGCGTCGTCATCCTCATCGGGAGCAGCGCCGCCTCTGCTTCGTGCAGCCATCCTTCAAGCCCCTCCCTTTCACCCTCTCCCTCAAGGCCGCCAAGGTCATCCTCGACCAGCACAAGCCAGGTAAGGGCACTTGTAGCCTCCTGCGTGTTTTTTTTTCTGTTATTGATTTGTCTCCTCCCCTCTCCTATCCACTCCCCATCATTTCTCATGTTTGTTTCTGTAGATGTTTTGTATCTATGCATATAAGGTATTTGAGGAAAATCCAAACTCCGCAGGTTCACATTGGTTCCTTTTTATGCCATATTGTATACTCAATAATTTATTTTTTCTGAGAGTTTCCTACAATTAATGATAACTTAACCATATTAGATTTTCCTCTCTCTATCATGTGACATTCGTTTGCAAGTTATCACTAATGAGATGTATGAGTAAATTGGTAGGAACATAATATGTGTCATATTGTTTGAGACACCCATCAAATGATATCTCTGAATGGAAACACATGTACAGGTCTCTAGGTGATGTGTCGGTCTTGCTGATCAAGAGCAGTGTTCTTGTGTTGATGAAGAGTAGGGTCAGCAGGGTGTTTAGGATTCAAGCAAATTATCTCCAGGTAACTCATTACGCTGCATATGGTACTTTTGAACTTGTATAGTGGCATAGTTTCACCGCATCTTGACAAGAAGATCAATGATTTTATGTTGACTGTATGGTCTTGGTTAGTGTTCTTGTGGCTCTAGATTGTCACTCACTGGGTGGAGCTCGGTTAACCATGGATTTGCGGGAAGAACTCACCCCAGCATGGATTTATGGTTAATGATGTCATGTTGGCTCATGCTCTCCTCCGCGGCATTCTCATGGCCGGCCTAAGGTATGAGCAAATACCTGCAACGCCGTGGCTCGTGGTGGTCAGCTAGGTCCTTGCAGCACCCAGGGACAAAGCATCGATGATGGCGACCTCACTGACTCTGCACTGGGTATATTTCAACATGATCTGTTTCATAGAAGGTGTAGATATTCAATAGCAACATGGGTATATGCATCCATTATGAGTGATGTTTATAATCAGTTGTAGTTCTGCTCAAAATCATGTTGCATATCAGCCTTGCAACATAATATTCCACCCATACTTGTCTCTGGTTAGTGCAATTATATATATCCATGGTGCTCTTAGTTCACATATTTTCTGCAGATTTGTAGCTCACGTATGCTTTTACAATTTGGGCCTGCTATGTACTTCTGAAGGAGTATGAAATAGCCGCGACCATGAGGCTGTGCTTTTTTGCTTCATAGAAACGCTGACCGGACATCATATCAACGTGAACAAGTATCTCCTTACTGGTAGGTGGTACAGAAACATCATGGACATGAACGCATGTTTTGGGGGTTCGCTGGAGCGATCGAGTCCCAAAAATCTTGGGTGATGAATGTGGTGCACAGTGTTGTAAATGGCATTTGATTACAGTGTCCCAAAAATCTATTTTATTCATCAAACGTATGTAGTCAAATCCACTGCGTCAATCTTATCTCCCTTTCTTTCAGGGCCTGTAGCACCACAGGATTATCTCCATGAATCACTCCCAAGATTTTCACCAAAGGTGATTTTCCTCTTGTGTTATTCTGCTCAAATTCTGGAAAGGAAATTAGCTGTTGGTATTGTTTCCTATGTTGAAGTTGGTTGTAGCTGTTGAATAGCTGGTGCATGAGAAGTTGCACACGGGTAAGTTCCTCCTTCATGCATTTATACAAGTTATTGTAAAAGAAATTTGTATGCACTTGTTTTGTATAGAGCTGAGTTATATTATAATATGAGAAGTATGGTGACCATGACTAAACCAGATTTGACTACACACGTTTGATCAAGAAAATAGATTCTCTTAGCAATGCCTTGTTTGTTGTTTCATTAGTAGAATCATTCTCCTATCCTAACCAAATAAATGACGAGAGTTGCTATAGCAGGCTATGCTGTTTGTAAAGGGCATTTGATAATAAACATCGCTTCTACTTTTTCCTAGATTATGCTCATAGAGTCATATTTCTATGGAAGTTTGAGTTCCCTAGCTATCTAAGAATTTTTCAGTAATACTAAGACATCTATATGTATAAGAGTTCTTTGTACTAGCTGGTTTGCAAGATTAATATTTCAGTGGCGTCATACCTTATCATTGTCTCCGTTATAGTTCTGATTGAACCTGGATTGAGTGATCATCACGGCTGTATTGACGAGTCCGACAATGTTTTAGCAGATTATGCCTTCAAGTCCGTGTTTATAATGCATAAAATTGTTTTTTCTACCTTGTTATCTCAGGAAACATTGGCTGCATCATGCGAGGCCTCTTTTCCAACATTATTAATACATTAGGAATGTGTGTTTCCAGGGGTATATATGATGCCCCCCATAGGGGGCCTACAGCGATTGGTGCATGTGGACCATCGGATCATCCCATTAACGGATCTCGGCCGTTCGTTTCTGCTCGCTTTGTCTCCAGCCAACGAGTCCACGTGTCACCGTGTGGTTGGTTCAGCGAGGGACAAAACGAAAATGCGAAGAGATATCCGCAGCCAACTGTATCTATAGCCATCTGTATAGTGGTAAGTTTGTGTTGCCTGAATATGTGTACCCTTTGCCTACCATCTGATTACCATGCTAAATATGTTTCTGAAGAAAAAACGTGATAATGAAATATTACTGTATGGTCAATTTTCTTGATTCTATATGGGTAAATGCTATTTGGAGCAGTAAAATTTGGCTGAACCCTTATAGATGGATCAAAATTATCATGTACCCTTATACACCAGCCTTACTCTGGCTATCCTTCCAAACAGGTTCTGTGGGTGATGTAAATTCCATTAATACAGTTTTATTCATGTTTGTAATCACACTTACAATTTCGATGCTCTCACTGTTCATTTTGGAATTCACACCCCAATGATCCAATTCTTATCTGTGCACAGCTTGGGTTTTCTCTCTTGGCCAGCAACGGCGCAGCCGAAGGAATGTTTTGTTCCTCCTCTCTGCGCTCGAACGGAGGGCGAATCCACTTACTAATTTACGAATAAAAAATAAATAAATAAACTAAAAAATTAGTAGAACTTCCTCTTTGGAATAGAAATAGAAGATTTTTCCTTTTTTAAAAAAAAATTCAGTGGCGAGCTCTAATTTTGCTAATCTTTCTCCTCAAACTATTATTTCCTTCTCCTCTCCTTTTTATCATTGTACTTGAATATTCAGATGTAGCTCTTTTAGGGTGAAAATCGGGCTTTATTCATTTATAATAAGAATATTCAGATGCACTCCCTTCAGTCGAATTTAATCGACGTGGAGGGAGAGCTGCGCATGCATGTCATTAGCGGAGTGGGTGTGTCAATTAATTACGTCCGGAGATAGTAGTTGGATTATTGCAAAAAGAAAAGTGGCCGGCAGAGGTACAGACACCGCTACGATAAAGGCTTGAATTTGCTCAGATAAGTGGGAGGTTCAACCCATTCGTGCAACCTTATGATAAAAACAATCAACAAAATAGCTCAATATGCCGTTTTTAATCGACATACAAAATGAGATGTTGTATTTGGTGCTTCTGCCTTTTCTCCTACAGTATTTTTCCTCCAAGGTGTATTTTTTTAACCGAGAAAATTCTGTTGTTCTTATACAGAGTGTGCATCGGCATGAACTTCATGTGATCGTGCGCCAAGACACTCTCCAGTACCACTTTAGAAGTAGGTTCACTCAGCCTCTTTAGAAGTTCACTGTCCATTTCATTGCTACAAAAGATGCATTGGAGCATCTGTTCAATTTAGTAGGACAAGTTTACTGTGATAGCAAGTTAGGCTCCTTTTCTATCTGCTCCAAATTTCCCCTTAGGTAGCTCTTACGAGTAGTAATCCATTAGCACTTATTCTTTTTTGTTACCTTTTGTTGTACCAAGGCTTGGAGTGGGGAAGATTATCTTTTTGAAACTTCCAACTGATTTCTGGGAGAGCTTGGAGAAGTACTCATTGAATTAAACTGTGTTGCATTAGATTCGATTTTTTGATGAAATGTTCCTTCTAATTCAGAATAGTGCTATCTTTTGTACCCTACTTTGGTTTTTCTAGATTGGTCCAAAGTTACTAATCTGCTAACCTAAGATTTGAAACATATTCCTGAAATAAAATCATGAGTTCACTTGCTAGCGGATGAAGCAGAGGATAGGTGGGGGTGTTGTTACCGACCCCAAGACGAAATATCCAAATTTACTGTCATCTTTATCTACTTCTCTTACTATACAACAATTATATTATTTGTATATATCCATAATCTGGTAGTGAGATGTGCTAAATTTCAGACGCTTTATTCACCATTATCAGAGGTCATCATGTACTTTCAGGCACATAATATATGTTCCATGGCAGTTTCAGATGAAATTTGACATGGTTGCGCAGGTTACAAGAAGCCTAGACGTCTTCACCATAGTGCAAGGGAGAAGATAATTTTCATTTTACGGTCGCCAATCTGGGGTACATATGCAACCATGGGATCAACAAAGTCTAATGCCAATGAAACTTCTGGGGTTGCTGGATCTGACTATTTCAACTAAAATTCAGGTTTGGTGGCCAATATTGACATCAAGTCTTAGAAATATAGGTGGCCAGAGAACTAGCGCATCGACTTAATATGTATAATCTTATTTTCCTGGGAAATTTAAGATCTTTGGTAACTGATACCTCGCATAATTCAGTAACAATTATTGATTAATTTTAGGCTCTGGTTCACATAATGAATCTGTGAAGATACCACGGAAGCATCTGTTTCGTGTCTGAGCACCTACGAGGCATTCAGGTAGACTGTCAATCAATTCAAGAGTTGCATCATGGAACTTCTGGAGCAGAATGGGGGATCTCAGCTGTTTTCTTATCAAGGTCCTTCAGCTGTGTTTCAAGTTGGAGACTTGAGATCTGTTGATGGCCCAGTTGTGCCATCTGCATCAATAACATGTCATGGGCTGCTGAGAGAGTCCTGGCAGCCGTTGAAGTAAGGTAATTTTTTGAATGGTTATTGGATCCAGCTCCATTTTCTTCAAGCAAGCACCTAAATCTATTCTTTTTTATTTCTTTTCATGGTTCATGAGCGGTAATTGTTTTCATCTCTTCTTTTTTCTTGGTCCTCCTTCAGTTCGCAACAATCTTGCACCTTCGATTTTCACTTCTTGCCACTTTACTTGACATGGTTGTTGTGTTCTTCACCTCTTGGCTGCAGGCTGCCGTCCCATTTAAGGTTGTTGCCTAAAGGCTCTATTGTTTCTCTGGTAGATTTGGGATTCGACTTGGTTGCAGGTAAGCTTTAGCGTCTAAAAGGGATCTTTTGGGAATCATGTGCTGCAGAGGATATACAACATGGCTTATATTATATGTTCATTAGATTGGTTATGCCTTAGATTATACAGTTTGGCAGCATGATCATGTATCATATACAGTTTGATATGCATGTTAAATATGGCTGAAGTTGGTGTTGCTTTGCAACGACTTTTCTGTACCGTCACAGATTGATTTCTGCAATTATTAAGAGGCTAGCACTCCTCCTAATATTGCAGTGTGTGAGTTCTCCACTACACAAGTTATGTTGTATTTTTCATGTGCATGCATGCATTGTAAGTAGTATGCAGGTATAGGTACCGACGTAATGAGGTATTTGGGGCTAATAAAGGAATTATCACCTTCTTCCTAGAATACTGCACTTTTCAAGTTGCTTATGTATGAGTTAATTTTGTCTATCCAACAAAATATATTAGAGAAATTGATCTTCAAGGCTTAGTAGTTTAGCGTAGGAACACTTCCGTTTTCTGTTTTATGTATGCCTGCCTGCTGCATACAGGTTCTAAGGATTTGTTTGGCATGTTCTGGTATTAAAAATATTATTCAGGCACAATAGATATATCCTCATATAAAGGAATGTATAAATACACTCTGCCATATTTTCTCTTCTGTTTGTCCCAAAGTATTTGAATTGGTAAGCTTTATGTAAGAAGAAATAATCTGTTGATTTCTATGTTCTCTTCTAATAGATCCACATTATAAGGATGACAATTTTCACAAGTTGATGTCACGCTGAGGATGATGTACCACCATCGCCATAGTTGCTACTCTTAAATCATTGTATATATTTTGGTGAAAAATCGTTCTTGTGCTTCTATTAGATTCTGTGTTGACATTAAGTAGATATGTGTGGCTAGCTTTCCGATCAGTGGGAATGCTGACGATTCCATGCTCAGGTACCCTTCTCTTTTTATTAAATGGATTCCAATGCTGGAGATTTCATCGCAGGAGAGGTGAACTAATTCCTCTGTGCTATGTGCTATAGCCTATCATCCCATATGCATATGTTGTGGCGTGTAGACTGAAGCCCACAACACTTCCATCCAAGCCATAGCCACGCCTTCTTTCCCCACCTGATTTTTATCTTGGTTATAGAAACTATAAATTTGTGCGAATTTTACGGGATCGTGCGCCAAGGCGCACATCTAAATCTAGTTGCAATAATTAGCAGCTAGTAAAGACTACACAGAAAATCCTAGGCACATAACCATCAGTAAAACCCTAGATTTCATCACAGGCAAGCATATTGGCATTCATATCTAGTATGATCCCCAAACATGCAAGCAAAGTTGAGTAGCCCACAAGATCCAACCAAACAGGTTAGCAACCAATCAGTAGCAAGGCTACTGAGGTCACATCACACTTAGCACCATTTAAAGTAAAGCCAAATACAGAACATCATTATCCAGAGTTGGATTCAGATTCATTTGCTTGTTAAATAATCATGAACAGCAAATTCATATACAAGCAAGTAATTTAAATCATCATTGCATAAGCAGTTCATCAGGAATCAATTTATTCAAGCATGAATATGTAACAAATCCAAGCTATTTATTGACAGTAGCACACTGTGAGGCAGTACAACACAAGTCACTGCATCATAGCCACTGGATCAAGTCCAGTGAGCTAGGATAAGCAACAACACATGTATACAGTAAGCCTAGTGATGCTTGAGCATCAGCATCAACAAGGAAAATGATTCATTTAGCCACAGAATTAATCAGCAACCAATCACTGCCATTTAATTGATCAAATGGATCAATTGAATCAAGTCAAGCCACACAGATAAGCTAGCCAACAAGAAATGGTTGATCCAATGGATCAATGGCTTACACAGAAGCACAGAAGTATCTCACACACATCACTGGCATTCACAAGTGTCACAAATGCACAACAGTACACCTAGACAAGCAAGTGTAGATTGCCAGTAAGCATAGCAAGCCCATAAGCATGAACAGCATGGTATAGCAAGCTTGTAAGCAAGTACATCATAGCATAGCAAGATCAGAGCATGCTAGGAGCAATAGATAATCAACACATGGCATGAACAGCAAGCAAGGAAGCACGGCCAAG
>NC_061512.1:127801712-127823681 GCF_022539505.1 Lolium rigidum
CTAGAATGTTAGGTGTTAGAAAATTCGAGTGAAGACATCACGAAATTCAGTTTGGACGAGTACACGCCCACTTGCACACTTGTGCTTGTCCAAAGCACTGGACGGCACAAGATAGGATCAAACGGAGACCAAGGCTGAGGCACCACAGAGGGCTCAAGTTTCAGCATATGAGAGCTTGAAGCTGGGCAAGTCACGGCAAGGCCATGCAAGGGCTTAGTCACAAAGCAAGTCGGGCTTGTGTGTCATGGCCGAGAATAGAAGTAGGGCTCATATAAAAGCAACACAAACCCTAGAACAATGACCGGTCGACCGGATAAGAAATTCACCGGGTAAGGGTGAAGTTAGAGAAACACGAGTTTATCCGGTTCTTGCTCAGAACAGAACCAACACACACAAACCTCGGCCACCGGAAATCATGGTGACCTAGAAGATCAACCGGGATCGGCGGTGAAGGGGCTGTGAACAAACCACAAGTACTGCATCAACACAAAATCTCATTCTAGGAGAGTGGAACAAGGTATACCAAGTTCCTCGAATAGATCCAATGGATCTAATCCATAAATCATGCATGACACGATCATGGGATTGAGCGAGATGCTCAACGCGGGTGAATCATCACTTGGTTTTCACCAAGGATCACTGCTAGTCTAAAAAGCCACCAAAATAGAAACCATCCGGATACGGATCTTGTGCACGGAAGCAAGATCTTATGCACGAATGGCACCATGTAGATGTATTGCAATAATTAGCAGCCAGTAAAGACTACACAGAAAATCCTAGGCACATAACCATCAGTAAAACCCTAGATTTCATCACAGGCAAGCATATTGGCATTCATATCTAGTATGATCCCCAAACATGCAAGCAAAGTTGAGTAGCCCACAAGATCCAACCAAACAGGTGAGCAACCAATCAGTAGCAAGGCTACTGAGGTCACATCACACTTAGCACCATTTAAAGTAAATTCAAATACAGAACATCATTATCCAGAGTTGGATTCAGATTCATTTGCTTGTTAAATAATCATGAACAGCAAATTCATATACAAGCAAGTAATTTAAATCATCACTGCATAAGCAGTTCATCGAGAATCAATTTATTCAAGCATGAATATGTAACAAATCCAAGCTATTTATTGACGGTAGCACCTTTGTGAGGCGATACGACACAAGTCATCGCATCATAGCCATCTGGATCAAGTCCGGTGAGCTAGGATAAGCAACAACACATGTATACGAGTAAGCCTAGTGATGCTTGAGCATCGGCATCAACAAGGAAAATGATTCATTTAGCCACGAAATTAATCGGCAACCAATCAACGACATTTAATTGATCAAATGGATCAATTGAATCAAGTCAAGCCACACAGATAAGCTAGCCAACAAGAAATGGTTGATCCAATGGATCAATGGCTTACACAGGAAGCACAGAAGTATCTCACACACATCACTGGCATTCACAAGTGTCACAAATGCACAGCAGTACACCTAGACAAGCAAGTGTAGATTGCCAGTAAGCATAGCAAGCCCATAAGCATGAACATCATGGTATAGCAAGCTTGTAAGCAAGTACAGCATAGCATAGCAAGATCAGAGCATGCTAGGAGCAATAGATAATCAACACATGGCATGAACAACAAGCAAGGCAGCAGCGCGATACCGAAGTTGGTAGATTGGCCATAGCTTGCGAGAAAATGGAAGCATAGGCAACTTAGGCAGCTATGGCAAGGCTACGTGTGATCACGGGATCACCGGAGAGCGAGTAAAACAGGAGGAAGAAGAAGCACAGTAGTTTGGGTTGCGCACAGGCATGGAGAAGAGAAGGAGAAGGAGCAGATCACTTACATGCGCCCGGTGGCAGAGGCTATGGCATGGCGAGGCAGTGCTCGCGCGGCCATAGCAGCTGCAAGACCCAGGGTAGACGCCGGCGTTACGCCGACGAGCACGAACACCACCACAACAACACGGCACGGAGACGACGGCACTGGTACTGCAAGCAGCACCGCACCAGGTCGGTCTCAGGGGGCGCGCACGTAGACGGCGAGGACGAGAGTTCGCCGGAGACCACCAAATCGCCGAGGCGATTCTCCAGTGGATCCAGAGAGGAGGCGATTCGCCAGGAGAGGAGGTAATCGGAGAAACCACGTGGACAGATCGATAGATCGTCTCGCGGCGGTCCCGGATTAGGTAGGTGGCGAAGGTAGGGGAGGCCGGGGAGGTGGCCGGAGCACGGCGGCGGCCATGGCGGCGACACCATCGCCACGGGAGTCGCGAGAGATTAGGGTTAGGGCGAGTGAGTGAGAGAGACGCGTAAGTGAGAGAGGTGGGCCGCATCGGCGCCACCGACCCGTTATGGGGCATGCCTTAGTGGGCTGTCCCATGGGCTTAGGTTAATGGGCTGGCCCAATAGGGGCCAGGGGTATTTTGGACTTTTCACAATTTAGAAAAAGGCCAGAATTTCACCAATTTTTAGTAAATAAAATACAACTCTAAAAATCCATTAAAAATTGGATTAGTGAATGAAAAATTATTCTTAACCAGAATAAAATATGAAATAGAATTTAAGAAAACAAATTCAAATTTATGAATTTGATGAATTTAAAACAATAACTTGGAATTTCAAACTATTATTTCCTTGTATTTAAAAATCAAGGAAAAATCTCAAATAAGTTCAAATACTTATTTTCACAGATTTCAAAATGAAATTCTATTATTCCAAGTCATTTCTATTGAGAAAGGTATTTTCAAAGAAAAATACTCTATTCTTTTTATTCCAAAAATATAGAGGCAACTCTATTATTTCAAATCATTTTTGGAATGAATAATGAATCACCAAGTAAAGTAGTTTTACTTTGAATTATTTTACTTTATGAGAATTAAAGTGGTTTACACATTAAAGCAATTGCAAGTTACTGCCAAAGGCATAAATCTTAAACTCAACCCTAAATTGCAATAACTCAGTGGGGTAAAGGGATTCAACATAAAATAATACATTCATGATTGCATTATTTGGATTTTTATAACATTGTCCTTACCGGACAATGATGCTTCTTACAGAACCCGAGGTCCAGGTTCCATCAACTGCATTGAACTGCACTATCTCGCGGTCCACGAGCAAGTTCACCCTTGCTCATACCAACTTGAGTATTTTCTATTACTTTAATGCAAAGCTATATACTTATCATTCCTGCATCGCAAATAAAATGTTACTTTCCAACTATGAATATGACTATGTGGCTGGCAATGGAACCATGGTATGTGTTGATATGGTGGAGGTTCCATTGCATGGGTTATATTAACCTAGGATTAACCACCAATGCCGTCCGAGTGATTCTAGCGCCGTACAAACCGCGTTAACCATGAGATCTATAATGGCTCTAGGGAAGCCAGTAGTATCTTTTCCCTTACGCACGCCAACGGACTGGTAGAGCTGCGGGGTGTTGGAGGCACTGCCGTAGGTTGGGATAGCCTTTTAAATCCCCATCCATTAGTGATGTTAGCTCTACGGTCTATGATGGATTGTCTGGAGTACACCGTGAGTAAAGCCGTATATCGGAAGAAGTCTACTAGGGTTGTACGGTCGGACAAAAGGGTGGGTTTGCAGTCGCGGAGAAGGCGGTGTGGGCTTGGATCTTTATACCTGGCCTCACACCAAAGGAAGTGTGAATGGGGGCAAGTCCCTGCGGATGGCAAAAAGGGTGGGATCTCTTGTGGGAAAAGTAACGCACCTCTGCAGAGTGTATCAAATTATGGCTGTCACTCCTTGTTCCGGGAAGGGAACTGCGAACGTGGCAGGAAAGGAACTCCATGAAGTTCTGGTCAACCTGTGAAGGCGACGGGCATAGTTTTCATAATAAAAGCAACCTTTTGAAGAAATGATTTCAAAACATGCATTGACCTGCGATTTCACGATCAATGGTCGTAGCTAGTGCATCAAACACCTTTTACTCTTTTAGAACTTGCTGAGTACCTCTGTACTCACTTTCTTTCGACACCCTTGCTAGACTGTGATCCGGAAGTGGAGGCCATCAACGATGGAGCACCAGAAGGAAGCTACGAGCTGGTCTACGAGGAACCTGATCTTACCGGCGGAGTTGAAGGAGTAGACTATGGGATAGTTGTTATCACCAGAATTTGACCGAGTCAGAGGTGGGCCGCGATCAAGATGGACTTGAAGAATATATATATAGAAGAAATACGTGAATCGGCCTTACATACAAAGTTTGGGCTAGTTTGCCCTTGTATACGTAACATATTAGGATACATGTCGATTAGTTAGAGTTTTACCCGTGCACGGTTAGGTGCACGCCTAAATTAGAAAGTCCCCTGGACTATAAATATGTATCTAGGGTTTATGGAATAAACAACAACCAACGTTCAACACAAACAAATCTCGGCGCATCGCCAACTCCTTCATCTCGAGGGTTTCTCCGGTAAGCACCATGCTGCCTAGATCGCATCTTGCGATCTAGGCAGCACTAAGCTTGCCTACGTTGTTCATGCGTTGCTCGTGCTCGAAGCCTTTTTGATGGCGAGCAACGTAGTTATCTTAGATGTGTTAGGGTTAGCATTGTTCTTCGTATCATATGCTGTCGTAGTGCGACCCTTATGCATCTAGCCGCCCTTACACCTATCTCAGGTGTAGGGGCGGCACCCCGCTTGATCATAGTTTAGTAGATCCGATCCGTTACGGTTGCTCCTTGTTCTGCAAGGATTAGTTTAATATCCGCATTAGTTAGGCCCTACAAAGGGTTGGAGGATCCAGCGGCGTGTAGGGTGAAGTTTGCTAGCCCTAGAAAGGATGTTCGGGGATCAACCTCGTGTTGGTTTTTAGGCCCTGTCTAGGATCGGCTTACGGTCACCATGCGCGAGCGCGAGGCCCAATCGTGAGTAGGATGATCCGATTATGCGGTGAAAACCCTAAATCGTCGTAGATCTCATTAGCTTTATCTTGATCAAGCAGGACCACCATATATTCGGACACCTTGTACGAATCATGGGTGGATCGGCTCTTTGAGCCGATTCACGAGGATAACCCGAGAGCCGATCGAGGCTCGTATTTAATGTTTACGTGTATGCCATGCGGGAAACTAAGCGAGGCATCATCCAACACCTTCCTGACCAGGTATAGGTCAGGTGGCACGCCCTTGCGATAGCATCGGACGTGTGACCGGGAGGCTTTGCGGGCCGTCGCTCCGAGGGACTGGGGCCGGCCGCAGCCCTAGTTGTTCCCGGCTCTCTTGTGTTGCCCGTTGCTGCCCGCCGGTGGGTTTCGACGTCAACACATTCGGCACGCCCGGTGGGACAACCTTCGACATCCACCACATCGCCATCTACATCCGAGATGGCGGAAAGCACTCCGGTCAAGTACGAGGATCGCACTCGATGAGCTCAAGAAGAAACATGACGAGATCAAGGCAACCCTCGAAGCCGAACTCATCGGCTCTTTCCACGAACCCGCTCCCATGGCGTCGGGTGGAAGGGGTTCACACACTGAAGGCGCACTCGATGGAGTGGACCTGTCCGCCCCGTCAGAAGAACGCACCAGGTCGCTGCGTCAGGAGATCAACTACATGGTGGCTCATTCGCTGCACCGCCACTCCGAGAGCCTGGTGAACACTTTGGAGCGTGTCGCTCTGCGCGTGGTCCAGGAAATCATGAGCCACCGGTATTCTCCGTCGGGACCAGCTCTGGGGACTTACAAAGGAGAGATGCCACTCCAGTCCCATCCTCCGCTGCCGTTCGCATGGGCAGCACCGGAACTGCCGAACTCATCGGCATACGTCGTCTACAAGATTGGTGGTGATCCTAGTGACTACCAATTCCTACTTGAGGCACCCAAGGAGATCCCGCACGGATACGCGTGCGCATACGTACCGAGACCGCAATACACGGGCACTCTCGAACCGGGTTGCGACGAGCAGGGGGCCTGCGGGAACAGCGGGAGGAACGTCGGGAGCCGATCTTGAGAAGCAAACGTGGCTAGCTAAGTACGCCACTCCGACAAACCTCCGAGCCCAGCTCCCGCGGTTGGCTTAGAACCGGAAAAGCAAGCAAGGCTGGTTAAGTATGCCACCCCGGCGAATATTCAGGGTTCGACACCTTCAGCCATCACCGCGGATCAGATTTGTGCAATCCTGAAAGATCAGTTCGGCATGATGCCGAAAAGGAAGACGTTCGGCTATACCAAGCCGTACCCCAACGACTACGAACTGATCCCGCTACCACCCAAATATCGGCTCCCGGACTTCACAAAGTTTAGTGGATCGGATGGTTCCAGCTCCATCGAGCATGTGAGCCGATATTTGGCACAGCTGGGCACGATCTCAGCATCAGACGAGTTGCGTGTGAGGTTCTTCGCACAGTCCCTCACGGGATCGGCTTTCGGGTGGTACACATCGCTGCCACCGAACTCCATCCGGACTTGGAAGCAGTTGGAAGAGCAGTTCCATGAGCAGTATCACTCATAAGCTTCCGAGGTTGGTATTGCCGATCTAGCACAAGTACGACGAAGCGCGGGAGACGAGTGTCGGAATACGTCCAGCGCTTCGGGACCATTAGGAACCGATGCTTTTCGGCTCATGTAAGTGAAAAAGAAGCGATCGAGTTGGCGGTGGTGGGTCTCTCATCATCGATTAAGGACGTGGCCTCCCAAGCGGACTACCCTTCATTGGCGCACATGGTGCGAAGGCTGTCGACATATGAGCGGCGCCACCCGGATGTCTACCGGGACAAATTCAAGCGTGCGGTGACCCTGGTTGAGGCGGACGAGGATGAAGGTGCTACGGGAGATCGAGAGGTAGCAGTGGCTGAATGGACTCGAGCGGCGGGCCCCGTGTCCTGCAAATGGGTGAAGCCACAAGGCCCTCCAAAAGGGTTCGACTTCGACGTGACCAAAGCCGAGCAGATTTTCGATCTCTTACTCACGGAGAAGCATATAAAGGTACCCGAAGGCCACAAGATCCTCACGGTGCAAGAGCTGAACGGAAAGCCATACTGCAAGTGGCATAACACGTTCACCCACACCACCAACGACTGCAGGGTGTGGCGGCAGCAGATCCAAATGGCGATAGAAAATGGACGGTTAATTTTGAACCGAGTACGCCATGAAGGTCGACACACACCCCTTCCCGCCGTGAACATGGTGGAGTATACTTACCATGGAGGGTGCCAGCCGGATTTCTCGTGCAATATCAACATGGTAGGACCTGGACACCACTACGGTAAGGACGGAGATGAGGGCGAGCTGCTCTCATAGCAAAGATACGAGAGGAAGCCGCTCCACGCGATCGGCTCCGCCAAGACGGCAAGCGCTACGTCACGGAGGGAGAAGTGAAAAACATAAGGTATCAACGACCTCTCTCGATCACCTCCTCAACAAGTATGTGAGTCGATATGACCAACGCCGGCGATACAACGACGATGATGAAGAAGATCGTTCGGCTAGGGACGACAGGAGACGTCGTCGGCATGATCGCGAGGAGGAGGAGCACGAGCGCCGTGCCAAGGAAAAGTTGGGGGAGCGAGTCGACGAGGATAGGCACTGGGACTGTCCCTTCTTCAGACACTGCTGGGATTCAGGAATGAGCCGATTGCCCACAATCGGCAATTGCCCAAAATGCAACCAGAAGAAAAAGGAGGCAGCCAACGTGTCCGTTTTCAAGCGCCTAGGGCCTCTCCCGCCACAAAGCAAACGCGCTGAGTCCCCTCGGTTGAAAGATTTCGAAGATTCAGAAGACGAGGGAGAAGAAGAAGACAAGTACCACCGGCCAAGGTGGTGCCCTGATGGACTCAGCCGTTCCCAAAAGCGCAGGGTTCAGCGATTGCGCGGCCTGGAGGAAGCCGAAAGGTTATACTTGCATACATTGAGGAAGGCAAGGCCTGATCTGGCTGCGAAAGTTCAGCGAACCCTGGATGAAGAGGGTCGTCCACGGAAAATGGAGTGGCGCCCCAAGCAGAGGAAAGCCGATGACGAAACATCGGCTGGCACAAACATGGTGCTCGTCCTTCCGACGAAGCTTAGTACTCCACGTTTACACGATGCACTCGAGGTGGACGACAGCAAGCGCACCAACATGATAAAGTCAGAGATTGGGCTGGTTTTATCTACCGGCCTGAACGAGTAGCAAGAGCACGTCAATGAGAAAACGAGGCGAGGCTGATCCTTGTGATCGGCCCCAAAAAATTTATGAAGGGACATTACAAAACCTTCACCGAGCAAGCAACGTGGAGGCCGATTCCAGCAATCGGCCAAAATTATCCTCACCATCCGTTATGCCTGGGTTCAGCATTTAATCCGACAGGGGATACCTGAAGAGCCGATACCATCAATTTTCTTGACGGAATCGGCTCGGGGGGGCACCTAGGTGGATGAAACACGAGGATATGCAGTAGGAATGTCTTGCAAGTACCCAGCAGCCCAAGATATTCTTTGATGATGGGTATGGAGGTATGGGGGCCGATACATAAATCGGCCGTAAAAAAAACAAGATTTTTTCAAACAATCTGGTGGTTTATTCCATTAGAGCACAGCCGATGCAGCAGACATCGACTCGAGAGGTATAACTGTTACAATTAGAAGGTCAATGGAGCACGAAGGGAGACTCTAATGGAAGAACTCCTCAATGGAGTGGTTTAAGGGCTCAGGTTCTCTCTTCAAGAACAATGCCAAGAACAGCATGGATGTGCAGATCGGGCTAAGGCGGTCTGAAGAAGCTCGGGGGCAGCTCACCCCGAAGGTTCTCTCGCTCCGAAGAGCCGATTTTGCTGGGAATCGGCTGGCTCTACATGAATGTTCTCTCAGACATTGATCTAGCCCAGGCCCCTTTGTCTGAATGGCATGCCCTCGTCTCTGTTTCGCCTTGACTGAGACTCGGGGGGCAGCCGGCCTGATGGATGCTCTGTTTTTGAAAGCCGATTGGGTAGCCATCGGCTATTCCTGTGCCGCGATTTGCGTCAAGGGTGATGACCTGGCGGAACTCAAATTCATTGTTCGAAAGGGTGAAGGATAGTTCATGAAGATTTGATGCGCTGACGTCGGCTTTTGAGTTTTGACCAAGATTGCAGTCACCCTGTGGTCGAAGAAAGGAAGAGCGGATTATGAGAGACCGATGCGTTGCCATCGGCTCATTGAGAATCGGTTTAAAAGAAATCAGCAAAGTCAAATTGGGGAAACTTCTTCATTCATAAACAGGAGTTCTTACAAAGAAAGAGCCGATTGCTCAAAGAAGGAAGAACAAAAGAAGGGTCTATTGACCAATCTACTACTGCTAGGCCTACACTAGTAGATCCTAATCTATGGGCCATCGCTGCCCTCGTCGGCATCCTCGGAACTCTCATCGGCACTACTGCCGATGGGCTCCTCGTCGCTACTCCCGTAGCCCTCTACGGGAGCTTCATCCCCGTCTTCATCGTCGCTGCTGTCGTCATCCCACCACATGCGGAGGCGTTTTGCCGGCGGGTAGCCCTTGAGGGAGTCGTCGTCGTCGTCGTCTTCCTCTTCCTCTTCTTCAGAGGTGAGGCAGCCGTCCCAGGGGAACCGATCGTCCTCGCTTTCTGACTCCGGTTCCCGTCGGCGAGGAACTTGAAGATCTTCATCCCCGCTGGTCAAGGACTTGTCGTCCTCGGACCAAATGGAGGAGGCGTGGCTCTCCTCGTCCCATTCTTCTGGGGCACGGATTTCCGGCAGCGTCTCGCGGGAGGAGGAGGACCCGTAGGAAAGCTCGGAGGAGGAGGAGGAAGAAGACATGGTGGCACAGAGGGTTTTTTGGTGCTAATGCGAGGAGGACGAAGGAGGCGCAAGCTGTTTAGAACGGTTAAATAAAAGGGATATGAGGGAGATTCAATGCCACAGCAGTTTCCAAGGAGATGTTGCCCAACAGGAAAGTTTTGCGGCCACGTGGAGAAGTGGAAGGGGCAAGGCATCATGATGAGGATTCTGCGGCAGTTTCTGCTCTGCCACGACGTGACCCGACGAAAGAAGAGCGTAATGATTTTGGAAATGTCATTTCCAAAACCAGGGGGGCATGTGTTATCACCAGAATTTGACCGAGTCGGAGGTGGGCCGCGATCAAGATGGACTTGAAGAATATATATATAGAAGAAATACGTGAATCGGCCTTACATACAAAGTTTGGGCTAGTTTGCCCTTGTATCTGTAACATATTAGGATACCTGTCGATTAGTTAGAGTTTTACCCGTGCACGGTTAGGTGCACGCCTAAATTAGAAAGTCCCCTGGACTATAAATATGTATCTAGGGTTTATGGAATAAACAACAACCAACGTTCAACACAAACAAATCTCGGCGCATCGCCAACTCCTTCGTCTCGAGGGTTTCTCCGGTAGCACCATGCTGCCTAGATCGCATCTTGCGATCTAGGCAGCACAAGCCTGCCTACGTTGTTCATGCGTTGCTCGTGCTCGAAGCCTTTTTGATGGCGAGCAACGTAGTTATCTTAGATGTGTTAGGGTTAGCATTGTTCTTCGTATCATATGCTGTCGTAGTGCGACCCTTATGCATCTAGCCGCCCTTACACCTATCTCAGGTGTAGGGGCGGCACCCCGCTTGATCATAGTTTAGTAGATCTGATCCGTTACGGTTGCTCCTTGTTCTGCAAGGATTAGTTTAATATCCGCATTAGTTAGGCCCTACAAAGGGTTGGAGGATCCAGCGGCGTGTAGGGTGAAGTTTTCTAGCCCTAGAAAGGATGTTCCGGGGATCAACCTCGTGTTGGTTTTTAGGCCCTGTCTAGGATCGGCTTACGGTCACCGTGCGCGAGCGCGAGGCCCAATCGTGAGTAGGATGATCCGATTATGCGGTGAAAACCCTAAATCGTCGTAGATCTCATTAGCTTTATCTTGATCAAGCAGGACCACCATATATTCGGACACCTTGTACGAATCATGGGTGGATCGGCTCTTTGAGCCGATTCACAGGATAACCTGAGAGCCGATCGAGGCTCGTATTTAATGTTTACGTGTATGCCATGCAGGAAACTAAGCGAGGCATCATCCAACACCTTCCTGACCAGGTATAGGTCAGGTGGCACGCCCTTGCGATAGCATCGGACGTGTGACCAGGAGGCTTTGCGGGCCGTCGCTCTGAGGGACTGGGGCCAGCCGCAGCCCTAGTTGTTCCCAGCTCTACTGTGTTGCCCGTTGCTGCCCGCCAGTGGGTTTCTGACGTCAACAATAGTCTACGGACCCGATGACACGGAGGTGGAGGAGTAGTGATAAACCCTAGCATCATAGAGCCGAGCAACGTAGAACTTACCTAAATAAGTTGTTGAGCTCTCTTTTATATATGGTTATATATAAGTTGTAATCGTACTTAAGTAGTATCTTAGGGTGTTCTCATAGGACCTGTGAGAATACCAACTTGTTAAGAAAATGTTTGTAATAATATATGGAGTGTTATGACCTACAATGTTTCTGTTGTACCACTCTGAGGGATATGGCAATTTGTGAAGAAGTCCCTTCACAAAGATCATATCAACGACTTGTATACTACAACATGCAGTGGTATGATGGGTCACCGCACATACTTAATGCAATTGTCTATTGTTTGCAACTTAATACTGGAAGGGGTGCGGATGCTAACCCGAAGGTGGACTTCTTAGGCATAGATGCATGCTGGATAGCGGTCTATGTACTTTGTCGTAATGCCCTGATTAAATCTCATAGTAGTCATCATGATATGTATGTGCATTTTTATTCCCTCTCTATTTGTCAATTGCCCAACTATAATTTGTTCACCCAACATGCTATTTATCTTATCGGAGAGACACCACTAGTGAACTGTGGACCCCGGTCCATTCTTTTACATCTGAAATACAATCTACTGCAATACTTGTTCTTTACTATTCTTCGCAAACAAATATCATCTTCCACACTATACATTTAATCCTTTGTTTACAGCAAGCCGGTGAGATTGACAACCTCGCTGTTAAGTTGGGGAAAAGTACTTTGATTGTGTTGTGCAGGTTCCACGTTGGCGCCGGAATCCCTGGTGTTGCGCCGCACTACACTCCGTCACCAACGACCTTCACGTGATCCTTGACTCCTACTGGTTCGATAACCTTGGTTTCTTATTGAGGGAAAACTTGCTGCTGTACGCATCACACCTTCCTCTTGGGGTTCCCAACGGACGTGTGCTTCACGCGTATCAAGCTATTTTTCTGGCGCCGTTGCCGGGGAGATCAAGACACGCTGCAAGGGGATTCTCCCACATCCAATCCCTTTACTTTGTTTTTGTCTTGCTTTACTTTATTTTATTTACTACTTTGTTTGTTCTCTATATCAAAAATACAAAAAATTTAGTTACTAGCTTTACTTTATTTTCTGTCTTGTTTGCGTTCTCTATATTGAAAACACAAAAAAATAGTTACCTGCATTTACTTTCTTTAGTTTGCTTTATTTACTACTGTTAAAATGAATACCCCTGAGAACACTAAGTTGTGTGACTTCACTAGCACAAATAATAATGATTTCCTATGCACATCTATTGCTCCACCTGCTACTACAGCAGAATTTTTTGAAATTAAACCTGCTTTACTAAATCTTGTTATGAGAGAGCAATTTTCTCGGTGTTAGTTCTGATGATGCTTGCTGCCCATCTTAATAATTTTGTTGAACTTTGTGAAATGCAAAAGTATAAGGATGTAGATGGTGACATTATAAAATTGAAATTGTTTCCTTTCTCCTTAGGAGGAAGAGCTAAAGATTGGTTGCTATCTTTGCCTAAAAATATTATTGATTCATGGACTAAATGTAAGGATGCTTTCATTGGTAGATATTATCCTCCCGCTAAAATTATATCTTTGAGAAGTAGCGTAATGAATTTTAAGCAATTGGATAATGAACATGTTGCCCAAGCATGGGAAAGAATGAAATCTTTGGTAAAGAATTGCCCTACCCATGGACTCGACTACTTGGATGATCATCCAAACCTTTTATGCAGGATTGAATTTTTCTTCGCGGAACCTATTGGATTCAGCTGCTGGAGGTACTTTTATGTCCATCACCTTAGGCGCGGCAACAAAGCTTCTTGATGATATGATGATAAATTACTCCGAATGGCACACAGAAAGAGCTCCACAAGGTAAGAAGGTAAATTCTGTTGAAGAAACCTCCTCCTTGAGTGATAAGATTGATGCTATTATGTCTATGCTTGTGAATGGTAGATCTAATGTTGATCCTAATAATGTTCCTTTAGCTTCATTGGTTGCTCAAGAAGAGCATGTTGATGTGAACTTGATTAAAAATAATAATTTCAACAACAATGCTTAATTATAGGAATAATTCTGGTAACAACTATAGGCCATATCCTTCTAATAATGGTAATGGCTATGGTAATTCTTATGGGAATTCTTACAACAATAATAGGAGTGTACCCCCTGGTCTTGAAGCCATGCTTAAAGAATTTATTAGTACACAAACTGCTTTTAACAAATCTGTTGAAGAAAAGCTTGATAAAATTGATGTTCTTGCTTCTAAGGTTGATAGTCTTGCCTCTGATGTTGATATTTTAAAATTGAAAGTTATGCCTAAATAAGATAAAGATATTAAGTCATTTGCTACAGCAAACGCCATCCAAGTTCGAATTAATGAGAATATTAGATCGATGGCTGAATTGCATGCTAGGTGGGAAAGAGAAGAAAAACTAGCTAAAGAGAATAATGTAGCTAAAGTTTGGACTATTACCACCACTAGTAATGTTGATGCTTCACATGTTGCTAAACCTCCTACTATCAATGATAAAATAATTGGTGTTGGCAATGTTTCTACTCCTAGTGCAAAGCGTGCAAAATTGCCCGAAACCGCTAAAACTGCTAAAACTGCTTGTGATAAAACTCGCTGAAATTTTTCAAAATATTGGGGACAATGATCCCATTGCTGTAGATCATAATGGTTTAGATTTTGATGATTGTCATATCTCTGAAGTTATTAAGTTCTTACAAAAACTTGCTAGAAGTCCTAATGCTAGTGCTATAAATTTGGCCTTTACAAAACATATTACAAATGCTCTCATAAAAGCTAGAGAAGAGAAATTAAAACTTGAGACTTCTATTCCTAGGAAGTTAGAAGATGGTTGGGAGCCCATCATTAAGATGAAGGTCAATAATTTTTATTGTAATGCTTTATGTGATCTTGGTGCAAGTATTTCTGTTATGCCTAAGAAAATCTATGATATGCTTGACTTGCCACCATTGAAAAATTGTTATTTGGATGTTAATCTTGCTGATAATGCTATAAAGAAACCTTTGGGAAGGATTGATAATGTTCGCATTATGGTTAACAATAACCTCATCCCCGTTGATTTTGTTGTCTTGGATATTGAATGCAATGCATCTTGTCCCATTATTTTGGGAAGACCTTTTCTTCGAACTGTTGGCGCTATTATTGATATGAAGGAAGGTAATATTAAGTATCAATTTCCTCTCAAGAAAGGTATGGAACACTTCCCTAGAAAGAGAATGAAGTTACCTTATGATTCTATTATTAGAACAAATTATGATGTTGATGCTTCATCTCTCGATAATACTTGATTCACACTTTCTGCGCCTAGCTGAAAGGCGTTAAAGAAAAGCGCTTATGGGAGACAACCCATTATTTTACTTCTGCACTTTTGTTTTATATTTGAGTCTTGGAAGTTGTTACTACTGTAGCAACCTCTCCTTATCTTTATTTTATTGCATTGTTGTGCCAAGTAAAGTCTTTGATAATAGGGTTGATACTAGATTTGGATTACTGCGTAGAAACAGATTTCTTACTGTCACGAAATTGAGCAGCCCCGTCTGTAGGTAACTCAGAAAAATATTCCAATTTACGTGCGTGATCCTCAGATATGTACGCAACTTTCATTCAATTTGAGATTTTTCATCTGAGCAAGTTAAGTGCCCCAGAAAAATTCGTCTTTACGGACTGTTCTGTTTTGACAGATTCTACCTTTTATTTCGCATTGCCTGTTTTGCTATGATTGATGGATTTCTTTGTTCCATTAACTTTCAGTAGCTTTGTGCAATGTCCAGAAGTGTTAAGAATGATTATGTCACCTCTGAATATGTGAATTTTTGATTATGCACTAACCCTCTAATGAGTTTGTTTTGAGTTTGGTGTGGAGGAAGTTTTCAAGGGTCAAGAGAGGAGGATGATACAATATGATCAAGAAGAGTGAAAAGTATAAGCTTGGGGATGCCCCCGTGGTTCATCCCTGCATATTTTAATAAGAGTCAAGCATCTAAGCTTGGGGATGCCCAAGGCATCCCTTCTTCATCGACAACTTATCAGGTCACCTCTAGTGAAACTATATTTTTATTCCGTCACATCTTATGTGCTTTACTTGGAGCGTCTGTATGTTTTGTTTTTGTTTTTGTTTGAATAAAATCGGATCCTAGCATTCCTTTTGTGGGAGAGAGACACGCTCCACTGTTGCATATGAATACATGTGTTCTTAGCTTTACTTTTAATGTTCATGGCGAAGGATGAAACTGCTTCGTTCATTGTTATATGGTTGGAAACAGAAAATGCTTCATGTGGTAATTGGTATAATGTCTTCAATAATTTGATACTTGGCAATTGTTGTGCTCATATAGATCATGTTTAAGATCTTGCATCATGTACTTTGCACCTATTAATGAAGAACTACATAGAGCTTGTTAAAATTTGGTTTGCATGATTGGTCTCTCTAGAATCTAGATATTTTCTGGTGAGGTGTTTGAACAACAAGGAAGACAGTGTAGAATCATATAATGCTTGCAATATGTTCTTATGTAAGTTTTGCTGTACCGGTTCATACTTGTGTTTGCTTCAAACAACCTTGATAGCCTAAGCCTTGTATTGAGAGGGATTACTTCTCGTGCATCCAAATCCTTGAGCCAAAAACTATGCCATTTGTGTCCACCATACCTACCTACTACATGGTATTTCTCTGCCATTCCAAAGTAAATTACTTGAGTGCTACCTTTAAAATTCTATTCTTTGTCTTTGCAATATATAGCTCATGGGAAAATAGCCTTAAAAACTATTGTGGTAAAGAATATGTAGCTTATGTATCTTATTTCTTATAAGTTTCTTGTTGAGCGGTAACCATGTTTCTGGGGACGCCACCAACTATTACACCTTTGTTGAATATCCTGTGAGTTGCTATGCATGTTCGTCTTGTCTGAAGTAAGGGTGATTTATCATGATCAAATGGTTTGAGTATGCATATTGTTAGAGAAGAACATTGGGCCGCTAACTAAAGCCATGAATCAGGGTGGAAGTTTTAGTTTGGACATCAATCCTCAATCTCTTATGAGAATATTATCTGTTGTTGAATGCTTAAGCATTAAAGAGGAGTCCATTATCTGTTGTCTATGTTGTCCCGGTATGGATGTCCTAAGTTGAGATCTATCAAAAACGAGAAATCAAATGCGATCTATCTCCTTGGACCTTTGTACAGGCGACATAGAGGTACCCCTTTGTGACACTTGGTTGAAACATATGTTATGCAATGATAATCCATGTAAATCCAAGCTAATTAGGACAAGGTGCGAGCACTATTGGTAATCTATGCATGAGGCTTGCAACTTATAAGATGTCTTATACATAACACATATGATTTATTACTACCGTTGACAAAATTGTTTCTATGTTTTCAAAATAAAAGCTCTAGCACAAAAATAGTAATCCATGCTTCCCTCTGCGAAGGGCCTTTCTTCTACTTTATTGTTGAGTCAGTTTACCTACTTCTTTCTATCTTAGAAGCAAACACTTGTGTCCCCAACTGTGTGCATTAATTCCTACATACTTGCTTATTTGCATTCATCATATTACTTTGTGTTGACAATTATCCATGAGATAAACATGTTGAAGTTGAAAGCAACTGCTGAAACTTATATCTTCCTTTGTGTTGCTTCAAAGCTTTCTACTAAGAATTTATTGCTTTATGAGTTAACTCCTGTGCAAGTCTTATTGATGCTTGTCTTGAAAGTACTATTCATGAAAAGTCTTTGCTATATGATTCAGTTGTTTAATCATTGTATTTACCATTGCTTTGCATCACTTCATTCATCTCATATGCTTTACAATAGTATTGATCAAGATTATGATAGCATGTCACTTCAGAAATTATCCTTGTTATCGTTTACCTACTCGAGGGCGAGTAGGAACCAAGCTTGGGGATGCTTGATACGTCTCAAACGTATCTATAATTTCTTATGTTCCATGCTACTTTTATGATGATACTCACATGTTTTATACACACTTTATGTCATTATTATGCATTTTCCGGCACTAACTTATTGACGAGATGCCGAAGAGCCAGTTGTTGTTTTCTGCTGTTTTTGGTTTCAGAAATCCTACAAAGGAAATATTCTCGGAATTGGAAGAAATCAATGCCCATGGTCTTATTTTTCCACGGAGCTTCCAGAAGACCGAAGAGATACGAAGTGGGGCGACGAGGCGCCCAGACCACAGGGCCGCGCGGTGATACGTCCAAAACGTATCTACTTTCCCGAACACTTTTGCTATTGTTTTGCCTCTAATTTGTGTATTTTGGATGCAACTAACACGGACTAACGCTGTTTTCAGCAGAACTGTTCTGGTGTCTCGTTTTTGTGCAGAAATCCAACTTTCAGGAAAAACCCCGGGATTTTGACGAAAGGCCCTATTTTCCCAGAATACTGACGGAGCCAGAAGGACAATTCAAGTGGAGGCCCGAGGGCCCCACACCATAAGGCGGCGCGGCCTAGGGGGGGCCGCGCGGCCCTATGGTGTGGCCCCCTCGGCTGGCCTCCGACGCCCTCCTTCGGACTACTTATTCGCCTCGACCTAAAAACGCATGGGGGAGAAGTCGAAGTCGCCAGAAACCCTCCAGAACGCCGCCACATCGCGAAACTCCGTCTCGGGAGCCAGAAGTCTCCGTTCTGGCACTCCGCCGGGACGGGGAATTGGAGGAGATCATCGCCGCCATCACCGCCAACGCCTCTCCATCGACCAACCATGTTTCCCCCATCCATGTGTGAGTAATTCCCCCGCTGTAGGCCGAAGGGGATGGTAGGGATTGGATGAGATTGGTCATGTAATAGCATAAGATTGTTAGGGCATAGTGCCTAGTGTCCGTAATTGGTACTTTTATGATATTTTTGCAACTTGTTATGCTTAATGCTTGTCACTAGGGCCCGAGTGCCATGATCTCAGATCTGAACATGTTATTATTTCATCATGATATTCATTGTTTATGGTCTTACTCGCAAGTTGTATACACATGTCGTCGTCCGGAACCAATGGCCCCGAAGTGACGAAATCGGGACAACCGGAGGGAATGGCAGATGACGTGAGGATCACATGTGTTCACGGAGTGTTAATGCTTTGCTCCGGTACTCTATTAAAAGGAGTACCTTAATATCCAGTAGTTTCCCTTGAGGCCCGGCTGCCAACGGCTGGTAGGACAAAAGATGTTGTGCAAGTTTCTCATTGCGAGCACGTACGACTATAATTGGAACACATGCCTATTGATTGATTAGTACTTGGATACCGTTTTATTATTATCTGCAAATTCCCTGCTATGATTGTTACATGAGTTTCTCTCATCCATGCAACCCCCGTCATCCGTCCCCGTGCCTACAGTATTTTAATCCTGCTGTTTACTATAATCACTACTGCTGTCTTTGTTACTCTGCTGCTGTTATTTTACTACTGCTACTACTATAAAACTGTTACTATCGATAAACTCTTGCGAGCAAGTCTCGTTTCCAGTGCAGCTGAATTGACAACTCCGCTGTTAAGGCTTTCAAGTATTCTTTGTCTCCCCTCGTGTCGAATCAATAAATTGGGTTTTACTTCCCTCGAAGATCATTGCGATCCCCTATACTTGTGGGTCATCAAGACTATTTTCTCGGCGCCGTTGCCGGGGAGCATAGCTTTATTTGGAAGTTCACTTGGATTGATATTGTTCGCTGCAAATTCTCCATCATGGGTAAAACTCGCGATACTAAGGTCGCCATATTACCATCCACTACAAGAAAAGGTACAACTCGAGTACCTCTGCTGCTCTTGATTCACCATCTCGTGATTGATAAACTTGTTTCACCGCCACATGCTTCGCTTGCTGGTACTTCTGCTGAATCTGAAAACTCTCATAATACTGATAATATTTCTGCTGTGCTTGATGATAGTGGTTCATTGGGAACTTTTTTGATGCTACAATTGCTAGGTCTAGACAAATTGAAAATACTGAAACTCCTGATGTTACTACACCTGTTAATTCACCTGAACTTGAATACTCTAGTGATGATCTTGATGAAGATTATGTGGAACTTGATGATGATTTTATTGAAAAATGCAATGCTACTACCGATGCAAGAAAAATTAAAAAGTTGCTTGCGTAACATACTCGTTAGATATAAACTGTCTCCCGATCCTAAATTTGCCACATCTCCTATAAACATTAGGGATAAAGATTATGATTTTTCTCTTGATCTATCTCATATAGCTATTGTTGAGAAAACACCCTTTTGTGGTACTGAAAAAGAAAGTGCTGTTGAACACATGACTGAGTTATCTACTCTGAGTAGCTTGTTTTCTGATGATGTTAAGAAGCGTACTTACTTTGTTGCTAAAATCTTTCCATTCTCATTAAAGGATGACGCTAAAACTTGGTATAATAGTTTGCCACCTAGTTCTATTAAAAGTCCAAAAGAATTGCTTAATGTTTTCTTCCGGAAATACTTTCCTGCTAGTGCTCATGCTGCTTTGCAGAGAGTTTATAATTTTGATCAAGGAGATGGAGAGAAATTGCCCGAGGCTTGGGCGAGATTTTGCTCTCTTATTAGAGCTCGCCTGACCATGATTTGGAAAAGCATGATTTACTTGATATATTTTATAGTGGACTAACCATTGAGTCTAGGGCATACCTGGATAGTTGTGCTCGGTTGTGTTTTCAGGAAAGAACTCCGCATGTAAGCCGAAGAATTATTGGCTAAAATAGGCCGGAATTATGATGATTGGACTACGCCCGAACCAACTCCAACGCCAATAGTGAAGAAGAGGGGTTTAATTAAATTGAATGATGAAGATATGAGGGAAGCCAAGAAGTCTCTCAAGGAGAAAGGTATTAAATCTGAAGATGTGAAGAATCTACCTCCCATAGAAGATATATGTGAGATAATTCCCCCTTCATCCATGATTGAGGTAAACTCCCTTCAACGCTTTACTAGAGAAGATATTCCGTATTCAAAACCTCCTGCGCAATGCTTAGATGAGTTTGATAATTATATTGTTAAGCAAGAAAATTTTAATATGAGAGTAGAGAATCATCTAATGGAAAATTCTCAAGCTATTAGTCAATTGCATGATATTGTGGAGAGAACCTCCAATGATGTTAAGATGCTTGTTAAACATTTTCATATGGTTCAAACTCAAATTGATCAACTCACTAAAGTGCAAAATGACTTGTTAGGAAATAATTCTAAAAAAACATGCTTATGAAGTAACAACTAGAGGTGGTGTTTCTACCCAGGATCCTCTATATCCTGAAGGGCATCCCAAAAGAATTGAACAAGATTCTCAACGCATTGAACCTAGAGCTCCATCTAAGAAAAAGAAAAAGAAACATAAGAATGTTGTAGAATCCTCTGAACCTGCTAATGATCCTAATAGTATTTCTATTTCTGATGCTGAAACTGAAAGTGGTAATGAACATGATAAAGATAATGATAAGAATGATACTCCTGATAAAGAAGAGGTTGAAAAAGAACCTGAAAATCATGCTAAAAATAAAAAGTATACTAAAGAAGATTTTATTGCTGAGAAACATGGTAATGAAAGAGAACCTTGGGTGCAAAAGCAAATGCCTTTTCCCGCTAAGAAACTAAAATCAAAGGAAGAAGAACACTATAATAAATTCTGTGATTGGATGAAACCCTTATTCTTGCAAATCCCTTTGACTGATGCTATTAAATTGCCTCCTTATTCAAAGTACATGAAAGATATTGTTACTAACAAAAGGAAAATCCCCAATGAGGAAATTTCCACTATGCTTGCTAATTACTCTTTCAATGGCAAAGTTCCAAAGAAGTTGGGCGACCCAGGTATACCTACTATTCCTTGTTCTATTAAGAATAATTATGTTAAAACTGCTCTATGTGACTTGGGAACCGGTGTTAGTGTTATGCCTTTTTCTCTTTATAAGAGACTTTACTTAGATAAGTTGATACCTACTGATATATCTTTGCAAATGGCTGATAAATCTACTGCTATTCCTCGTTGGTATATGTGAGGATGTTCCTGTTCAAGTTACTAATAATCGCTTGATATTAACCGATTTTGTTGTATTGGAAATGCCTGAAGATGATAATATGTCTATTATTCTTGGGAGACCTTTTCTTAACACCGCAGGGGCTGTTATTTATTGCAATAAAGGAAAGGTTACTTTCAATGTTGATGATAAGGAACACACCGTCTATTTCCCAAGAGGATTGAGAAAGCGTGTGGAGTCAATACTATTTCTAATGTGAGAACTATCAAAGTGGGAACTATTGATTGTCCCATATATGAGCCTAAAGAAGAATATCAAACTCTTAAGATTGGATCCATATCAATACAATTCAAGGTAACATGATTGATTTGAGGTTTATTTCTTCATATGCTATCTAAAATTTATTTGGTGGCAAGACTTGATCAACCTTGTTAACAAATACATTTTATATGCATAGAGGAGGTAAACAACATCTCTTTCTTCCTCCACTTGCTTTAGTTGCTGTAGCATTTTTAATTTGCAAAGTTTCTTAGTTGATTTGAGATTTCAAAAAATTTCCCGGCCGGTAATAATAAACTTAATACCCAGAAATGTGCATTTTTCAAAGTTTTCAAAAATTCGCGAAAATTACACCGTTGGTCCTATTTTTCGACGAGGCACCCGGGAGCACCAGAGGATGACCTGTGGGGCACCACAGGGTGCCACACCACAGGCCGGCGCGGCCAGCAAG
>NC_061512.1:127823781-127932885 GCF_022539505.1 Lolium rigidum
GGTTCTAAATTATTTGAATATTATAACAATTTGATAATGATACTCACTGTCTTGTTTTGTTTTTAAACAACCATTTATAATTGATTAATTTTGGTTCTTATGAGGTACAAGTTAAGACTCAAATAGATATTATGTTAGGGTTCATCTCAATTGCTTTTAAATTTAGAAATCACATATGTTTAAATGCCTTTTAAAATTTAGACATGTGCATGGTGAACATATTATATTTTTCTATTGATTAACCATAGTGATTACTCACATATAGTTGAATTATGGCTAGAGTTCAACAAATAGAAAAGGGTATGGAATTGGTTCATGATTTTATGTGTGTGATAGTTCTTAGGGTTTAAGAATTTGATGATGCTTCATTAATTGAAATATACAATAGGCATGAGGCATGGCAGGGTTTTACTTTTAATCCAAAGTGATACTTGGATTGAAATGCAAAGGTGACCTAGGGTTTTAGTTGTGATCACCCAATTGATACACAACCAAGAATTAGGATATGAACATAAGCTTTGATTATGTTTTATTGGCTAGCTAGGGTTACTCTAGTGTTTGGATAAACAAGGTTTAGGTTTAATGACATTACTTCTCCATACAAGGCATGAGGATTGGTTTGGGGTTAACTATTGGTGACATACTTATTATTTTATGTGATAGATGAGATCTATTAATCATATGTTTTTAACTTATCATCTATATTTGCAAGGTATAATCATGCATTAGACAAGATCCACTTATTCCTCACTAATCCCTCTTTATTATTCCTCTCATCACACTCATCCTAGATTCTTAGGGTTTATAATTAATACTAAGTGGTGATGATTATGGAATTGGTTTTCTAAGGTATTGCTATTGGAATAGGGTTCTCACCTCCAAGATCCAATATTGACTTGAACATCTAGGATTAGTACTACTCTAATATTCTTGTATGCACATGACTATGGTTAGTATTATAACTTCTCTCACTTCTCCATGTCTTGGAATAATCCTAAGGTCCTACTCACGAGATGATGATATGATTCCTCTAAATATATGGTTTGCCTAGGAATTCTACCTTGGTATCTTATGTAGCTTGTTCTTCAGGAAATCTGATAAACCTGCATCTTGTGGTATGCCTCCACCTCCTAGCTTCTTCATCTTGATCCTAACTAATTCACATGGAAGGTCTCAAGTGTTTGGTTTCCTTGTAGCATGGTACAAGATGCTCATATGGATGAAGGGTGTGGCTCTATTTATAGGCTTGGGCAAGCTCTAGTATCATGACACATAGGTGGTGACTCTTGTGTTGGTTTGATGAGTAAGGTGCTTGGGTGTCATGCTCTCATCCATAGCAATCCTTTGAGCATGAGGTGGCAAAGCTTGGAAAGCAAGTCATGTAGATATTTTCATCCCACATGGCATAGAGATTATCCTCTCATATGATTTATTTTTGGATAGCCAAGTGGCATTTGCTACTAAATATCATGTGGATGGTTTTATTATTGTGGATGAGTCATCATATCATATTTGATTGGATTTACATTATAATATTGGTAAAAAGTTAAAGTTGAAGGTTATTCCTCAATTTTGGATAGTTGGGTTTGATTTCACCAAGGCATGGTCATATGAGTTTCAAAATACTCATAGTTAGTTTGATTCAAATAGTTTGAACTATAATTCGTAATGTAAATGGATTTAGTTTTATGATATTCCATGTATTTAATAAGTTATGATTTAAATAAGAATGTGTGGCTTTTATGCACTTTAGACCACTGTGGTTTAACTTATTTATAAGTGAATTAATTTACACACAAAGGTAGTTGCTAACTTTTAAGTGTTAATAAGTTAGGATTTGATTCTTAAAGAATGGGTTGTTGTAAATCTAATTCCATTTGATCTAATCCATAGATCAAATCATCTCTACCCAAAACAAGGTTTTAACAAAGATCATAGTGAAGTTTATAGCGCTTGACTTGATGATCTACTTCAATTCCATCAAGTCAAGTGAAACTTCAGTTACTGTGGTAAGTTTTATTTGAAAGCGCGAAAATTCCCCGGATTTTCTATGCATGAATGCAATGCACACTTTGGTGTTCTCTCATTTTATTGCCTCTAAACCTGGGATATTACAGCCTCTCCCCCTTAAACTGAACTTCGTCCCGAAGTTCGAACGCTCTCAAGTTTCGGAATGTTGATATGTCTTGAACAGATCACCATCCTTCAACTCCATGGTGATCACACTAGATATAATTGGATATATCCCTTGTCCAGATCCTTCCGGAAGTCTTCTGATGTCTGGCACTGATACTTTCTTCTTTTCTATGATTCCTTCCAACACTCTAAGCTTATAGGTTTACTATCCAAAGATTCTTGGATTAAGACATCTTATTGTGTTAATGAGCCTTACTAATAGTTGTGATGACATCTTCCTATTTAGGTACTTAAAACTTGGTTCTACCAGCTGCGGTAATCCAGCTTCGATGTAATATGGCACTATGGTGTACCAGCTGCGATGTCCAAACCTTAAATCTAAAAGATTCATTTAAAGCAGAGTATTGTTTTCCCTTACTACCATAACGAAAGTAATGGTACTTGGTAAGGTATTTATAATAAGCATGGTCCTAGTGGTTTATTCCTACGAATGGATTAGACTCATTTAGTCCATCCAATCATGGCTTCTAGTTTATGCTAGTTATTTTCCTTTTGGTTTCTTTAGGTTCCATGAAAGGAATCTTTCTAATAATCATTAGTTTTGGTATGGTCAAACTCCTTCGTATAGTATCTTCTTAGGCTTTGATTGTCCTCCGATAACTTCTTCATCCAACTTCATTATCTTGGACTTACTTGAGTTCTCTTGGTTTCGAGTAATTACAATTACCCACTCAAGTTAAGGTCTAACCCTTACTTCCTCGAGATATGAACCTTGGCTTCTGGTCTGACATCCTCCTGAGAGTACTTTTATATGGGTACTTCCCAACAACCTTATGAAAATAAGATTGTACTTCCTCCCAGATCAGACCTTTTTCTTCGTCTATCATACTTCGAATATTATGTTTTAATACTTCTCATTCAGCCTTCCTCTCCCCCTTGGAGTTTACTAATGATCTTCCAACTTCCTTTCTTCTAATCATTAAACTCCAAGGTTAGGTAGTTGGTTTAAGTCTGGTTTATATTTTGTACCTTTCTAAAGTCTCACGAAGAATTCTTTGCGGTGTATCCACACAGTTGTGGGTATCCATTATGAATCCTCCGACTAAATATTTACCAACTACGAGATACCAGTTGTGAAATACTAGCTGCGGAATCCCCCTTTCTTTTAGGGTAAAGAATTGTTCGAAGTCTGTGGCTATACGGTACCATTTGCAAACTACCTAGTACCAGAGGTGGCTTATTGGATACCAGCGGTGGCTATGTTGTGGTTGTCAATATCTACTTACCAGCTGTGGCTACTTACATAGTTTTAGTTAAGATGTACCTTACTTCACATACTTTCTTCTCATGATTATCCTATATCAGCTGCGGTCTTATTATACCAGTTGCGACTTCACTTGTCTATTTTCCTTCTTCTAGGGTTTGTTTTGTGAGATAACCACTTGTTGATACTATGAAAATAGTATTGTAAGTGACTTCACTTGCATTCCCTTCTTCTATAATGAATACAGTTCTACTTCTTCTGCTCTATATTCACTATTTTTCTCACTTCCATGATACTTCCATGTTGAAGTACTCCTTGATTAAGGATAGAAGTGAGTTTTGATTAGTCCTTCCTTTAGAGTATTGTGGTTACTTCCCACAACTTTACTTCCTTCTTCTAGTGAACCATCATCTTGACTCCAAAATCTTCAGAATTCGTCACTTCCTCACACGAATACCTTTACCCTCTAGACCTATAACATCAAGTAAGAGCTTGATATTGCAACATGCATTTGCATATCAAAGTCAAACTTCATGTATGGATCTAGTCAATCAATGAAAATCCAATAAAATCCAAGAAAATCCAGCTTTGTGTTTATAATACACATCCTTCTATGCCTGAATATAAAAGTTGGGTAAGACATCCCTAAACATCAGGATCAGATGTGTAGTATATAACACCACATAAGATAGGTTTAGGTTGTGATACTTAGCACAAATACGTGAATTTCTACTATTTGTCTCAACATTTATCTCAATTGCACATTTGCAATGAGACAACTTGAAACAAAATGGCCTGGGATAGTTGAAATTAACCTAGTTTTCTTTGGAAGTACTAATAAAATAGTATACCAAATATCTGTGCTATTGAGGACTACTTCCTATAATACAATTAGTTCTAATATGTCTACTCTAAACACATGATTGTTTAGGATATACCACCAATAACTCTAGGATTTCTCTATGTGATATGCTCTAAATAAGCCTTCCTTAAATTAAGAACTATGGTTCTAACATTCTTGACACAGTTTCCAGGATTTTAAGGCCTAAGCTTTCGAACTATTCCCTAAATCCTACTCCTTATCATCCTTTTGTTATCGTACTTATGATGTTCTACTCCATCATACCATGATTCCCAAGTGATTCATATATGAGTACCTAGTTTATTATTGAAAGTAGACTCATTTAACTCCTATCACTCTTCCTTACCTCCTATGATTGACTCATCATAGACATATACTACCTTATATTACTTATCTACATTACTTAACATCAGTCATTTGGCATTTTAAATGACTCTTACTTAACCATACTTGTATTGGTATACTTCTTCCAATAGGATATCTTCCTTATGGTTGTATCCTCTCTTTGGACTACCATGTGTTGTATACCAACTGTGGTTTACTACCACCATTTATCTTAAGCTTCAATGGTGTTCTACTAATTTGGAATGAAGCAAGATAACTAACTAACTTTACTTAAGAAAATAGATAAGAAAGATTGACTCAAGTGTGTCAGGATTATTCTCAAGTGAATACCCATCTCAAGTCAAAATAATAGTTGGTTTAACTAAGACAACTTCCTATAGACACTACCAAACCTATAGGTCTCCTTTAAAGGGTTTTAATCCTAAGGTCAAAGCATTTGCTCTGATACCAGCTGTGATGACCCAGCGTACCACTGCATGATGTAGTACACAAGTCGTTGACATAACACAAGTGAAACACCGTTCCACCCATATTACATCTCTCAGAGTGGTACAACAGAAACATATGCGAGTCCAAGGTATGTCTATAGAAGTACACACGAACAGTTTACATAAGATCCACACAACCTCCTACTTTACAGTGAGGTAAAACTTCAAATAAAGCTCCAGAAGAACGACTCGTAATCTATCTTATTGCTAACTCAAGTTCAAGAGCTACTTGGCTTGCTATAGAAATCTAGCTACTTAGGTGCTATGATTAGGGAAAAGTTCCCTTCTATTGCTAGTCTAGGTTTCCTTTATAACTGATGCAGGAGTTGACTCCATTGACTTCGTTGATTGGATTCTTCATCTTGTTGCAGTTGACTCCTTTGTCTTCGAGTTCCACGGTAGTTTCTCCTTCGGTGCATTGCTCTAAGAAGGGGTTCAAACGAGATAGAATGAGTACAAGCGTACTCAGCAAGTTCATATTAGGAAATATGTGTATCATGCACTAGCTACAGCCATAGACCAGAAAGTCATAGGCCAATGCAAGTTTTTGTAAACATTTCTTCAAAAGGTTTATTTTATTCTGAAAACTATGCCCGTCAGTCTTCACGAGTTGACCAGAACTTCGTGGAGTTCCTTTCCTGCCGCGTTCGCAGTTCCTTCCCGGAACAGGGAGTGACAGATCACAATTCGGTATCCTCTGCAGAGGTGCGTTACTTTTCCCATAAGAGACCTTATCCTTGTTGCCAACCGGGCTCGAGATTCCGTCCACACTTCCTTTGGTGTGAGGCCAGGTGTAAGATCCAAGCCCACACCGCCTTCTCCGCGACTGCAAACCCACCCTTTTGTCCACCCGCACACCTCCGGTAGACTTCCCCCGATAATACGGCTTTACTCATGGTGTACTTTGGACAATCCTTCATAGATCGGAAGAGATTAACATCACCAATGGATGGGGATTTAAAAGGATTTCCCAACCTATTGCGGCGGTGCCTCCGGCACCCCACCGTCTCTCCGATCCGTTGGCGTGCGAAGGGAAAAGATACGGCTGACTTCCCCAGGCCATTATAGATCTTATGGTCAACGCGATATGTACGGCGCTAGAATCACCTGGACGGCATTGGTAATTAATCCTAGGGTGATATAACCCATTGCAATGGAACCTCCACCATATCAACACATACCATGGTTCCATTGCCCACCACATAGTCATATTCATAATTGTAAAATAATATTTGCTTTTCAATGCATGAGTGATAAGTATAGTACTTTGCATATAGTTTGATAAAAATAATCAAATGACATGAGCAAGCGATGAACTTGCCTTTCTTGATCGCAAGATTATGCGGGCAAAAGCTTCGATACGTGAGAACTCCAAATGCTGAAATACCATCATCGTCCGGTAAGGACAATGTTTAAAGAACTGGCAAAGATGCTATAATGCATAGTATGAGATGCAATCGTCCCGAGCGTAACCTAACCTCGAAGATTTAGGATGTATGAGTTGTAAAGATTTCTTTAGGGTTGGTTGCACTTTTAGAATGGTTCTCAAACAAGGTTCTTATTAGGGTTTGGTTATATTAGCATCATAACCAAGTGATATAAGGCATCATAATAATCATACACATAAATAATAGTGGTGGAATAATATGTAAGATCAGTTGTCAATTTTAAATTCTGCAGAACATGATTGATGATTACTTATATTATACTTCAAAAGAATAACTTTTGAAGAACATGTTAATTAAGAATTAATGAGTATTTCAAAGAAGGATAGGGCTTCTAAGGTTTGATTGACATTTGTACTTCAAAAGAATAACTTTTGAAGAACAGGTTAAAATAAGAATATGAACTACTTTAAATAGGAGCTAAGTGCTATTAGGGTTTACTAATAGGACTGGTTGGTGCTTAAGTGGAAGTGATCTACATGTAGCAAGTATTAGTAGGTTTATTACTATGGTTTCTCCTAAGCATTATATATAAGGATGGTTATTAAGATGGTTCTATAATTATCTATTAAGGTTACTATGGGTTAGGTTTACTATAAATTTTTATTTGTTTCACTAAGAACTCACTAATGGTTTCCAAGCTAAGTGGTTTATGATCCTTAAGTAGGGTGTAGTGGAACAGGGGCATGTGTTGTGCATTACTACACAAGTTGATACTAGGGTTTATCATTATGGTGCTACTAGGGTTTAATGATTGAGGTTGATCTTAATGGTATGGTATATAGGAGTGGTGATTAATGGTACTAATTCAATTAACAAGTTAGGGTTTCTACCTAGGTGACATTAGTGGATCATATAGGTTTTAATTAAGAATAGGAACATGAAATGATAATCTCATGTGACTTGGTTTATGCTAATGGATCATAAGCATGCATTCATTGGTTTCTTATTAAGGTTCTATATGTCAAGTACATCTCACATGATCATATGTGGCACATAATTAGGGTTTTGGAATTGCTTCTAAGTTGGTATGATCACATGAAATAACGGGATCAATGTCTTACTTAAATTAAAACTAGGGTTTCTAAGTTATGATACAATTCCTAACCTAATAATTGATAATAGAGGTGTGGTAACTCATTACTTTGAATCAAAATTAGTATTGGTTTAACATGTTATTAATTTTCCACAAGAATTAATAATTAGGGTAACTCCTATTTTGGTTTAATTAAGAATCAGGGTTTAATAATTGTTATTAGAGTTTAAAATAATTAACTTGTTAACTAAAGAATGTTTAAGTAAATAATTGTTAAGCTACCAAAATGATATTGGCTTTTAATATTTTCTTGCTTTATTGCTATTTAAAGAAAATGGTAAATGGTAATTTGCAAATTAGGGTTTATGAATTACCACTAATAATTAAGTTAATGCAAATATGGTAAATAAAATTAATCTTAACATTTTACTTAGTTACTGAATAGTTAAAATTTAATTTTTATAACTTCACTAATTATTGAATTCAAATTGTATTTTAAATAAATGAAATGGCATAATTAATAAGGTTAAAAATAAGTGAATTTTTATTTTGTCACACATTTTTATTTTATATTTTATTTGGATAGAGTTTATTTTTGTGAGTATTTTGATATATTATTCATAATTTTCTGAGTTGAAATGAATTTTATATGATTTTGCAAAGTTTCTGTCATTTACTGCTTTTTAAATTAAACAGAAAATACGAAACATACCGATTCGGGTTACACACACAGAGACTGACGAGTGGGGCCTAAGTACACGTCAGATGCCACGCGAGCAAAGACCGGTCAAAATGGACTGAGGTCGTTGACCTCCCCAGACGTTTAAACGCCGGCGGCGGAGCACGGTGGCGCCGCCGCTAAAGGCTTCCCTGGATGCGTGGTTGATACTAAACGAACGAGAAGAAGACAAGGAACACGATGGTGGTGATGGTTTGTCGAATAGTTCATCGGAGCTTCGCCGGCGGTCATGTCCGCGGCGGAGCTACTCCGGCCAATATACGAACTAATGCTAGGATGATCTTTAGGAAGCAAGAAATGGCTTAATCGACGCGCCTGCTCACCTTGATGCTTCCCAGATGCTCGGCGGAGCCTGCCGGAGACGAGGACGACGACAAGCTTCAATGTTCTGCGGGGTGCCGATGAAAGGGAATGGTCGATTGGCGACAGGTGAGACCCCCTCTCCTCGATTCCTTCCACGAGGATGCTCCCTGAGACACGAGCGCATCTCCTCGACCTAACGGTGGACTCCGGGGTGGCTTCTACCGACGGCTAGCCGGAGAGCCGGCCGGCCATGGTAGTGGTTCCGGTGAGAGATAGAGGGTTCGAGATAAGGATTGAGAGGGTGGAGAAGAACAAGGATTACACGGTGATGAGCTCGACCTATTTATAGGCCGAGGGGAGCTCTGAGGCCTCGACACGGCGACGGCCATGGTCGGGATGTGGCGATGCCTGGAAGATGGTCTGGCGAAGATCTTTTCGCTCCCGCGGATAGACTCGGACGCGAAACGATTAGGGTGACGTTCTGGAACCTTCTGCGACATCCGGGCATCCTTATCGTCGACGAGAGCGGTGCCTACGCGGCGATGCCGCGGCTCGTCGACGCCGGAGAAGAAGACGACGACGTTTTTCCCCTTGCACGATTCTTAAAGCAGGCGAAACGGTAAGTGGTTTTGGGCTGGGCCGCGTCTGGGCTGTGTTGGCTTGCTTAGGATGGTGCGGTACTGGGCTACTGCGGTGCTGCTCGGCCTGCCAGGTAAGTTTCCCTCTCTTTCTCTTTTCAAACTTTCTATTTTCTGTTTTTACTTTTATTTTCTGTTTTGATATTTGAATTCAAATTTGAATTCTGTTTTGTTTTGCAGGTTCTAAATTATTTGAATATTATAACAATTTGATAATGATACTCACTGTCTTGTTTTGTTTTTAAACAACCATTTATAATTGATTAATTTTGGTTCTTATGAGGTACAAGTTAAGACTCAAATAGATATTATGTTAGGGTTCATCTCAATTGCTTTTAAATTTAGAAATCACATATATTTAAATGCCTTTTAAAATTTAGACATGTGCATGGTGAACATATTATATTTTTCTATTGATTAACCATAGTGATTACTCACATATAGTTGAATTATGGCTAGAGTTCAACAAATAGAAAAGGGTATGGAATTGGTTCATGATTTTATGTGTGTGATAGTTCTTAGGGTTTAAGAATTTGATGATGCTTCATTAATTGAAATATACAATAGGCATGAGGCATGGCAGGGTTTTACTTTTAATCCAAAGTGATACTTGGATTGAAATGCAAAGGTGACCTAGGGTTTTAGTTGTGATCACCCAATTGATACACAACCAAGAATTAGGATATGAACATAAGCTTTGATTATGTTTTATTGGCTAGCTAGGGTTACTCTAGTGTTTGGATAAACAAGGTTTAGGTTTAATGACATTACTTCTCCATACAAGGCATGAGGATTGGTTTGGGGTTAACTATTGGTGACATACTTATTATTTTATGTGATAGATGAGATCTATTAATCATATGTTTTTAACTGATCATCTATATTTGCAAAGTATAATCATGCATTAGACAAGATCCACTTATTCCTCACTAATCCCTCTTTATTATTCCTCTCATCACACTCATCCTAGATTCTTAGGGTTTATAATTACTACTAAGTGGTGATGATTATGGAATTGGTTTTCTAAGGTATTGCTATTGGAATAGGGTTCTCACCTCCAAGATCCAATATTGACTTGAACATCTAGGATTAGTACTACTCTAATATTCTTGTATGCACATGACTATGGTTAGTATTATAACTTCTCTCACTTCTCCATGTCTTGGAATAATCCTAAGGTTCTACTCACGAGATGATGATATGATTCCTCTAAATATATGGTTTGCCTAGGAATTCTACCTTGGTATCTTATGTAGCTTGTTCTTCAGGAAATCTGATAAACCTGCATCTTGTGGTATGCCTCCACCTCCTAGCTTCTTCATCTTGATCCTAACTAATTCACATGGAAGGTCTCAAGTGTTTGGTTTCCTTGTAGCATGGTACAAGATGCTCATATGGATGAAGGGTGTGGCTCTATTTATAGGCTTGGGCAAGCTCTAGTATCATGACACATAGGTGGTGACTCTTGTGTTGGTTTGATGAGTAAGGTGCTTGGGTGTCATGCTCTCATCCATAGCAATCCTTTGAGCATGAGGTGGCAAAGCTTGGAAAGCAAGTCATGTAGATATTTTCATCCCACATGGCATAGAGATTATCCTCTCATATGATTTATTTTTGGATAGCCAAGTGGCATTTGCTACTAAATATCATGTGGATGGTTTTATTATTGTGGATGAGTCATCATATCATATTTGATTGGATTTACATTATAATATTGGTAAAAAGTTAAAGTTGAAGGTTATTCCTCAATTTTGGATAGTTGGGTTTGATTTCACCAAGGCATGGTCATATGTGTTTCAAAATACTCATAGTTAGTTTGATTCAAATAGTTTGAACTATAATTCGTAATGTAAATGGATTTAGTTTTATGATATTCCATGTATTTAATAAGTTATGATTTAAATAAGAATGTGTGGCTTTTATGCACTTTAGACCCTGTGGTTTAACTTATTTATAAGTGAATTAATTTACACACAAAGGTAGTTGCTAACTTTTAAGTGTTAATAAGTTAGGATTTGATTCTTAAAGAATGGGTTGTTGTAAATCTAATTCCATTTGATCTAATCCATAGATCAAATCATCTCTACCCAAAACAAGGTTTTAACAAAGATCATAGTGAAGTTTATAGCGCTTGACTTGATGATCTACTTCGGTTCCGGCAAGTCAAGTGAAACTTCGATTCTTGTGGTAAGTTTTATTTGAAAGCGCGAAAATCCCCCGGATTTTCTATGCATGAATGCAATGCACACTTTGGTGTTCTCTCATTTTATTGCCTCTAAACCTGGGATATTACAGCGGGCTCTACCATACACTCCTACGCCGGTAGCTGCAACCCATCATAGACCGCATTACCGTGGGGAATTAGAATGGGATCCCCACCCTCCGGTTGTTCCGCAAGACACAACTGCTACGGCAAGCAATGCTTTACCGTGGGGAATTAGAATGGGATCCCCACCCTCCGGTTGTTCCGCCGGATACAACCGCTACGGTAAGCGCATCCGTTGATGAACGAGAGGTGGAAACACTTTTGACTACTCCGTCCCACTCCGGATCTTATGGTTAACACGGGTATTACGACACAAGAATCACTTTGGCGACATTTGTTGTTTAATCCTAGATGGATATAAACCCGTGCAATGGAACCTCCACCATATCAACACAATCCATGGTTCCATTGCCCACCACATAGTCATATTCATAGTTATGAAAGTAGTGGTTTTGATTTTTATGCAATAGTGATAACCATAATACTTTGCAAGTAATTTGATAGAAATACTCAAATGACATGAGCAAGTGATGAACTTGCCTTTCTTGACTGCAAGTTATGCAGACAAGGTCTTCGATACGCAATAACTCCAATTTCTGAAATAGCATCATCGTCCGGTAAGGACGATGTTTAAAAGATTGGCAAGGATGCAATAATGCATAAGAATGAGATGCAATCGTTCTAAGCGTGATCTAACCCCGATGATTTATGCTTAGTGAGTTGTAATGATTAGTTCAGGGTTTGTTGCACTTTTAGAGTGATTCACAAACAAGGTTCTTATCCAGAGTTGTGTTGTTTTAGAATCATAAGCAAATGGTAAAATGCATAGTAACAATCATACACACCCAGGAATAGTAGTTGTATAATAAGTAAAGAACAGTTGTCAATTTTAAGTCCTATAGTGCATGGTTGATGATTATTTGTTATATAATTTAAAAGAATAACTTTTGAAGAACATGTTCTTTAATAAAGAACAAGTATGATAATTAGGTTGGTGGGGTTCTATAGTTTACTATGGGTTCCAACTAGTTTCTAGGGTAAGGTTCTGATGGATCCCAACCAGGTTGAATTCATCAATAGCTAGAACTTGTAGGGTTGAGTTAAGCCTAAGCATCTTGAGCAATCTATTATAAATAGTTGCCATCAAGGTTGGTATACCTTGCTGGTGATAGCTGGCTAGGGTTTATGGATTCTATTAGGCAGGGTTGATGACTATTCTATATTTTCTTTAAAAGAATAACTTTTGAAGAACATATTTCTTAACTAATAAGAAGTATATCAATTAGGATTGAGGTGGTCTAGGTTTTACTGTTGGTTCTATTAAATAAGGAATAATTGGCTCCTAAATAGGATGGTTGATAAGTATCCAACACTAGTAGGATTTAGTGGAATATGGTTAGGTAATGCTCAAGATTTGGCATAGTTGCTCCTGAGGTTCATCACATTGGTGTGATGCTAATCATGGATAGTTAAGGATGGTGGTCTTGGAAATAGGAACTAGGGTTTACTATTTACCATGTACTTCTATGATTAATAACTTCAATTTAAAGTTGAAGTTATTAGTAACTTGTAAATAAATAAAATAATATTGAATTTGGCATTTTTCTATTTTAGAACAATTAATAATTAGGTCAATTCGGTTTAAATCCTTCTAATAAGAATTTAACAAAATAATAAAGAAAATAAGTTTTAATGTTTTCTTTATTTAATTACTGGTTTTTATTTAATTTTGGAAATTTTTACTAATTATTGAATTTTAATTGAATTTAGAATTAAAATTAAAGGCTTAAATAAGAAGTATTTAATAATTGGATTTTTATTAAAAATAAAAATTTCATTTTATATTTTTATTGGATAGAGTTTACTTTTCTAAGAATTTTGATGTCTCATTTATATTTTTCTGAGCTAAACTGAATTTTCTACTTTTATTTGAAGTTGCAGTAATTTAAATGGGATTTGAAATAAAACAGAAACTATTAAACGTACCCGGACTGAGCTACCCACATCCACAGACAGGTGGGCCAGTGGTCCACACTGGCTGCCACGCAGGCGTGGACCAAGTCCAAATTGAAAACGTGGCCAGGGAGCTTCTCTCCGGTGATCGGACGGCGACGGCGCCGTCGCTCAAGGGCTCGCGCGGACGAGTAATTAGGACCAACCGAACCAGCATGCTATGGCGAGTCTAACGATGCTAGCGCCGCCTCCAGATGGTCGCCGGAGCAAGCGTCGACGGCGAGACCGAGCGGCGGTGCTCTCAGGTGAAGGGTGTGATGCCACTACAGCGCATGATTGAGCGAGCTAGGGATGCTGTGAGGTACAGGAGCTCACCAGGAGCACGCCGGGCTTGACGGCTTGGCCGGAGACGGCCAGGTTCGCCGGAATTCGTAGCTGCCGGTGCCGGAGAAGATGATGGCGTTGGCGTCGATCTCGGGCACCTCAGCTCGATTCCCTTCGTGGGCTGAGCTTGTCGAGTACGGCGGTCACACTGGTGCGCTCAGCTCGGCTCGGGGAGGCCTCCATCGCCGGCGATAGAGATTACCGGTGAGGTGCAGGTTGCGGTGTGAAGAGAAATTGGGACAGGGGAGGAAGAGGAGGGCGACTAGGTTCGTCCAGAGCTTTATACGGCGCCTAGGCGCGTGCCTCGTCATGGCTTCGGTTGAGGAGAAGGCGCCAGCGCGAGGGAGAAGCTGGCCACGGCGTCTCGCTGGCCTCCCGGACGTGAAGAGGATGAGGACGAGTTCCTCCGTTTTATTTTCTCGCCGAAGGGGTATGGTGGGCTGGTTGGGCCGTGCTTGGGCTGAGAAGGTGGGCTTCGGTGGATCGTGGTGCTTGGGCTGCGGTGGCCTGGCAGGTAAGCCTCTTTTCTCTCTTATTTTCTCGTTTATTTATTTTCTCGTTTTGTATTTTCTATTTAATTCTGGTTTGCATTTCCCTTTTGTTTTGCGGGATTTTAAATGTGTGAATCCCTTTGGAGTTTACAAAGATACTATTGTAAATATAAGAGCTTTAAAATATTTCATATGTGTAGTGACACCCTTGTTTATTAAATGTTAATAGAGATTGAAAATGGCAATTATATAGTCCTAATTGCCAACATCAATTTAGGTGATCCAAACTATTTCTCAAGAGGTTCTTCTAAGTACCTATTGATAGTTAAATTTTTATATTTATCTTTTGTTACATTGCACTAAACAATTTACAATGCATAGCTTAATATCTAGTTTCTTATTTGAGCATATGATCTCATAACATTATTTCATGTGCTCATGGTGGTTATTGATTTGGAGAATTGTTTAAGGTGATTTTAAAGTATTATTGTCATCTTTTAAACCCTTAGTTTAATATGGTTAAGGTGGATCTCATATCTCTCATGAGACTTTTATTTATATGGAAACACTAGTTAGTTGCACCCACATAGGCATGGCTTGTGAGATATGTTAAATTGCTATCTTGTTTCATTTCAGAGTTGGTTAAATAGTTCCCTTGCTCATATCTGAGCTTAAGCATGGTTTTAGGATTATACTAGCAATCCCCATGTGATGCACAAACTAGGGTTGAGATATAATGCTAGGTTGTAGATATGAGATGACACCATGTTGCATTTGCTAGGTTTTAATCTCCCCTAACCAAGGTAATATGGTTAGTTGTTTAATTGTTTCTGCTTCTCCCTTTAATTACTAAGGACTTGAGAATTGGTTTTATCTTATACCAATAGTTTGCTATTATATCCTTGATCTATTGTTAAAGTAACTAAAGTTGTTATAGTTCTTTTTATAGTTAACTTTGGTCATATGAATGGATGATTTCTCACCATATTAAGTATGGAGTTTTACACTAAGGTTTTCTTATGTTTCTTAGGTGAAGAATAAGTGGAATGCAGATGTGGTAGAATACTACTTATGATCACCAAGTGGTTCACAGGTTAAGGTTGGGATATAAGTCTAGAGTTTCTTTCTAGTGATCTCCCTATAATTTCATGTGGAAATGGGATCTACTTATACTGGTAGGGTTTAACTTATCCTCACATATCTCAAGAGCATGATCATGGATTAGACATGATCAACTTGTTCTTTTTATCTTTACCTCAAGTTCTTAGGGTTTATGATCATCACCCAATTTATAATGATCAAGGTTTGGCTTCCTAAAGTATTTCTAATGGAATGGTTTTCACTTCCATGATCAAGTGTTGTCTTGATTAACTAAACATAATATCTCCCTTATAGTTTCTTGGGTGGACATGGCTATGGTTGTCTCTATAGGTTATATCCCAGGAAAATGCCTGAGATATTTTGTTAGGGTTCCACTTAAATAAGGTTGATATTATCATCTGGGTATATGGGTAGTTCTCTCCCTCAAACTCAAGTGCTGCCTCAACTAACTTGGGTGTAACACCATAATTGATCTCTCTTATATAAGAATGGATTATTCTAGGTTATGGTGTACTCCTAATACTCTAGTTCAATTGTTGTCCTTTATTCTTAAATAGATAAAGCTATGTTTTGTATGATTGGTCTCTCTCATTTTGGAAAGGACTTTAATTCTAACTTAAGATTAGGCTCTATAGAGATTGATGTGATCATCAATGTCTATGTTAAATATAAATGGTTTATCTCTCTAGGAATTGTCTTGGATAATGTCCTAGGGTTTCTCTTAGAGATGATGATTTGAATACTTGGATGTATATCCAAGGTTTAGCTCAAGGTTTGTTATTGCTTCTCTAATAATTATAATAGAACTCTCACCTCTCTAGGTTTGATGCTTAATAATTTGGAATAGAGAAGAATATATATTTCTAGAGTTGATCTCCATGTCATGTTTCCAAGAATGAAGTGAAATAAATACCATGAGGTTCATGGTAGGATCATGGATTAGTTTAAGACATGGAAAAGATAAGTGAAGAATTAATTTCTCCATTTTATTGTTACTTGATCTGCAATTGAATTGGTGTTCATATATTATGACAAGGATTGCCATATTATAATATTTTATGAGATCAAGTAATTGATCATTGAGTAAAATGTTGTTGTGTTGATTATCAGTTCCATTTGATCTAACACCTTAGATCAAATCATCTCTTCCCAAAACAAGGTTTGAACAAAATCACATTGAGGTTTCTAGCGCTTGACTTGATGAGCTACTTCAATTCCACCAAGGTCAAGTGAAACTTCGATTCATCGTGATCGTTTTACTTTAAAGCGCGAAAATTCCCCAGATTTTCTATGCATGAATGCAATGCACACATCTGTTTCCTCTATTTTTGTAACCCCAATACCTGGGATATTACATGCGGTTCTTGCTAAGGCGATGTCTCAAGCCTCATCAAGAAGATCCACATCATCTTGTAGTGCGTGAACAGAGGTTGCCTCTGTATATGCGTCCACCCGAGGTGCTTCAAAGAGAACGTCGGCAGGTAGAACAGCTTCGGCTCCGTAGACAAGGAAGAACGGAGTATATTGTGTTGACCTATTTGGTATAGTCCGTAAACTCCAAAGTACTGATGGTAATTCTTCGACCCATGCTCCAGCTGCACCCGTAAGGCGCTTTTTAATGCCATCACAGATTAGGTCATTGATCCTTTCTACTTGCCCATTGGTATGAGGATGTGCAACCGAAGCAAATTTGAGCTTGATACCATTGATGTTGCAGAAATGATGAAATTTCTTAGAATCAAAGTTGGTTCCATTGTCTGTAATGATGCTATGAGGCACACCAAAACGACAAGTTATTCCTTTGAAGGATTTGACAGCGGTCTTGGCTGTCTGATTGATGACTGGTATGGCATCGATCCACTTGTGAATTTATCAACTGCCAGCAATAGATGAGTATGACCACCAGCCGATGATTTCGGCAGTGGACCAACTTGGTCAAGTCCCATTGCGCAAAGGGCCAGGCCAAAGGTATTGTCATTAGGTCTGTGGCAGGTGCATGTGGTTTTGGTGCAAAACGTTGGCAAGGATCACACTTCCGAACTAACTCTCTTGCATCGGATGCTGCTGTTGGCCAATAAAACCCAGCTCTGAAAGCTTTGGCCACAAGTGCTCTACTGCTTGCATGATGTCCAAAGGTCCCTTCCTGTATTTCTCGCAACAGAGCTTTTCCATCGTTGATGGCAATGCACCGTTGGAAGATGCCAGACATGCTTCGCTTATAAAGGTCACCATCCACTATGACAAAGACCTTGGATCGTTGTACGATGCGTCTAGCTTCCGTTGGATCGTCTGGCAATCGCTGCTCCATCAAATATACCAGAAGAGGTTCGGTCCATAAAGGCTCAAGAAGAAGAACTTGATGTTTAGATTTATCAGTAATATCTTCGGCAGCTTCCTGGAGCGTAGCGCCTGGGTGAGTAGCCGATACTTCTGAAGGTGCTGAAGTTTTTACTTTAATGGACATTTGAGTAATTACTTCATAGAAGACTCCATCTGAAATAGAAGAGCATGTAGAGCCGATATTAGCCAAAGTGTCAACTTCCTCGTTGCTAGCTCTGCCGATGTGTTTTAACTCGCAACCTTCAAACTTATCTTCCATCGATTGATATAACTATCGATAAGCAATCATATTGTCGCTGATAGCGTCGCATAAATTCATCGACTGTTGAACCACGAGATTTGAATCTCCATAAATATCCAGAAGAGTAGCTCCACATGCTTTGGCCATACGCATCCCGCGTAGTAATGCTTCGTATAGTGCTTCATTATTTGTTGGTAATGAGAAATTCATCCTCAGAACATATCTCATTTTGTCTCCTTGCGGCGAGATTAACACTACTATGGCCCCTGCACATGTGCTTCACTTAGATCCATCGAAATACATCGTCCACGAACCCAACATGTCGGGTGCTGCCGAGATTTGCGACTGGATCCAATCGACCAAGAAATCAGGAAGGACCTGGGACTTGATTGTTGTTTGGTTAACATAAGAAATATCGTGCAAAAAGACACGTGCAGAAGGGTCCCGCCCTCGGCTTCCTCGGCATTGGAAAGACACGTGCAGAAGATGCATGCCTGACCGCCGCGGAGACCCCCTGCACCTCTTCCTCGACGTCCTTCCGCGTGGCTGTAGCCGGAGAAGAACCTGCGCCAGACCTGCAAAAACCGAGCTCGTCAACGGACTTACCTTCGGTGACCTCCCAGAACCTTGAGGCCGGAGTGGGGTAGCCTATCTCGTTCCAGAAATCCCACGCCAGCTCCTCGTCCGAGCGCCCACCTCGCCGGACCACCGCCAAACTAGCATCAGCCGAAGGGGAGTCGAGAACGTCTGCCGCCGATTCAAACGGCACTTCGGAATCACACTTGTCGTTGCTGTCGACGTCCTCGACCAGCACCAGGGTTTGAACGCAGGTGCTGGATTTGTACATCCACTCCCCAACCAGTTGAGTTAACAAAGCAAAATAATTAACTAAAAAGTTTCAGTAGTCCATAAGAATTCAGGAAAGGATAATTTGACCTAGAAAGTTTTGCACACAGTTATTGAGAACAAAATAGTGTGCGAGTATATGAGTAAGGCACACGGTTTTCTACCGACAAATGTGTACGTATATATTCGCATACACTTTAAATATATGCATGGACCGTTTGCTATATTCACGTATTGCGGGATGTTACGCTTTTTCGACGGTGTTTGGCCGTAGCTGTACTAGCTAGTGACATATTTGTGAACGACTCGTGTTCCTTTCCTTGTAGGTCGGGGACAGGACTCTAGATCCTTGGAATGGAAAACGGCTGTCATATTATACTATTTACAGAGGGTTATCTTCTCTCAAAGAGATAAAACGCGAGATTAATTAAGAGACCTCGCCGGCCCGTGTTACTCCAGCTGCAGCTGCAGCTGCGATCTCCCGTCCGGAAACCCGTCTTCCTCGTAACCATGGGCATCCTCAGCCCTTGCCCTATTGCGCCGGCGTCGTCGGCGATCCACAGCTTTAGGATTGTGTCTCTGCCCATCACGCGCCATCCATTTATGTCCTTGAAGATTCAAACTGCGAGGACGTGCCGACTGCGCCACGTCTCACGGTCACAGAAGGGCGCCGCCGATCAGCCATGCGAGCCCAACCCGGGGGATGACGTTCCTCCTGAGGTATTAATCTTCATAGTCTCCGACTTAATTTTATCCACTCATTAGGGTACCTCCGGAGGATCCTCCATTCTTGTGTAAAAGACCACTAGATACCAAGGAAAAAAAAAAAGCTACTGTAGTGTAAATAGCACGAGTAATTATGTGGGAAACTTTTCGTGGTGTCTCTATCCGTATAGTTGCATGCAACCCTCACATTAGTGAGCACCATTGTTTGAGAGAAAAATCTAATTAATATTTTTTGAAGAAAGATAGTGGCCTTTTATAGAGGAAAATTATATTTTTTGGTAGTGCCTTTGTACTAAAAAAATAGGGAAGTATTTGAGCTTTCTGTGGGATTAGTGGGATAATCCCGTAGAGATTGGGTAAACCCCTACTTTTACTTAATCCCCTTAAATCTTCATATAAAACATCAACCTCCGAGATACTAGCTAGGGGTAGTGTATTGCGTATTAAGAAAACACACTTCAATTTGGAAAATGTGGGGAAAAGTGAGGATTAAATTACAATATAATACACTAGGACCAAAGATATAAACTTTTAGAAATAAGTGGAATTTAGGGTTTGATGGAGATAATTCTCACATATTTCTAGAAATACACTAGTACAAAACAAGACCATGTGTGTGCAAGGGAAATCGTTATTTGCAATAGAAATGTTTGTTATCTACTTAATTCATGCTTTTGTCAGAGTTAATTGGTGTTTCTTTCATCCAGCGTGAGGACCTCAGGATTTACCGTGAGAGTGTGGAGAAGTTTGAGAGGGAGTACTCGGCTGCATTGCGTGCTTTACCTGGTCCTAAAAAGAAGGATTTGTTGGTTTGTCCTTATACTTTTTATTCCATCGTATATCGTTCTATTAATCGCAAAGCATTCATACGGATGGATTGTAGCTTTACTTAACATGCATAACTTGGAGGGTGTTATGTAAATCATGCAAGACTTCCCCGCAAAAAAAAACATTTAAGTGGTTAAGGCCTCTTTGATTCGCATGATTCTAAAAATATACAAACAGAAAAAAACGCAAGATTGTAATATCATATCCACGGTAATCCCATAGTGTTTCATATGTACCAAATTTGTTTGATTCCATAAAAAACAAAGAAATTTAAAAAAAAGAGTTTTGAGTGAATGTCAGATTTCCTGCAAATTCTAGTGCAAAGCATTTTTTTAGAAAAAAAATTTGTATGCCATCCGATGGTACAAATCAAACAACCACCCTAGGGATAATTGCTACGCATTCAAATCCTCCAAAATTCTTATGGAAAACATTTGAATCAAAAATACCTAATAAGCTTGTTGGGGAAGAGCGGAGTCCCAGCTATTCATTTTGCTAGTTCTCAGTTGCCTTACAATTACCTTAGAGCTCGGTCAACTAGATCCGCTGGATTTGCACCATGATTTATGTGGCATGTGAGCTGCAAGTTGGTTGCAACTGCAACTGAGAAAAATGTTCATGACCATTATATTTGTCTTGTGATCTGTGCAAGCTGTGCGTTACAAGTGAGTTGCAACTGTCTGGGAGTTGAGCTAATTTTTGGTCGACCGACAACTTTTTTTTTCCGACATGGGAGCATTGCTCCGGCCTCTGCATCAATAGATGCACACAGCCATAATTACTTGGTCGACCGACAACTAGTTGTTCCTAATTAGTAATATGACCTATGTATCGCCTCCTCCCACGCATCTGACACTTCTCCTTATCTCCCTTCACATCATTGATTTCTCGCTTGAGAGGTCGATTACTCGTTGGAAGACCTGATTAATTCGGTAGAGCCTTGAGGGTCGTCCTCACCAACGAACATAGCAATACCTGAGTTTAAAAATTTATATTTCTGTAAAAAATAATTAGGGTACATCATAGGTACGTACCCCGGTGGTACTAGCACAAAACTGGTACAGTACGAGTTATTGGTACGGAGTACATAATTCGGTCTCATGGCATACGGGGATGAAGAGTGGCGCGACGCCCTAGTGCTGCAACACATACCCGGTGGAAACTTTTCTAATGGAAGATTTGCCATGGTAGAGGCTACAAACCACATCTCTCCATTGTGTTGTTCTCCGCTGAAAAATGGGCCCCAGTTCTGGCGTTGTTTCAGTAAACATTGTACTGAAACAGAAAAGGGGGAAATCAAGAAAAAACAGCAGAACCATTTTCATTGTTGGTGTTACTGCTATGGTTTCTTTTATTCTAATTGGTTTTATTTTTCCCTGTGAGAAGACAATTTCAGAAGAAAAGTTATTCCGAGACGAGGCAGCCACAATTGGCGAGTATATCAAGGAGATAAAGTCCACAAAATGCTTTTTGGTTCGTATTTTGTCCTCAAGTAAATGTCAAACTATTCCCATTCTTCATTAAACCATTAGCTTTGCAATGCTAGTTCAGCAAACATTATTTATGAAGATTATAGCATTTCCTAGGATATTAGAAGCTAGTTTATTTAAACACATTAACTCAAGGAAAAAAATCTGATATATGTCCAAAAAAATATGGAACAAATATAACAAGAATCTTCACCTGCATATAATAAAATTAAAATGCTCCATTAAGTAGCTCAGGTAAGTTTGAACACTCGACGCTACATATCCGATGAAAATGCACCTATAATATTCAGTCAATGCATAGTATTATAATTTGGCATTTTTATGAGGGAGCTGATGTACACTAACATAGTAGATGATTATAGCATAAGCTATTACTGAAGAAATAACCTGTGTTATTAGTCATGGCTTAATACTGCACAATGTATATGAATCCAATGTGTTATAGCTTGAAGATAAAATTTACACGAGAAACTGTGGGGTGCTTCCATATTTTTCTATTGTGTCAAACAAATCTATGTTCTTTTGTTTTCAAGTCTGTTGCCAGCCTCTGCTAGAATCGACGGCATTGCACCATTGGTTCGTAATTTTGTTTTGTAAATGCTGTAGTATGGAGAAGGCACACGGCTAGCACAGTCTTTGCTTTAGTGCTGAACGAGCTACTGACTTAGCATCCAAAATCATGGTAACTACATTTGACCTCTTTTCTGAATATGTGTGCATACTTGTTCTGATTCCCACCACCTATAAATTCTTTCCTTCCTAAAATGAAAGGCTTATGCGGGTCTGAGATCTCACCAGCCAAGTGAAATTTCGTTGGAAACAGTAGAGCAGGTAACTTGTTATGCTTCACCAGGATATTTGGACCACATTTTGAAATTATAGATATATGATGTGTGTACTAAATTCTCCCCCTGAGATTGCAGATCATTAGAACGTACGTCTCCACATTTGTTAAGGTTGCCGAGGACACATACCACAGGAAGGCTGACCAGGATACTATCATTTTATTTCTCCGTGCTGTTGGATGCTTGGGTGCAATCAGCCACATCTTGTTAGAAGATGCTTTGTTTGCGGCTAATAACATTGAAGGAAATTCGTCAGAGTACATCCCGTATTGTGATGCGGGGACATATAACCGCATATTCCAGCGAAAGATGGCAGATTTGGAGGATAACATTAGGAATTCTTCGCCATTTAAAGCGCGTGAGGTAGGCATACATATATATAGCATTGTGTAAAAGCTTCCCACTCCCTCCCACCGCACCCTTTAGCATGCTGATATTGATCAGTTGATGCTCATTTGTCTTGCAGATTCTGTGGTATACACTGTTTGATGCTAGGTTACAAGCTGATTTTTTTGTAATGGACATGACTATCGGCCGCAAGAAGGCAATAGCTTACGTCCTAGGTAAATTAATCTCCTTTGGATAATCTTTCTTGGGTTCCTTTTGTATTTGAATAATTATCTTATCAAGTTGCACTTAGAACAAATCTAGTATTTTTATCTCTGTTAATTGTTACCACCGTTTGCACTGCAGAAAATAGCAATAAGGCTTCCAATGCTGGCGCAGGCGATAGAGAACCCGATGCTTCATCGGAGACCGGTCCTTGATACAGATGGAGTGTGTGAGTTGATAAATGTGGAAAGTCTTGCATCAAAAGCGCATCCCATCAGCTTTATATAAATACTAGACAATATCCTGCGCGTTGCTGCAGGAACATGCAGTAAAAACCTAACTTGCTGCCTTTGGAAATTTAGTAAGTTAAGGCCATAAACATTACATATATAGATGAAAAAATATTTGAGGACTGAGGTAGGAGACAACAGAGATTAAAAAAAGACAGCACATGTCATGGTAGCACAATTAACAAATTTGTAGCATAAGAAATGGAACAAATAATACAATAGAAAACCAACCAAAAATATTTATACGTTGGCTCCCATAGTATACAATGCCTTCCTCAAAAGAAAATGAGTACGCATATGAAGACAACACATACATGATTCTCGGATGGTGCATTTTCTAACTTAAACTAAATATATATTAGTCCGGTATATTTTATAATCTGATTGCGACATGTTGAAATGGCAATACATATAAAAAAATCTTCAATAGTGCAATACATAAATTGAGTACAAACATGCATGTATGCACATGAATCACCAATTACACTATCAAATAAATGAATGAAACAGTATATCTCACCGAAATTGAGTATGTATGTACATGAACAAATGATCCCCATTTACATTATCAGTACAATAAGAAAATTGACTTCAATATATAACTGCAGGCCTACAACTTAGTGGTCATCCAATTGAATATGATGCTCCTTGATAGATTTATTTTTACCAGGATAAAAAAATCAGATGATGGAAATCGCCGAAAGCCTACTCAATTCATGTGAGAACCATCCCAGTCGACCACACCATCCCCTTGCAGCCATTAATCCTATCAGGAACAACACGGATATCAGGCTTGGCCGCTCTTAAAACCTGACCAAAAAATATATAGTTACTTTTGCCGCTCTTAGTGTTCTAAAAAACCTTACCGCTCTTGGAAGTCTATAGCCTAAACTTACTTGCCACCTGCGGCTAACATAGCACATCAATACATGCATCTTTTGCACAATAACGGAGCTGAGAAAGGCTGCCTTGTCATGGCCGGGAGGCAGTGAAGGTTTGCGAGGAGGCGGAGAAAAGGACAGACGCAGAAAATGAGGAAGAATTTGGATAGATATATACACAGATGGAAGGTGAAATGCATCAGTTTTTTTTTACAAATACTCCGTAGTGGAGAAAGTGAAGAGGTCTGGGAATCATTCAATTAAACAGGAAAGACATAGTGGGAAGACGAAAAGATACGACGATTATTATACCTCATAAATAGCTGAATGAACAGATTTGGTGATTATCACTAAAATAATTGAATGAAATGGTATGTTATTTGCTGATGTGGCAGGCTGCTTAGGTGGCATGCTTGCATGTTGAGAGAATTCACTTAGTGGGTTGCTCCTATTTAGGTATTATAGATATGTGGAATAATAAGTTCAAACATATACTACCATAATGGCTGGTATTAAGAACCCACCAAACTTCATCAAGGTGACATGTAGTTTTTACCGGACAATAAAGTAAATATACGTACCCGTGAGAAAAACGATGCCAGCTCACAATATCGGTGGAGAGGTGAGAGATGCAAAGAGAGTAACAATTGGGTGCCAGCGGACATGATTTTAAAAATTCGAAAAATGTTGTTTAATTTTTTTAAAGTTGAAATAATTACGCACGCACACATGTCAGCTTGATATTTACCCTGCAAATTTCAACAAAAAATACCACCTTATGTGTCTCACAAAAAAAGTGATATGAAACTTTGTTATAATGTGAATAGTATACAGTACGTCTAATCATTGTATTAAGATTTACGAATAGTATAGTTTGTCATTTTTTGTAGGTTACATACTTTCATATTTAAGGTTGAATCGTGACATGCAACATACCTACATATATACTTTACACGCATAATTTATGCTGTATATTTTAATCATTATTTGTATTTCTTTTGATGTTAATGCTTAAAACAGGTTTTGGCGCGCATTGGAGCCAAAAAAATCGCGTCTATTTCGAATTTGTGTTATTATACTCACGTGATTTGGACCGTAGCAACTTTTCGCACACGAACACGTCACCGTGTACCCTCGACGTCGAGCGCGATGCGCGGCAGCACGCGCCGAGGGAGGCTCAAGACAGTCCGGCGGGCTCTTTTGAGACCCGAAACCCCGCTCACCGGGAGGGACCCCGTCAGGGCTTGCGGCGGCTATGGGCTGCCCTAGGTCGGCCTAACCGTCCCTAGGATCTCGTGGATTTGCAGCCTCCAATCCTGAAGAACAACGAATAACGAGAAGAAAGATACAAGGGGAGAGAGATAAAAGTAGATGAACATGAAAAAGTAGTAGATGTGTTTGTTCGATTGGTGTTAGTTCAATCGGCCTGCACCCCTCAAGTATATAAGGAGCGGCTGGACTTTCCGTGCAAGAAATAGGGTTGGATTCACGTCCAAAACCCTAGTTTGGGTCTAACTTGGATGGTTTAGCCCGAAATTTTCATAACTGTTCAGTTAGAAACATATCTGCACATTGCGGGTCCTTTTTGAGACCGTAAACGACCTCCAATCAAAATATTGTAAAAAACAAAGTTGTTCGTCTCAAAAAAACGAAGAACTTTCATGTTGACCTCTTTTTCATCCGAGTTCATATTGATCACTCAATCGAGGTAGCAAGAAAAACGATCAATCCCGACGTTTTCGTCTGTGCCTCAACTTCGCTCGCGCCCTACCTTAGAGGCCTCTATGGTCGGGCGTCCCTCCTCGGGTAATTCGAGTTCCAACAGTATTTTAGATCCATAAATTGCATACTAACTCGGATCGCGATGACTCAAAAACCAAAGTTGCTTGTTTCGACGAGACGCACAACTTTCGTTTATATCACTTCTTCATTTGAGATCATGTTAAAGGAGCTCTAGTGGAAGCCTTCATATATCGATCCTCGAGATCACCTCTGATTGCTAGCGTAATCGGCTATCAAGCCGGATCATGGCACAACTTGGAATGGTGGACATGGTGTCTCCTAAATGAGCAATATATCTGTCACGCCGAACACCGAATTATGTTCTTGATTAGCCATCGGCCCAGAACGAGTATCAACACATGCCCCCTGTTTTCTGGCAGAGCTTGCATGCCAGAAAATAACTTTCTCCACCTTTTGCCCAGGACGATGTCAACACTCCATCGGCCATTGGTTCCCAGGATGATAATTCTATATCGGCCATTTATGTTCAGGTTGGTTGCCACCTTGGTAGAACTTCTTCAAATAATCACCTTTGAGAACAACCACTTCATCTTGACGATTGATGGATGTCCCAAATACGGTCATGTACATCTCCCATAGAGACTCTTCTTGATCTTCATCCAAGCACTTCAAAAGAATACCGTCAACTATTCGGTGATAAAGCTCATCGTCTATTAATGCATACTTAAAAGCCATATGCCGAACAGCTATGTCCGTCCTCTTGCTAGGATCCTGCAAATATTCAACAATAGGTCTTTCCAATCTTCTTGTTCACCTGCACTAGATCCTTCATTAGTGACCGAATCAATGGGATTTAATTCGGTCTTACCTATGATAGCGCCGCACTACACTCCTTCACCAACAACCTTCATGTGATCTTCATCTCCTACTGGTTCGATAACCTTGGTTTCTTACTGAGGGAAAACTCGCTGCTGTACTCATCATACCTTCCTCTTGGGGTTCCCAACAGTGCTTTACCGTCACAAGCAGCGCCTCCCAAACGGCGGCCCCTAAGTTTTTATTTTCTTTTTACAATATTTTGAAACAACATATCAATCACATTTTATTCATAGAATCACACAAATAAATTAAATTATTCATACAATCAATCAAACAAATAGTACTTAAATTATTCATACAAAACAAACAAATAGTACTTAAATTATTCGTACAACCCAACAAACAAAAAGTACTTAAATTATTCGTCCAGGCAAACAAATAGAAATAAAATCATGCATTGTTGGCTGCTCCTCTCCTCGCCCACAAATGCGCAGCTAGATCCGCCTTGAGCTATGCATGAACACCTGCATCTCGAATTTCATTGTGCATATGAAGAAAAGCAGCAAATTCTTGGAGCACATGCTCTACCTCAGCTAGTGACCCTTGATAATCAAATGGATGATCATCCTGCACAGGTGCGTCGCGCTCGCTCTCAATGATCATGTTGTGGATGATCACACATGCGTTCATCACCTCCCACATCTGTGCCTCAAACTAAGTGAGAGCAGGGTACCTGACAATGGCGAAACGCTGCTGAAGCACCCCAAAAGCACGCTCAGCATCCTTGCGTGCTGCTTCCTGACATGTTGCAAAATAGGCTTCCATATCGTTTGATGGAGGGGGAATTGTATTCACAAATGTAGCATACGTCGGGTAGATACCATCAGCTAGATAGTACCCCTTGTTGTATGCATGGCCGTTTACCTCAAAATTCACGGCAGGAGTTTGTCCCTCAGCTAGCCTGGCAAACACCGGAGAGCGCTGAAGCACATTGATATCATTGTTTGTTCCTTTCATGCCAAAAAACTGTGCATTGTTATGCCCTCTCTATTTGTCAATTGCCCAACTGTAATTTGTTCACCCAACATGCCATTTATCTTATTGGAGAGACACCACTAGTGAACTGTGGACCCCGGTCCATTCTTTTACATCTGAAATACAATCTACGCAAACTCTGTTCTTTACTTGTTCTTCCCAAACAAACATCATCATCCACACTATACATCTAATCCTTTGTTTACAGCAAGCCGGTGAGATTGACAACCTCACCTGTTACGTTGGGGCAAAGTACTTTGATTGTGTTGTGCAGGTTCCACGTTGGCGCCGGAATCCCTGGTGTTGCGCCGCACTACACTCCGCCACCAACAACCTTCACGTGTTCCTTGACTCCTACTGGTTCGATAACCTTGGTTTCTTACTGAGGGAAAACTTGTTGTTGTACGCATCACACCTTCCTCTTGGGGTTCCCAACGGACGTGTGTCTTACACGCTATCAAGCAAATTTTTCTGGCGCCGTTGCCGGGGAGATCAAGACACGCTGCAAGGGGAGTCTCCCACATCCAATCTCTTTACTTTGTTTTTGTCTTGCTTTACTTTATTTTATTTACTTCTTTGTTTGCTTTCTTTATCAAAAACACACAAAAAATTAGTTACTAGCTTTACTTTATTTACTGTCTTGTTTGCGTTCTCCATATTAAAAACACAAAAAAATTAGTTACTTGCATTTACTTTATTTACCTTTTGTTTATTTCATCATGTTTCCTCCTAAGTTCACTCGAAAGACATACCGGTAGGACGAGGGTCTATCATTGGAAGAGATAATATAGAAGATTTTTTCACTCATGTTAGTACAACTGAAGATTTTGAAGATAGACACTTGGTAGAACTTGCTCCTACCTATGAAATTGCTGCTGCTTCTTTAGTACACATGTTGGAAGCTAGATTTGTTAATCTTAACCCCGTAATGGAACATATATTTCTTACACTCTGTGATATGGAGGAAGGAGAAAAGAAAGATTTTATCTTAGAAACCCTTCTTAAAGAATTTGGTGATGTAGCAAGAGAAGCTAGAAAAGTCTTTATTAAATATAAGATACTTGGCTCTTATACCAACCTTGCTAGTACCCTTGAAAAAATGGAAAAAGATAGATTAAAGTACACTAATAAAGTTAATTGTGAAGGGGATATTAAGACATCAATACCTTGCAAGCTCTTAGGAATGTGCGAGGCACTAGAAAAGAATTATGATTGGATTGTGAAAGAACATCTCTCATATTATGTTTTGTGTGTTTGATGTCAATGTATGTGATACACTAATGGTTGTTTAAGTGATACAGGAATTACATAGATACATTTGTATGCGTGTTGGATGTGCTCAGTTTTGTCAAAATGCTTGTTGCAAAAATATTCATCGAGCCGGATAATCCGGGCCGGATATTTCCAAAATATCCGTCCCCCAGAAATTCGGCTAAGGACTTGGGGAAATGCAGCTCAGTATAAGGGCCGGACATTTGCCCGGATATTGTCCCGGTTTTGTACCAGGGCCGGATTATCCGGGCCGGATATTTCAAGAATATCCGGCCCCCTCGAAAATGACTAAGGACTTGAAGAATTGCCTCTCTGGACAGGGCCCGGATATTTGCCCGGACATTGTCATGGTTTTGTTCCTGGAGGGCGGATTATCCGGGGGGGGCGGATTATCCGGCCCTTACTTAGGGCGGATTATCCGGCCCCCCGAAATGCACAACGGCTGGATTTTGGGGAGGGGTATTTATACCCCTCTTCTTCTTCCTTACCCCTTTGCTCAATCATTGCACAAGAAATCTGCCAAGCTTCACCTCCATTAGAGCCACCTCAAGAAACACAAGATTTGCAAGATCTCCTTCCTCCCCCAACCAAATCTCTTGATCTTTGGAGATTCGAAGGAGAAGCCACCGATCTACATCCTCACCGAAGCGTTTTTCATTTCCCCCTCATTTGTTTGAGGGATCTCATGCTAGTGTTCCTATTTGGTTCCCTAGTTGATTTGTTGTTGATGTGTTGTTGTTGATTGTTGTATTGTTACAGATTTGGGAGCCTCCAATTTGGTTGTGGATGTGTGCCCCAAGAACTTTGTAAAGGCCCGGTTTCCGCCTCGAGGAAATCCCTTAGTGGAAGTGTGCTAGGCCTTCGTGGCGTTGCTCACAGGAGATCTGAGTGAAGCCTTCGTGGCTGTTGGTTTGGCTTGCGTAGCAACCACACTCCTCCAAACGTAGACGTACCTTCTTGCAAAGGAAGGGAACTACGGGAATCATCTCCGTGTCATCGCGTGCTCCACTCTCGGTTACCTCTATCCCATTCTATCTCCTATATTGCGTAGCTATATCTTGCTTAGTTGATATCCTTGTCATATAGGTAAATTCACTTAGTTGCATATCTAGAGAATTTACCTTTGTGTCAAGCCTAAGTTGAAAAAGAACTAAAAATTGGTTAGCACCTATTCACCCCCCCCTCTAGGTGCGGCATACGATCCTTTCAATTGGTATCAGAGCCTCGGCTCTTATTTCGGGCTTAACCGCCTAAGAGTATGCCGAACGAGGATCCCACGGAAGAGGCCACCAAGACGGTCTCCATGGAAGACTTCAATTCGTTGAAGTCCTCCATGGAAGCCCAAATGGAAAGCATGAAAAAGATGATTGCCGAGCTTTTGGCTCCGGCCCTTCCCAAGGCTCCTAGTGTAGAGGTAAAGGACACGGGTGCGTTAGAAGAGGGTGAGGCTTCGGAATTACCCTCATCTACCAAACCCGTGGAAGGTGATAACTTAAACACTTTAAAAATCCCATTGCATCTCCTAGGACAACTAGTGGAGGTGATAGCTACAATCGAGTAGCTCCACCTTTTCTATCTCCCGATATACCGGTTCCCCTTCCCCATATGAACATTCGGGGCGACCCACCTAAGTTTTCCATTGAGAATTTCGATACTTGGCAATTTGAGTTTCGCTCTCATGTTTGCAGTGCCTCGAATGAACTTTGGAGAATCATCTTGGAAGGCTTCAAGCCATACAACCCCGACAAGTTGACTAGAAGAGAGGCGGTTGATAGTCAACTCAACAATACCGCCTTGCACATGATTCAAACTAGTGTGGGGACAAAAGAATTGCATCGTGTTCAGAACTACACCACCGCCAAGGAAGCTTGGGATGGTTTGGCCGCGAGTTGCATAGGAAGTGAGAGCACAAGGAGGAACAAGTATAATGCTCTTAAGAATAAAGCCGAAGGGTTCATGAGGCTACCGGATGAAGATCATGAAGTCATGTATGGAAGACTTCTCACCGTTGCCGATGCCTTCCGGCTTATCGGTGCCACTCACATCAATGACTCTTGGATCAAGGAGAAGTACATTGAATGCATGATGCCATTTGTACCCATCGATGTCAAGACTCTTGTGGGGAGGGAATGCTATTCCTCTCTCACCTCTCAACAAGTCGTGCACGAGATGCAAGCTCTCAAAGTGCTTGAGGAAACCTCTCATGATTCTCGCAATCGAGCTCTTGGGATGGCAAAAGGTTCCAACCTTGCCTTGGTGGTCAACTCCGTTGAAGAAGTGATTCCTCAAGAATCTTATAGGGCATCTTGGAGTATGTCCTATCCGGAAGATTTGCAATGCCACTACCATGATCACATGGCCTTCCATGCAAAATCCTTTTGGGTTGATCCCTCCAAGGCCAAGGAAGACAACATCAAGAGGAACAACAAAAGTGGGTTCACTAGCTTTGGTCCAAAGACAAGATCATGCTACAATTGTGATGACAAGCGCCACTTCATTGCCGAATGCCCCTATGAGAATAGAGAGCTTCATAATGGGAGGCTCATTCCCAAGGACAAGAGCAAAGACACAAAGGGAAAATATTCAAAAGCCCCCAACAAGAAATTCTACAACAACAAGACCAAGAAGGGCAAGAGGCCCTCAAGAGTTGTGCTAGTAACAAGGGAAGAATATTCTTCCGATGAAGTGGAAAGCTCTAGTAGTGAGGAAGACGAAGAAAGCTCAAAGGAATTGGCCGCCATCGTCACCACCAACATTCCCTCTTCATCACTCTTTGACTCTCCCAATGAGAATTCTCATATCAAGAATGCACATTGCTTCATGGCAAGGTCCTCTTTGGACACATCTATTGTGCTATCAACTCAAGAAGAGTATACCTCCGGAGATGATGATGTTGATGATGAAGAAGATGCAACCTCTAATGGCTTGGTCGCTCTTGCCTCCCTCTCCACTAACTCTTCATCACCAAGTGAATCCCCCAATGAGGTCATTCATGTGGAGGAAGAAAGTTGCCTCATGGCTAAATCCTCCGAGGTATCATCTCCTTGCCCCTCTATGCCTAACATATCTAGTGATCTAGGGGTTGATGATGCTAGTCTAAAAGTGAAACAAGAAATGCTAGATTTTGATGATTTCATTCTCAACCTACAAGGTAACACTAAAAAGCATGTTTCAAATCTCATGGTTCGTATAGCTCAACAAAGTGATATGCTTGAGAAAAAGGGTCAAATAGAGAGAGAAGACTCTCTTGAAATCCATGCTCTTAAAAATGCTCTTGAGGAAAGTCAAGAAACTATAGCTTCTCTTGAGGAGAGGCTAGAAACTCTTGAAGAGCCTCAAGATAAAATTAACAAGCTCACAAAATCTAGAGATTTTGCTAGGGCTAAGACTAAAGTGCTTAAAAAGGAAAAGGCCCAATTTGAGGTTGATCATGAGAAACTTGTGAAGGATCTAGATGAACTAGGCAAAGCTCACAAAGCTTTGAAGAGTGAATTCACTCTCCTATCCAAGTCCTATGAGCAACTTCAAATTAGGCTTGCTACATATGATGTGCCTAGTTCCTCTACTCCTCTATGTGATCATGCAAATATTGTTGAGGAAAATGCTAGGTTGAAGGATGAACTTGCTAAGGCCTCCTCTCCCCAAAGTAAACTTTCTTTGGATGATCTTTTGAGTAAGCAAAGATCAAACAATGGGAAGGAGGGCCTTGGTTATAATGCCAAGGCAAAGAAGGCAAACAAGCAAAAGGCCAAGCCCGCACAAGAGAAGAACAAAGTCGTCACGAATGGTGAAGCCTCCAAGGGCAAAACCATGAATGATGATGATGAGGGAATTGCTAACCCTCACTATGTTTTATTTAAAGATTATTATGGTGATTTTATTATGGTGATGTTTATACTAAATATGTTGGCCCATATGATGGTTATGTTGCTTGGTCTATTTGGGTCCCAAAGACCCTTGTTGCTAACAAAAGAGGACCCATCGCGAAATGGGTACCTAAATCCAAGAATTGATCTCATGTAGGACTATGCCGCCGGAGGTTCAAAATGGGTACTTGATAGTGGATGTACAAGTCATATGACCGGCGGCAAGAACCTCGTCAAGGAGTTGAGACCTAACATAAATGACATCACCGTCTCCTTTGGCGATAATTCTACATCCGAGGTATTGGGTTTTGGCAAGGTTGTGGTTGCACACAATATTACTCTTGTGGATGTCATGCTTGTCAAAACCCTTGGTTACAATTTGCTTTCCGTTTCCGCCCTTGGCAAGATGGGTTTCGCCGTCTTTATTGATAATGATATTGTGGTCCTCTTGTGGAGCAAGACTCTAAAAGTCGCTTTCGTTGGGTATCGCGAACACAACTTGTATGTGGTGGACTTTTCGGGGACCACCACGACAAGTGCGATGTGCCTATTCGGAAAGGCGGACGTGGGTTGGTTGTGGCATCGCCGCCTAGCCCATGTCAACATGAGAACTTTGCAAAGTCTTCACAAGGGGAACCATATTGTGGGACTAATGGAAAATGTGTCTTTTGCCAAAGATCGTGTTTGTAGGGCTTGTGTTGAAGGAAAAATGCATGACTCTCCGCATCCAAGCAAGACTATTATCTCTTCCAAGAGGATCTTGGAGCTCCTTCATGTGGATCTCTTTGGTCCCGTTACTCATGCAAGTCTTGGTGCGAAGAAACATTGCTTGGTGATTGTTGATGATTACTCAAGATACACTTGGGTCTACTTTCTCAAGACGAAAGATGAGACTCAACAAATATTCATTGACTTTGCTACCGAGGTGCAACGCCAACACAACCTCCTCATTATGGCAATAAGAAGTGACAACGGCTCCGAGTTCAAGAACTATACACTCAATGATTTTCTTAGTGATGAGGGGATTCGACATCAATATTCCGCTGCTTACACCCCTCAACAAAATGGTGTTGCGGAGAGGAAGAACCGGACTCTTATGGATATGGCAAGATCTATGATGGCGGAGTATAAATCCCGCTATAACTTTTGGGCGGAAGCCATCTCCACCGCTTGCCACTCCTCTAACCGGCTCTATCTCCGCAGGGGCTTGAACAAGACTCCATATGAAATACTCACCGGGAACAAGCCTAATATCTCATACTTCAAGGTGTTCGGGTGTAAGTGTTTCTACAAAATCAAAGGAGTTCGTTTATCTAAATTTGCTCCTAAAGCTTTGGAGGGTATATTTGTTGGTTACGGTGCCGAATCTCACACTTATAGAGTCTTTGATATAGCCTCCGGGATTATCATCGAATCTTGTAGTGTGAGGTTCGAAGAAAATGATGGCTCCCAAGTGGGGCAAGTTGATGTATGTGGAGGTGATGAAATACCTCAAGATGCCATAGTAAGAATGGGTGTGTGATTTTTCCGCCCCATTGAGGGACACGGTGTGGCGTCTCGGGAAGAACTATGCTCTACCACGGTGGAGCCCTCATCCTCTCAACATCAACAAACCCCATCTCTTGAAGCTAATGATGCACCAACCCAAGAACAATAAGAAAACCCTCTCCCTCATGAACAAGATCAAGGACAAGATCAACCAAGAATTCATGATGGCTCCGATGAGTATCCATTTGATATTTGCGCTTCACCAAATATTGTCCAAGATCAAGCACATGAGGATGAGCAACCCCAAGTAATTGAGGAAGCTCAAGTTGAAGGTCAAGACGGGGACCCAAATGATCAAGTTGATCAAGTGACACCTCCAAGGCCAAGAAGAACCAAGGAGGAGATCGAGGCCCGTCGTCTAGCAAGAAGAGAAAGGCAACTTGAGCGTCTTGAACACACACATGACAAGGTTCTTGGTGACGTAAGGGCAAAGGTTTCCACAAGAAGGCAATTGGCTAACTTTAGCAATCATCATGCTTATATCTCCTTAGTGGAACCCAAGAAAGTATTTGAAGCCCTTGAAGATTCGGATTGGTTGGAAGCTATGCATGAAGAACTCAACAACTTCAAGCGCAACAAAGTGTGGACTTTAGTAAAGAAGCCAAAGGAGTGCCGCAATGTTATAGGCACTAAATGGATTTTCAAGAACAAGCAAGATGAGTTTGGAAATGTTGTGAGGAACAAGGCAAGATTGGTGGCTCAAGGGTTCTCTCAAGTTGAGGGAATTGACTTTGGAGAAACCTATGCTCCCGTGGATCGCCTTGAGTCCATCCGTATCCTTCTTGCTTATGCCTCGCATCATAACTTTAAGTTACAACAAATGGATGTGAAAAGTGCTTTTCTTAATGGTCCTTTGCATGAAGAGGTTTATGTTAAGCAACCCCGGGGTTCGAGGATCTCAACTTTCCTAACCATGTCTACAAGCTTGATAAAGCACTTTATGGTCTCAAACAAGCTCCTAGAGCTTGGTACGAGCACCTTAAGGAATTGTTGGTAGACCGTGGGTTTGATGTTGGGCTAATCGACCCCACTCTTTTTACTAAGAGGGTCAATGGGGAGCTTTTCGTTTGCCAATTATATGTTGATGATATTATATTTGGCTCTACTAACAAAGCTTTCAATGATGAATTCTCAAAGCTTATGACCGATAGGTTTGAGATGTCTATGATGGGAGAGATGAAGTTCTTCCTTGGTTTCGAGATCAAGCAATTGAGGGAAGGAACCTTCATCAACCAAGCAAAATATCTCCAAGACATGCTCAAGAGGTTCAAGATGACCGAGATGAAAGGTGTGGCCACTCCTATGGTTACCAAATGTCATATTGCACTAGATCCCAATGGTAAAGAGGTGGATCAAAAGGTATATCGCTCCATGATTGGATCCTTGCTTTACCTTTGTGCATCTAGACCGGACATAGTGTTGAGTGTTGGTGTGTGTGCAAGGTATCAAGCTTCTCATAAGGAGAGCCACATGATGGATCTCAAAAGAATCTTTCGATATTTGGTTGATACCCCAAGATATGGTATTTGGTACCCCAAAGGCCCAAGTTTTATTCTCAATGGTTATACCGATGCGGATTGGGCGGGTGACAAGGATGATAGGAAATCAACTTCCGGGGCTTGCCAATTCCTTGGTAGGTCCTTGGTGTGTTGGTCTTCTAAGAAGCAAAATTGTATATCTCTCTCCACCGCCGAAGCCGAATATGTTGCCGCCGCAAGTGGATGCACTCAATTGTTATGTATGAGGCAAACTTTAAAGGAATACGGTGTCATTTGTGACAAAGTGCCTCTATTATGTGACAATGAAAGTGCCATCAAGGTTTCCTATAATCCGGTGCAACATTCAAGAACGAAGCATATTGAGATCCGGAATCATTTCATTAGGGATCATGTTGCTCGTGGTGATATTGAGCTTATCTATGTTCCAACCAAAGATCAACTTGCCGATATATTCACGAAGCCTCTTGATGAAGCAAGGTTCACTTATTTTGAGGAATGAGCTAAATATCATTGATTCAAGGAGCATAGCTTGACCATCTTGCAAACACACCTTTGTCTCAAAACTTTATTTGGTTTAGATGTGGGCATGGAAATAGGGGGAGTGCGGTTTAAATTATTGAGCTATCCCTCCCCCATAATGCCAACATTAAGAAATCATTCTCTTTATATCATATGTTGATATGTGAGCGTCAATGATGAGTAGTGGCTTGGACCCAAGATATATCTTCGCGGTGCCATGCCACAACACTCATATATGGTGGCCTAGGCCACCACACTCTTCTTTGTGAAGAGTTGGAGTTATTTGGATCTTATTGCATTTTATTTGACAACTCCTTGTTCTTATGGGAAATCACTCTAGTTTGGCCTTATTTGTTCATATCTTGCAAATTTGAGTGATCATGTACCATTAACAGTTTGAGTCTTCTAAACCCAAGCCTACACTCATCTATAAGCCATTTCCATCTTGCTCATTTGTCATGTTTGGTAAAAACTTGGAGTTGGAGGTTTTTCGGACGGATGATCTAGGTTGCCCCATCTTATTGGTAAATATGCATCTTATATGTGAGGTGATAGTTTATTGCACCACATATGGGTACACAAATAACCAACTAAAGATAGGCGGGATGACGGTGTTCTGAAAATCTCCAGAACACCGGATAATCCGCCCCCCTGGCGACCCGGAAAATCCGGCCCGGCCGGATTATCCGCCCTAAACTAGGGCCGGATTATCCGGCCTGGGCTGATCTTGAAAGGGCTGAGGACGAGGCCACGGGGGGGAAACGGTTTATTCCACCCCCACGCGCCTCTCTCTCCTCTCTCTCCTCTCAAGGTCGCCGGAGACTCCCCTCCTCGCCGGAGTTGCCCCGTCCACTCCCTCCCGGAGTTTTTGGGTGGATCGGGTGCTCCTCCCTCCTAGCTACCTTCTCCTCCAAGCGGCTCTCGCAATGGATGCGGGTATGATTCACAATCCCTAACCCTAGGTGTTGTGTTTTATATGTGCTATTTTCTTGGTGGATTTGGTGTCTAGTTGTTCCAAATCGCTTGTAGTGTACTCCTCTTGCATGCTATTAGGCCGATCTGTTCCAAGACAAGTTGTTGATTGCAAAATCTGCTAGAATCGCAGGGCCGGATTATCCGGCCCCCGCGAGGACCGGATTATCCGGTCCGGCCGGATTATCCGCCCCTTGGGGCACCGGATTATCCGGCTCGGAGCTTCATCGTCACCTGCAGTTTTGATTCAATCTATCTTGTTTTAGACTTGTACCAGCTTATAGTATGTTTCTAGAGTGCATTACTGTATCATACATGACTCATGAGCATTATCTCCTCTTTGCTATCCATCTTTGCTTTTCACAGGTCGTTCTTCTTGGGGTACCTCTCGGAGACGCGCAAGAGCTGATCGTTCAAGTGATGAGTTCGTGTCCAACGCTCCTCGCAAGTCAACCTCATCTAGGCACAAGAACAAGGCCTCAAGGGAAAATTACAAGTCTATGGACATTATCTCTTATCAAGCAATCCGTATGAAGAACTGGTATGAAGACCTCCCAAGGGATGAAGAGACAGAGGGCAGAAAGTACTGGTGCATGGAGCAGGAGTTCATCTATAAAGATATCTATGAGCCCATGAGGAAAGTTCGTCCCATGCAAGTTATCGATGTGGACATTCTGGCAGTCAACAATCACTTTGAGGATGCCATTTGGGTGGCTGGAAGGTTGGGGTTGAAGGACTTGATGAAGATTCAATGTGACTATAGTCCAGAATTGTTGAAGCAGTTCTTTGCTACGTTGGCCATCAAGACTGATGAGGACCGTACTATGGAATGGATGTCTGGCTCCACTCACTGTAGTGCCCCCTTGCACCGTTTTGCTGCTATTCTTGGAATTCCTGCAGAAGGTGGCCGTCGTCTCCATGGACCTCGGAGGACGAGATAAGAATCAGCTGCATGATCTCTATACATCTGTCTGGAAAAGTGGGAGAGTCCAAGGGGCTGCTTACCATCTATGGTCAGTTGCTTAGGTTCTTTCGGGCCACCATCGCTCCTAGTGGTGGTAACAATGATGCTCTCCGGGGAACTCTTGTGGACCTCATGTACCTCAGCTTTCGGTGTGCTCGTGATGAGAATGAGGAACGGAGCTTCACTATTGATATCATGGACTACATCTTCCATGAGATTCGTGATGCCATGATCTCCCGGACCACCATACCTTATGCGCCTTACATCCAGCTCCTCATCAACAACACCGCGGGCGTGCGTGGTGAAGACTTGAGCGGGTACTCTTATTTGAAGCACTCGTCAAGAAGGCCTACAAGCTTAAGCCTGTCTCTTCTGTTGTACCTCCACCTGACTCCTTCATGGGTGATGCTCGTTCTAGTGGTTTTTCTCCTGCTCGCCATTCTGACCTCCCTGCTATGAAGAAACAAGTGAACATGCTCAGTTGGTTTCAGCGTTACATCCTTTGCATGAACATTGAGATCCATAAGGAGAACTATGCGGCCAGCCGGGAGCGTTCTGAGATTAAGCATACTCAGGCGGTTATTCTGCACAAGCTCAGTGGTGAGCAAGGACCCCCTCCTCGGCCTCCAGTTCACCCAGGTTACAGTGGGTGGCATTCTGCACAGGTTCCGTGGAGTGATCTTGATAGTTGCATTCAAAGGTCCAGCCTCACTCGCCGCTCTCCGGATGCACCTGACACTGATGAAGAAGAAGAAGAAGAAGAAGAAGAAGAAGAAGAGGCGCAAGATTCCGATTATGATGATGCCTCCGAGTGATCCCCATGGGGCGAGTAGCATCGCGCTTGTCCCCTTTTTGGCGTCTCGATGCCAAAGGGGGAGAAGCGTTCTATTAGGAACTCTCTCGGGGATTTGCATGGTTTGGGCACAAGCATATGCGTTTATCATTCCTTTATTGCTTGTGTTCCCTCTTATTTGAACTATTTGCTTTGGTTGTGTTCCGTTTAAACTATGTGCTATGTGGTGTGAGACATTGTTATGGTTTTCGGATTTCTATATGTTGAGATCAAGACTATTATATCATGTGTGATGCTATATCTCCGTATCATATATCTACACATGGGTATGACTTCTAGCATCCTATCTCAACTTCATATATGTATATGTCTCTTGTTAGAGCCCATGATGGATACCTCTAGTGTTGAGGCACCTCAATCCTATGTGTTGTGTATTTGTATTCAAATGCAAATTACTTATATGCACACATGTAGGGGGAGTGCCTCTATGTTTTTGCCATCATGCTTGCCTCTATAGTTATTCTCTTGCAAATCCGTATATTGTCATCAAACACCAAAAAGGGGGAGATTGAAAGAACATCTCTCATATTATGTTTTGTGTGTTTGATGTCAATGTATGTGATACACTAATGGTTGTTTAAGTGATACAAGAATTACATAGATACATTTGTATGCGTGTTGGATGTGCTCAGTTTTGTCAAAATGCTGTTGCAAAAATATTCATCAGGCCGGATAATCCGGGCCGGATATTTCCAAAATATCCGGCCCCCAGAAATTCGGCTAAGGACTTGGGGAAATGCAGCTCAGTATAGGGGCCGGACATTTACCCGGATATTGTCCCGGTTTTGTACCAGGGCCGGATTATCCGGGCCGGATATTTCAAGAATATCCGGCCCCCTCGAAAATGACTAAGGACTTGAAGAATTGCCTCTCTGGACAGGGCCCGGATATTTGCCCGAACATTGTCATGGTTTTGTTCCTGGAGGGCGGATTATCCGGGGGCGGATTATCCGGCCCTTACTTAGGGCGGATTATCCGGCCCCCGAAATGCACAACGGCTGGATTTTGGGGAGGGGTATTTATACCCCTCTTCTTCTTCCTTACCCCTTTGCTCAATCATTGCACAAGAAATCTGCCAAGCTTCACCTCCATTAGAGCCACCTCAAGAAACACAATATTTGCAAGATCTCCTTCCTCCCCCAACCAAATCTCTTGATCTTTGGAGATTCGAAGGAGAAGCCACCGATCTACATCCTCACCGAAGCGTTTTTCATTTTCCCCTCATTTGTTTGAGGGATCTCATGCTAGTGTTCCTATTTGGTTCCCTAGTTGATTTGTTGTTGATGTGTTGTTGTTGATTGTTGTATTGTTACAGATTTGGGAGCCTCCAATTTGGTTGTGGATGTGTGCCCCAAGAACTTTGTAAAGGCCCGGTTTCCGCCTCGAGGAAATCCCTTAGTGGAAGTGGGCTAGGCCTTCGTGGCGTTGCTCACAGGAGATCTGAGTGAAGCCTTCGTGGCTGTTGGTTTGGCTTGCGTAGCAACCACACTCCTCCAAACGTAGACGTACCTTCTTGCGAAGGAAGGGAACTACGGGAATCATCTCCGTGTCATCGCATGCTCCACTCTCGGTTACCTCTATCTCATTCTATCTCCTATATTGCGTAGCTATATCTTGCTTAGTTGATATCCTTGTCATATAGGTAAATTCACTTAGTTGCATATCTAGAGAATTTACCTTTGTGTCAAGCCTAAGTTGAAAAAGAACTAAAAATTGGTTAGCACCTATTCACCCCCCCTCTAGGTGCGGCATACGATCCTTTCAGATTGTTCCTGAAAATTTGTTTGATGAGAATAGCAAGCCTAAGAGTAAGGAAAAAGGGGCCTCTGAAACTTACATAGATAAGATACAATGCATAGTTGAGAAAACTCCAACCCCTCTGTTAATGCTTCATCTCTTGATAATACTTGATTCACACTTTCTGCGCCTAGCTGAAAGGCGTTAAAGAAAAGCGCTTATGGGAGACAACCCATTATTTTACTTCTGCACTTTTGTTTTATATTTGAGTCTTGGAAGTTGTTACTACTGTAGCAACCTCTCCTTATCTTTATTTTATTGCATTGTTGTGCCAAGTAAAGTCTTTGATAGTAAAGATGATACTTGATTTGGATTACTGCGCAGAAACAGATTTCTTACTGTCACGAAATTGAGCAGCCCCGTCTGTAGGTAACTCAGAAAAATCTGCCAATTTACGTGCGTGATCCTCAGATATGTACGCAACTTTCATTCAATTTGAGATTTTTCATCTGAGCAAGTTAAATGCCCCCGAAAAATTCGTCTTTACGGACTGTTCTGTTTTGACAGATTCTGCCTTTTATTTCGCATTGCCTGTTTTGCTATGTTGGATGGATTTCTTTGTTCCATTAACTTTCAGTAGCTTTGTGCAATGTCCAGAAGTGTTAAGAATGATTATGTCACCTCTTAATATGTGAATTTTTGACTATGCACTGACCCTCTAATGAGTTTGTTTTGAGTTTGGTGTGGAGGAAGTTTTCAAGGGTCAAGAGAGGAGGATGATACAATATGATCAAGAAGAGTGAAAAGTCTAAGCTTGGGGATGCCCCCGTGGTTCATCCCTGCATATTTTAAGAAGACTCAAGCATCTAAGCTTGGGGATGCCCAAGGAATCCCTTCTTCATCGACAACTTATCAGGTCACCTCTAGTGAAACTATATTTTTATTCTGTCACATCTTATGTGCTTTACTTGGAGCGTCTGTATGCTTTTTTTGTTTGAATAAAATCGGATCCTAGCATTCCTTGTGTGGGAGAGAGACACGCTCCGCTCGTTCATATGAACACATGTGTTCTTAGCTTTACTTTTAATGTTCATGGCTTAGGTTGAAAACTGCTTCGTTCATTGTTATATGGTTGGAAACAGAAAATGCTTCATGTGGTAATTGGTATAATGTCTTGAATAATTTGATACTTGGAAATTGTTGTGCTCATATAGATCATGTTTAAGCTCTTGCATCATGTACTTTGCACCTATTAATGAAGAACTACATAGAGCTTGTTAAAATTTGGTTTGCATGATTGGTCTCTCTAGAGTCTAGATATTTTACTGGTTAAGGTGTTTGAACAACAAGGAGACAATGTAGAGTCTTATAATGCTTGCAATATGTTCTTATGTAAGTTTTGCTGTACCGTTTTATACTTGAGTTTGCTTCAAACAACCTTGCTAGCCTAGCCTTGTATTGAGAGGAATTCTTCTCGTGAATCCAAAATCCTTGAGCCAAAAAACTATGCCATTTGTGTCCACCATACCTACCTACTACATGGTATTTCTCTGCCATTCCAAAGTAAATTACTTGAGTGCTACCTTTAAAATTCTATTCTTTGTCTTTTCAATATATAGCTCATGGGAAAATAGCCTTAAAAATTATTGTGGTATTGAATATGTAGCTATGTGTCTTATTTCTTATAAGTTGCTTGTTGAGCGGTAACCATGTTTCTGGGGACGCCATCAACTATTACACCTTTGTTGAATATCATGTGAGTTGCTATGCATGTTCGTCTTGTCTGAAGTAAGGGTGATTTATCATGATCAAATGGTTTGAGTATGCATATTGTTAGAGAAGAACATTGGGCCGCTAACTAAAACCATGAATCATGGTGGAAGTTTCAGTTTTGGACATCAATCCTCAAATCTCTTATGAGAATATTATATGTTGTTGAATGCTTATGCATTAAAGAGGAGTCCATTATCTGTTGTCTATGTTGTCCCGGTATGGATGTCTAAGTTGAGAATAATCAAAAGCGAGAAATCCAATGCGAACTTTCTCCTTAGACCTTTGTACAGAGCGGCATAGAGGTACCCCTTTGTGACACTTGGTTGAAACATATGTTATGCAATGATAATCCATGTAAATCCAAGCTAATTAGGACAAGGTGCGAGCACTATTGGTAATCTATGCATGAGGCTTGCAACTTATAAGATGTCTTATACATAACACATATGAATTATTACTACCATTGACAAAATTGTTTCTATGTTTTCAAAATGAAAAGCTCTAGCACAAAAACAGTAATCCATGCTTCCCTCTGCGAAGGGCCAATCTTTTACTTTATGTTGAGTCAGTTTACCTATTCTTTCTATCTTAGAAGCAAACACTTGTATCAACTGTGTGCATTGATTCTTACATGCTTACCTATTGCACTTGTTATATTACTTTGTGTTGACAATTATCCATGAGATATGCATGTTGAAGTTGAAAGCAACTGCTGAAACTTATATCTTCCTTTGTGTTGCTTCAAAGCTTTCTACTAAGAATCTATTGCTTTATGAGTTAACTCTTATGCAAGTCTTATTGATGCTTGTCTTGAAAGTACTATTCATGAAAAGTCTTTGCTATATGATTCAGTTGTTTATTCTTTGTCTTTACCATTGCTTCGAATCGCTGCATTCATCTCATATGCTTTACAATAGTATTGATCAAGATTATGATAGCATGTCACTTCAGAAATTATCTTTGTTATCGTTTACCTACTCGAGGGCGAGTAGGAACTAAGCTTGGGGATGCTTGATACGTCTCAAACGTATCTATAATTTCTTATGTTCCATGCTACTTTTATGATGATACTCACATGTTTTATACACACTTTATGTCATTATTATGCATTTTCCGGCACTAACCTATGCATGTTTTCTGCTGTTTTTGGTTTCAGAAATCCTACAAAGGAAATATTCTCGGAATTGGACGAAATCAACGCCCGGGGTCTTATTTTTCCACGAAGCTTCCGAAGACCGAAGGGATTACGAAGTGGGGCGACGAGGCGCCGCCACCATAGGGCCGCGCGGCCTGGGTGGGGCCCGCGCCGCCCTATGGTGTGGGGCCCCCGCGCCGCCTCCAACCTTGCCCTTCCGCCTACTTAAAGCCTTCGTCGCGAAAACCCCTGTACCGAGAGCCATGATACGGAAAACCTTCCAGAGACGCCGCCGCCACCAATCCCATCTCGGGGGATTCGGGAGATCGTCTCCGGCACCCTGCCGGAGAGGGGAATCATCTCCCGGAGGACTCTTCATCACCATGATCGCCTCCGGATTGATGTGTGAGTAGTTCACCCCTGGACTATGGGTCCATAGCAGTAGCTAGATGGTTGTCTTCTCCTCATTGTGCTATCATGTTAGATCTTGTGAGCTGCCTATCATGATCAAGATCATCTATTTGTAATGCTACATGTTGTGTTTGTTGGGATCCGATGAATATGGAATACTATGTCAAGTTGATTATCAATCTATCATATATGTGTTGTTTATGTTCTTGCATGCTCTCCGTTGCTAGTAGAGGCTCTGGCCAAGTTGATACTTGTAACTCCAAGAGGGAGTATTTATGCTCGATAGTGGGTTCATGCCTCCATTGAATCCGGGACGAGTGACGAAAAGTTCTAAGGTTGTGGATGTGTCTGTTGCCACTAGGGATAAAACATCAATGCTTTGTCTAAGGATATTTGTGTTGATTACATTACGCACCATACTTAATGCAATTGTCTCGTTGTTTGCAACTTAATACTGGAAGGGGTTCGGATGATAACCTCGAAGGTGGACTTTTTAGGCATAGATGCATGCTCGGATAGCGGTCTATGTACTTTGTCGTAATGCCCTGATTAAATCTCATAGTAGTCATCGTGATATGTATGTGCATTGTTATGCCCTCTCTATTTGACAATTGCCCAACTGTAATTTGTTCACCCAACATGCCATTTATCTTATTGGAGAGACACCACTAGTGAACTGTGGACCCCGGTCCATTCTTTTACATCTGAAATACAATCTACTGCAAACTCTGTTCTTTACTGTTCTTCCCAAACAAACATCATCTTCCACACTATACATCTAATCCTTTGTTTACAGCAAGCCGGTGAGATTGACAACCTCACTGTTACGTTGGGGCAAAGTACTTTGATTGTGTTGTGCAGGTTCCACGTTGGCGCCGGAATCCCCGGTGTTGCGCCGCACTACACTCCGCCACCAACAACCTTCACGTGTTCCTTGACTCCTACTGGTTCGATAACCTTGGTTTCTTACTGAGGGAAAACTTGTTGCTGTACGCATCACACCTTCCTCTTGGGGTTCCCAACGGACGTGTGTCTTAGACGCTATCAATGTGGTAATTGGTATATTGTCTTGAATAATTTGATACTTGGAAATTGTTGTGCTCAAATAGATCATGTTTAAGCTCTTGCATCATGTACTTTGCACCTATTAATGAAGAACTACCATAGAGCTTGTTGAAATTTAGTTTGCATGATTGGTCTCTCTAAAGTCTAGATATTTTCTGGTGAAGTGTTTGAACAACAAGGAGACGAGTGTAGAGTCTTATAATGCTTGCAATATGTTCTTATGTAAGTTTTGGCTGTACCGGTTCATACTTTTGTTTGCTTCAAACAACCTTGCTAGCCAAAGCCTTGTACTGAGAGGGAATACTTCTCGTGCATCCAAATCCTTGAGCCAAAACCTATGCCATTTGTGTCCACCATACCTACCTACTATGTGGTATTTCTCTGCCATTCCAAAGTAAATTACTTGAGTGCTACCTTTAAATTTCATTCCTTGTCTTTGCAATACATAGCTCATGGGAAAATAGCCTTAAAAACTATTGTGGTATTGAATATGTTACTTATGTATCTTATTTCTTCTAAGTTGCTTGTTGAGCAGTAACCATGTTTCTGGGGACGCCATCAACTATTACACCTTTGTTGAATATCATGTGAGTTGCTATGCATGTTCGTCTTGTCTGAAGTAAGGGTGATTATCATGATCAAATGGTTTGAGTATGCATATTGTTAGAGAAGAACATTGGGCCGCTAACTAAAACCATGAATCATGGTGGAAGTTTCAGTTTGGACATTAATCCTCAAATCTCTTATGAGATATTATCTGTTGTTGAATGCTTAAGCATTAAAGAGGAGTCCATTATCTGTTGTCTATGTTGTCCCGGTATGGATGTCCTAAGTTGAGATCTATCAAAAACGAGAAATCAAATGCGATCTATCTCCTTGGACCTTTGTACATGCGGCATAGAGGTACCCCTTTGTGACACTTGGTTGAAACATATGTAATGCAATGATAATCCATGGAAATCCAAGCTAATTAGGACAAGGTGCGAGCACTATTGGTATTCTATGCATGAGGCTTGCAACTTATAGGATGTCTTATGCATAGCACATATGAATTATTACTACCGTTGACAAAATTGTTTCTATGTTTTCAAAATAAAAGCTCTAGCACAAAAATAGTAATCCATGCTTCACTCTACGAAGGGCCTTTCTTTTACTTTATGTTGAGTCAGCTTACCTACTTCTTTCTATCTTAGAAGCAAACACTTGTGTCAACTGTGTGCATTGATTCTTGCATACTTGCTTATTTGCACTCATCATATTACTTTGTATTGACAATTATCCATGAGATATACATGTTGAAGTTGAAAGGAACTGCTGAAACTTATATCTTCCTTTGTGTTGCTTCAAAACTTTCTACTAAGAATTTATTGCTTTATGAGTTAACTCCTATGCAAGACTTATTGATGCTTGTCTTGAAAGTACTATTCATGAAAAGTCTTTGCTATATGATTCAGTTGTTTAATCATTGTCTTTACCATTGCTTTGAATCACTTCATTCATCTCATATGCTTTACAATAGTATGATCAAGATTATGTTAGTAGCATGTCACTTCGAAATTATTCTTTTTATCGTTTACCTACTCGAGGGCGAGTAGGAACTAAGCTTGGGGATGCTTGATACGTCTCCAACGTATCTATAGTTTCTGATGTTCCATGCTAGTTTTATGACAATACCTACATATTTTGCTCACAGTTTATAATGTTTTTATGCATTTTCCGGAATTAACCTATTAACAAGATGCCGAAGTGCAAGTTCCTGTTTTCTGCTGTTTTTGGTTCCAGAAAGGCCGTTCGGGCAATATTGTCGGAATTCGACGAAACAAACGCCCAAGGCCTTATTTCCCCCGGAATGTTCCAGAACACCGAAGGAGAGCCGGAGGGGGGCCAAGGGGGACCCACACCATAGGGGGGCGCGGGTCCCACCCTGGCCGCGCCGCCATGTGGTGAGGGAGCCCTGTTGCCCCTCCGACTCCGCCTCTTCGCCTATAAAATCCCTCGAGACCTAAAAACCCTACACCGATTGACAAAACTCCAGAAAGACTCCACGGACGCCGCCGCCATCACGAAACTCCGTTTCGGGGGACAGAAGTCTCTGTTCCGGCATGCCACCGGGACTGGGAATTGCCCCCGGAGTCATCTCCATCGATACCACCGCCATCTTCATCGCCATCGCTGTCTCCCATGATGAGGAGGGAGTAGTTCTCCCCCGAGGCTGAGGGCTCTACCGGTAGCTATGTGGTTCATCTCTCTCTCCCATGGTGTGATCTTTATGTGATCATGAGCTTTGTATCACTATTAATCTATGTGCTACTCTAGTGATGTTATTAAAGTAGTCTATTCCTCCTCCATGATGTAAAGTTGATAGTGTGTGCATCATGTAGTACTTGGCGTAGGTTATGATTGTAATCTCTTGTAGATTATGAAGTTAACTATTACTATGCACTCTAGAGGTTACTTTAATATGAACTCCGGAATTACTCTCCACGATGTGACGGTGACAGTGTGCGCATCGTGTGTGATTCCTTTATGAAGTTGTGGAGCTTGTTTACTCCGGCTTGAGGTGTGCTTTTATAGCCCTACACAATGAATGGTGTTTGTTATCCAACAAGAGAGTGTTTGAAGTAGCACAAGTGAAGAGAAGTTATTTATTTATGTGATCATTGTTGAGAGTGTCCACTAGTGAAAGTATGATCCCTAGGCCTTGTTTCCAAGCATTGAAACACCGTTTCCAACAAGTTCTGTTACATGTTTGCTTGCTGCCATATTTATTTCAGATTGTTATTACCACTCATATTCATCCATATCACTCGCATCTTACTATCTCTTCGCCGAACTAGTGCACCTATACATCTGACAAGTGTATTAGGTGTGTTGGGGACACAAGAGACTTCTTGTATCGTAATTGCAGGGTTGCTTGAGAGGGATATCTTTGACCTCTACCTCCCTGAGTTCGATAAACCTTGGGTGATTCACTTAAGGGAAAGTTGCTGCTGTTCTACAAACCTCTGCTCTTGGAGGCCCAACACTGTCTACAGGAATAGAAGCGTGCGTAGACATCAGTGGCCTGGGCTTCACTGATTCTTGGACGAGAAACATTTGCTTGCTGAGCAAATGGATTTATAAACTAGAAGTGGGGTGTCAACCTTTGAGTTGTCAATTGTTTAGAAACAAGTATATACGGGGTGTTGGTTTTTACCAATCCAACAGTTCGGGGGTTCGCAATTTTGGAAAACTCTTCATAAAATCAAGTTTTGGTTAAAAAAAGGGACTTCTTATGAGGTGGGAAATGGGCGGAGTGTGTTTTTCTGGCATGACGAGTTTCCCTTTGGTCTTTTCTTGTTGCGATCACAAAGAAAAAACAGTTGCCGAAATTTCTAATGGGCAATCGTGGGGTTTGTCTTTCAACAGATCGTTTGGCCCTGATGAGGTCCAGGAATAGCAGGAGTTTTGTGCTTTCCTTGATAACGTGAGGTTGTCTGTTTCAATGGACAAAGTTTTTTTTGAAAGCTTAATATATATTAAGGCAAGCAAGCCGCCTCATTAAAAACCTTCTGATACGTCCAAAACGTATCTACTTTCCCGAACACTTTTGCTATTGTTTTGCCTCTAATTTGTGTATTTTGGATACAACTAACACAGATTAACGCTGTTTTCAGCAGAATTGCCCTGGTGTCTTGTTTTTGTGGGCATAACGATGCACATACATATCACGATGACTACTATGAGATTTAATCAGGGCATTACGACAAAGTACATAGACCGCTATCCAGCATGCATCTATGCGTAAAAAGTCCATCTTCAGGTTATCATCCGAACCCCTTCCAGTATTAAGTTGCAAACAACAGACAATTGCATTAAGTATGGTGCGTAATGTAATCAACACAAATATCCTTAGACAAAGCATTGATGTTTTATCCCTAGTGGCAACAAGCACATCCACAACCTTAGAACTTTCCGTCACTGTCCCGCGATTCAATGGAGGCATGAACCCACTATCGAGCATAAATACTCCCTCTTGGAGTTACAAGTATCAACTTGGCCAGAGCCTCTACTAGCAACGGAGAGCATGCAAGAACATAAACAACACATATATGATAGATTGATAATCAACTTGACATAGTATTCCATATTCATCGGATCCCAACAAACACAACATGTAGCATTACAAATAGATGATCTTGATCATGATAGGCAGCTCACAAGATCTAACATGATAGCACAATGAGGAGAAGACAACCATCTAGCTACTGCTATGAATCCATAGTCCAGGGGTGAACTACTCAGACATCAATCCGGAGGCGATCATGGTGATGAAGAGTCCTCCGGGAGATGATTCCCCTCTCCGGCAGGGTGCCGGAGGCGATCTCCCGAATCCCCCGAGATGGGATTGGCGGCGGCGGCGTCTGCGGAAGGTTTTCCGTATCGTGGCTCTCGGTACGGGGGTTTTCGCGACGAAGGCTTTAAGTAGGCGGAAGGGCAGGGTTGGACGCGGCGCGGGGGCCCCACACCATAGGGCGGCGCGGGCCCCACCCAGGCCGCGCGGCCCTATGGTGGCGGCGCCTCATCGCCCCACTTCGTAATCCCTTCGGTCTTCTGGAAGCTTCGTGGAAAAATAAGACCCCGGGCGTTGATTTCGTCCAATTCCGAGAATATTTCCTTTGTAGGATTTCTGAAACAAAAAACAGCGGAAAACAACAACTGGCTCTTCGGCATCTCGTCAATAGGTTAGTGCCGGAAAATGCATAATAATGACATAAAGTGTGTATAAAACATGTGAGTATCATCATAAAAGTAGCATGGAATATAAGAAATTATAGATACGTTTGAGACATATCACACATGAAGCATTTTCTGTTTCCAACCAAATAGCGATGAACGAAGCAGTTTCAACCTTCGCCATGAACATTAAAAGTAAAGCTAAGAACACCAGTGTTCATATGAACGAGCGGAGCGTGTATTTCTCCCACACAAAGAATGCTAGGATCCGATTTTATTCAAACAAAAACAAAAACAAAAACAAAAACATACAGACGCTCCAAGTAAAGCACATAAGATGTGATGGAATAAAAATATAGTTTCACTAGAGGTGACCTGATAAGTTGTCGATGAAGAAGGGGATGCCTTGGGCATCCCCAAGCTTAGATGCTTGGGTCTTCTTGAAATGCAGGGATGAACCACGGGGGCATCCCCAAGCTTAGACTTTTCACTCTTCTTGATCATATTGTATCATCCTCCTCTCTTGATCCTTGAAAACTTCCTCCACACCAAACTCAAAACAAACTCATTAGAGGGTTAGTGCATAATCAAAAATTCACATATTCAGAGGTGACACAATCATTCCTAACACTTCTGGACATTGCTCAAAGCTACTGAAGGTTAATGGAACAAAGAAATCCATTCAACATAGCAAAAGAGGCAATGCGAAATAAAAAGGCAGAATCTGTCAAAACAGAACAGTCCGTAAAGACGATTTTTTTAGAGGCACTTAACATGCTCAGATGAAGAAGCTCAAATTGAATGAAAGTTGCGTACATATCTGAGGATCACACACGAAAATTGGCAGATTTTTCTGAGTTACCTACAGAGAGGTCTACTCAAATTCGTGACAGACAAGAAATCTGTTTCTGCGCAGTAATCCAAATCTAGTATCAACCTTACTATCAAAGACTTTACTTGGCACAACAATGCAATAAAATAAAGATAAGGAGAGGTTGCTACAGTAGTAACAACTTCCAAGACACAACAAAACAGTAGCAAAATAAAAACATGTGTTATCTCCCAAGAAGTGCTTTCTTTATAGCCATTAAGATGGACTCGGTAATTTTAATGATGCTCACATAAGGATGAGAGTTGAAGCAAAGAGAGCATCAAAAAGCAAGTATGAAACAAATTTAAGCCTAACCCATTTCCTATGAAAAGGAATCTTGTTCACAAATAAATTCATGAAGAACAAAGTGACAAGCATAGGAAGATAAAACTCGAGTAACTTCAAGATTCTCAACATAAAGAGTGGAAACTTAATATTATTAAGATGCATATAAACATGTTTCCCTCTCTCATAATAACTTTCAGTAGCATCATGAACAAACTCAACAATATAACTATCACATAAAGCATTCTCATCATGAGTCTCATGCATAAAATAATTACTATTCCCAACATAAGCATAGTCATTCTTATTAATTGTAGTGGGAGCAAATTCAACAAAGTAGCTATCATTATTATTCTCATCACCATAATCATCAAATATAGGAGGCATAGTATAATCATAATAAACTTTATCCTCCATAGTAGGTGGCACCAAAATACCACTATCATTATAATCATCATAAATGGGAGGCAAAGTATCATCAAAGAAAATTTTCTCCTCAAAACTTGGGGGACTAAAAATATCACAACCAGCTTCCCCAAGCTTAAATTCTTCCATAACATTAGCAATAATAGTGTTCAAAGAGTTCATGCTAATAACATTGCTACAACTATTTTGCAAACAAAGTTCCATGGGTTTTTTAATTCTCTCTTCAAACACATCATGTCCTAATTCAAGATAGAGTTCATAAAGATCTCTAATTTTTTTGTTGTTTTCCATTATGCCTAACTAGTGAAAAATGAAACAAGAAACAAAAGATGCAATTCTACTATCATTATAATAATAATAAACTTTATCCTCCATAGTAGGTGGCACCAAAATACCACTATCATTATAATCATCATAAATGGGAGGTAAAGTATCATCAAAGAAAATTTTCTCCTCAAAACTTGGGGGACTAAAATATCACAACCAGCTTCCCCAAGCTTAAATTCTTCCATAGCATTAGCAATAATAGTGTTCAAAGAGTTCATGCTAATAACATTGCTACAACTATTTTGCAAACAAAGTTCCATGGGTTTTTAAATTCTCTCTTCAAACACATCATGTCCTAATTCAATATAAAGTTCATAAAGATCTCTAATTTTTTTGTTGTTTTCCATTATGCCTAACTAGTGAAAAATAAAAACAAGAAACAAAAAGATGCAATTGCAGGATCTCAAGGAAATAGCTTCGAGCACTCACACACCGGCAACAGTGCTAGGAAATAGCTTAGTAGTCGGAGGATGTGAATACATTTTACCTTACCTCCCCGGCAACGGCGCTACAAAATAGCTTGATGTCTACGCACGCTTCTATTCCTGTAGATAGTGTTGGGCCTCCAAGAGCAGAGGTTTGTAGAACAGCAGCAAGTTTCCCTTAAGTGAATCACCCAAGGTTTATCGAACTCGGGGAGGTAGAGGTCAAAGATATCCCTCTCAAGCAACCCCGCAATTAAGATACAAGAAGTCTCTTGTGTCCCCAACACACCTAATACACTTGTCAGATGTATAGGTGCACTAGTTCGGCGAAGAGATAGTGAAATACAAGTAATATGGATGATTGTAAGTAGTAATTGTAATCTGAAATAAAAATGGCAGCAAGCGATCATGTAGCAGAACTAGTTGGAAACGGTGTTTCAATGCTTAGAAACAAGGCCTAGGGATCATACTTTCACTAGTGGACACTCTCAACAATGATCATATAACAATTAGATAACTTCTCTTCACTTGTGCTACTCTAAATTACTCTCCTATTGGAATCACTAATCATCACGTAGCGGCTACAAAAGCTCCACTCAAAGTTCATCAAGTACTTGACAAACACCACTCATAGGGATATCCTCATCAAATCATAATCCAAGATAATACCGTTGCAATTTAGACCGAGTACTAACATAGCATACTGATACGTCTCCGACGTATCGATAATTTCTTATGTTCCATGCCACATTATTGATGATATCTACATGTTTTATGCATACTTTATGTCATATTTATGCATTTTCCGGAACTAACCTATTGACGAGATGCCGAAGGGCCGGTTGCTCGTTTCTCGCTGTTTTTGGTTTCAGAAATCCTAGTAAGGAAATATTCTCGGAATCGGACGAAATCAACGCCCAGCATCCTATTTTTCCACGAAGCTTCCAGAACACCCGAGAGCCGCCAGAGGAGGGCCCTGTGGGCCCCAGATGATAGCCCTGCGCGGCCAGAGGGGGGGCGCGCCCCCCTAGTGTGTCACCGCCTCGTCGCCTCTCCGACTCCGCCTCTTCGCCTATATAAAGGTCCCTGACCTAAAACTTTGACACGAAAAAAGCCACGGTACGAGAAACCTTCCAGAACCGCCGCCATCGCGAAGCCAAGATCTGGGGGACAGGAGTCTCTGTTCCGGCACGCCGCCGGGACGGGGAAGTGCCCCCGGAAGGCTTCTCCATCAACACCACCGCCATCTCCATCAACGCTGCTGTCTCCCATGAGGAGGGAGTAGTTCTCCATCGAGGCTCGGGGCTGTACCGGTAGCTATGTGGTTAATCTCTCTCCTATGTACTTCAATACAATAATCTCATGAGCTGCCTTACATGATTGAGATTCATATGATGATGCTTGTAATCTAGATGTCATTATGCTAGTCAAGTGGATTTTACTTATGTGATCTCCGGAGACTCCTTGTCCCACGTGTGTAAAGGTGACGAGTGTGTGCACCGTGTGGGTCTCTTAGGCTATATTTCACAGAATACTTATTCACCGTTATGAATGGCGTAGTGAAGTGCTTATTTATATCTCTTTATGATTGCAATGTGTTTTGTATCACAATTTATCTCGTGTGTTACTCTAGTGATGTTATTAAAGTAGTTTATTCCTCCCGCACGGTGTAATGGTGACGAGTGTGTGCATCGTGTAGTACTTGGCGTAGGCTATGATTGTGATCTCTTGTAGATTATGAAGTTAACTATTGCTATGATGGTATTGATGTGATCTATGCCTCCTTTCGTAGTGTGAAGGTGACGGTGTGCATGCTATGTTAGTACTTGGTTTGGTTATGTTGATCTGTCATGCACTCTAAGGTTATTTAAATATGAACATTGAATATTGTGGAGCTTGTTAACTCCGGCATTGAGGGTTCGTGTAATCCTACACGATTAGTGGTGTTCATCATCCAACAAGAGAGTGTAGAGTCTAGCATCTATCTATTTATTCTGTTATGTGATCAATGTTGAGAGTGTCCACTAGTGAAAGTATGATCCCTAGGCCTTGTTCCTAAATATCGCTACCGCTGCTTGTTTACTTGTTTTACTGCATCTCGTACTTCTTGCAATATTACCACTATCAATCGCACGCCGACAAGCACTTTTACAGGCGCCGTTACTACTTGCTCATATATATTCATACCACCTGTATTTCACTATCTCTTCGCCGAACTAGTGCACCTATTAGGTGTGTTGGCGACACAAGAGACTTCTTGCTTTGTGGTTGCGGGGTTGCATGAGAGGGATATCTTTGACCTCTTCCTCCCTGAGTTCGATAAACCTTGGGTGATCCACTTAAGGGAAACTTTGCTGCTGTTCTACAAACCTCTGCTCTTGGAGGCCCAACACTGTCTACAAGAATAGAAGCACCCGTAGACATCAAGCTATTTTCTAGCGCCGTTGCGGGGGAGGAAAGGTAAAAGGCACTCATACTCCGGTCTCAGGTAAAGTACTTTTCTGTTGCCGTCGTGTGTGTGCTCGAAGCTATTTCCTTTAAATCCTGCAATTGCATCTTGTTGTTTCTTGTTTACACTAGTTTGGCATAATGGACAACAGTGAGCTTGTTATTCTATTTCCTGATTTAAGACATGGATGGTTTGATGCGAAAATTAAAAAACCTATGGAACCTTATTTGCATGCTGGTAGTAATATTAGTATGAACGCTTTGAACACCATTGTTGATAATGATATAGAAAGTTCTAAGCTTGGGGAAGCTGGCTTTGATGAGCATGATATTTTTAGTCCCCCAAGCATTGAGGAGAAAATTTACTTTGATGATGCTTTGCCTCCTATTTATGATGATTATAATGATAGTAGTCTTTTAGTACCACCTGTTATGGAGGATAAATTTGATTATGATTACAATATGCCTCTTATATTTGATGATGAGAATAATAATGATAGCTACTTTGTTGAATTTGCTCCCACTACAACAAATAAAATTGATTATGCCTATGTGGAGAGTAATAATTTTATGCATGAGACTCATGATAAGAATGCTTTATGTGATAGTTATATTGTTGAGTTTGCTCATGTTGCTACTGAAAGTTATTATGAAAGAGGGAAACATGGGTATATGCATCTTAATAATATTAAGTTTCCCCTCTTTATGTTGAGAATCTTGAAGTTACTCGTGTTTTATCCTCTTATGCTTGTCACTTTGTTCTTCATGAATTAATTTGTGTACAAGATTCCTTTTCATAGGAAGCATTTTAGGCTTAAATTTGTTTTGAATTTTCCTCTTGATGCTCTCTTTTGCTTGAACTACTATTTCTTGCGAGTGCATCATTAAAACTGCTGAGCCCATCTTAATGGCTATAAAGAAAGAACTTCTTGGGAGATAACCCATGTGTTTATTTTGCTACAGTACTTTGTTTTATATTTGAATCTTGGAAGTTGTTTACTACTGTAGCAACCTCTCCTTATCTTAGTTTTGTTGCATTGATGTGCCAAGTAAAGTCGTTGATAGTAAGATTCATACTAGATTTGGATTACTGCGCAGAAACAAATTTCTTGCTGTCACGAATCTGGGCCTAATTCTCTGTAGGTAACTCAGAAAATTATGCTAATTTACGTGTGTGATCCTCAGATATGTACGCAACTTTCATTCAATTTGACCATTTTCATTTGAGCAAGTCTGGTGCCTCGATAAAATCCATCTTTACGGACTGTTCTGTTTTGACAGATTCTGCCTTTTATTTCGCATTGCCTCTTTTGCTATGTTGGATGAATTTCTTTGATCCATTAATGTCCAGTAGCTTTATGCAATGTCCAGAAGTGTTAAGAATGATTGTGTCACCTCTGAACATGTTAATTTTTATTGTGCACTAACCCTCTAATGAGTTGTTTCGAGTTTGGTGTGGAGGAAGTTTTCAAGGATCAAGAGAGGGAAACGATGCAATATGATCAAGGAGAGTGAAAGCTCTAAGCTTGGGGATGCCCCGGTGGTTCACCCCTGCATATTCTAAGAAGACTCAAGCGTCTAAGCTTGGGGATGCCCAAGGCATCCCCTTCTTCATCGACAACATTATCAGGTTCCTCCCCTGAAACTATATTTTTATTCCATCACATCTTATGTGCTTTGCTTGGAGCGTCGGTTTGTTTTTGTTTTTGTTTTTGTTTTGTTTGAATAAAATGGATCCTATCATTCATTGTGTGGGAGAGAGACACGCTCCGCTGTTGCATATGAACACATGTGTTCTTAGCTTTTAATGTTCATGGCGAAGGTTGAAACTGCTTCGTTCATTGTTATATGGTTGGAAACGGAAAATGCTACATGTAGTAATTGGTAAAATGTCTTGGATAATGTGATACTTGGCAATTGTTGTGCTCATGTTTAATCTCTTGCATCATATACTTTGCACCCATTAATGAAGAAATACATAGAGCTTGCTAAAATTTGGTTTGCATATTTGGTCTCTCTAAAGTCTAGATAATTTCTAGTATTGAGTTTTGAACAACAAGGAAGACGGTGTAGAGTCTTATAATGTTTACAATATGTCTTTTATGTGAGTTTTGCTGCGCCGGTTCATCCTTGTGTTTGTTTCAAATAACCTTGTTAGCCTAAACCTTGTATCGAGAGGGAATACTTCTCATGCATCCAAAATCCTTGAGCCAACCACTATGCCATTTGTGTCCACCATACCTACCTACTACATTGTATTTCTCCGCCATTTCAAAGTAAATTGCTTGAGTGCTACCTTTAAATAATTCAAAATTTATCACCTCTTATTTGTGTCAATGTTTTATAGCTCATGAGGAAGTATGTGGTGTTTTATCTTTCGATCTTGTCATTTACTTTTGACAGACTTTCACAATGGACTAGTGGCACATCCGCTTATCCAATAATTTTGCAAAAAGAGCTGGCAATGGGGTTCCCAGCCCCAATTAATTAACTTTCATTAATAATTCTCTTCACATGTTTTGCTCTGATTCATCAGTAAGCAACTTAATTTTGCAAATAGACATTCCTTCATGGTATGTGAATGTTGGAAGGCACCCGAGGATTCGGTTAGCCATGGCTTGTGTAAGCAAAAGGTTGGGAGGAGTGTCATCCATAAATAAAAATAAAATAAAAAGGCACTCCTTCATGGTATGAGATTGTTGGCAGGCACCCGAGGATTCGGTTAGCCATGGTTTGTGAAAGAAAGGTTGGAAGGAGTGCCACCCAAAAATAAAAATAATTCATGGGAGCCGCTCTTTGAAGGTTTGTCTGGCAAGGGGGTTAGAGTGCCCACTACCATTCGTTGACAACAACAAATACCTCTCAAAATTTTACTTTTATGCTCTCTTTATGTTTTCAAAACCAAAGCTCTAGCACAAATATAGCAATCAATGCTTCCCACTGCGAAGGGCCTTTCTTTTACTTTTATGTTGAGTCAGTTCACCTATCTCTCTCCACCTCAAGAAGCAAACACTTGTGTGAATTGTGCTTCTTCCAGCCCCAATGCATACAGTCAATGCTTATGAGCATCTCAGGAAACCCTCTTGCTACATTCTTTTGCAGGATCATCTGCTCTTGGTGCTCTCAAATAGTATTTACCAAACACCGCTATGACGGCTCGGTAGAACTTGTAGAGAGTCTCTGTGCATGTCGACTCTGCCATCCGTAGGTAGTCATTGGCTGTATCTGGAGGAGCTCCGTATGCAAGACAACGCATTGCAGCAGTGCACTTCTGAATTGAGGTGAAGCCCCACAAACCTGTGCAATCTCTCTTGGCCATGAAGTACGTGTCGTACTCCCTGGCGCCGTGGACAATCTTCAAGAACAGGTCCTTGTTCATCCTAAACCAGCGCCGAAATTCCTTCGGCGAATGAGTCGCGTCGTCGTTGAAGTAGTCGGCGTCAAGCAGCATTGCGTCGGCTTCAGGATGCCGGTTGATGTTCCTCCTCTTGCCTGGCTTTGAGCCGCCGCGCCGAGGCACGACGATGAAAAGCTGGCGAACGCGCAACATGTTCGTCAGAATTAGCTGCTGCTATTGCCGCAAAACAGCCCGAGCGTTCTGCTCCTCCGTGAACAGCTGCACCATCATCTCGTCGCCGCTGTCCATCGCGGCAATCGGACGAACACCTTGCGGGCGGGGCGATACTATCGTGGTGGAGGCGAGCTCTGTTCCGGGCGAAACATCGGCCGCCGGCCGAGGGGGTGGCGGCCGTGTAGATGGACGGCGGTTCCTAATAGACAGTCGACGGTGTCTATTGCAAGCAGGGTGGGCACGGCGGCGACGGTGACGGTGGCGATCTAGAGGGATGGGAGTCGGCTCGGGCGTGTGTAGGAGGTGGGAAAACGGTGTGTCTGGCTGCCAGGCGGAGCCCACACTCGTTTTCAGACGTGCCGCGATCCGATTCGCGCCCTTGGCGAAGGGGCTGGCATGGGGTTGCCGGCGATTCTATTGGGCTCCAAAATTGACCGGCGTCGTTTGGGGCGCGCCGGTGCGAACCCTTTTTCGCTGCCGACCCCCAAATTGCTATCGGGGCCGCTATCGGGAGCGCCGGTGGAGATGCTCTAAGGGCCATCGCTGACCGATCTCCTATAATTTAGAGGAGAAAACACGTCCCTATTATTTTAGAGGAGTATATTTACTCCTCTAGAATTTAGTTCTTTCTACCGAATCCCATGCATCTAAGCCTTTAAACTCAAATTCATGTTCTCATAAATCTATCTATTTATACATTCAAACTAGATAAACTACTAAGAACTAGATTTACACAAATCTAGTCCAAGATTCTTCATCGTTGATTGTTCTCTTCGTGAGTCACTGTCATCGCTGAGCTCGATGACTGGCACACCGCCAACTGTTGGTGTTGTCGACGGTCCAGCTGTTGTTGCTGCGACCGCCTTATACTACTCAAAGGCGGCACACTCCTCCTCGACAAGCTCTGGATGCTGCGTCAAAAGCATTTCCATGTAGCGCTCGTCGTCTTGCTCCGCCTCAAGCTACTCACGGGCCTCCCGGTCCTCCTGCGTCTCACTCGTGCCGACGCTGGCGATGTTGGGGACGATCACATCGTTGTGCGCCAGTCGCGGAGTCGAGCGGGAATTTTAGCCACGCACCCAGTGCCGTGTCGGCGTACTGAGTTGACAATGTATGCTTTTGCCGCCTTCGCGGCCGAGTGGAAGCTCCCAATCTAAATCCACTCGTGGGTGGGCCGGTTGGGGATTTCCGCCACCAACGTCACCCAGGAGAGCTGCCGCACACCGAGGAAAGAGCCGTGGTTGCGGAGGGGAGCAGCGGCACCCAGATTCGACATTGGAGGGTGCATGATGGAATCTAGGGTTGCGGTGGGTGGCGTCGGCGCGATGGCGGAGGAGAGAAATTTATACTCGATCGGTGGGTCATGAAGTAAATACTGAGAACCGAGCGACACGAGTATAATTTTTACTCCTCTAAATTTTTGAATGGTTCGGCTAGGTGCAACTTAGAGAATTAAGAAGTAAAAACCCAAATTTCACAGCTCTAATTATTTAAAAGAGATTGGTTAAAGATGCACATGCTCCAGAGGGATACCATATCACAGCTATCATAGTCACCTGCTTTGACCCATAGGGCTTGATTGGTTGCTCGCGTAGTTTTTTGTGTTTCTTTCTGCAATTTGGCCCAATAGGTACCGTACGAGAGAAATAAGACTTGGATCAACTTTGTTACTATGTTGAGATGCCAACAATTTCATTTGGGCTTGAGTGGAGAAACGAGAAGCACTCCGTTTGGTTGTATGGAGGTTGAGGAGGATTATAGTTAACTAAACCACTTCAATCATAATCATCTCTAATCTGCCTAACTTTTCATCGATTCGTGTTAAAGTCTACATACAAAAAATGCGCCTCAACGTTGTGATTCACTACGGGAGAGATGGAGTATGCCGACGGCCGCCAGCCGTCGGCACAGTTTTGATCGGGGACTGCCCAATCACCGTCTGCAGAGACTGGCCGTCTGCACAGACTGGTCATCGGCACAGATTGTTGTGCCGACGGTAAAACCGTCGGCATAGTATTTCAAAATTTACAAATTTATTTTCGAAAAAATATTCAAAAAAAATTTGAATTTTTTTTTACTTTTCTTCTTGTACTTTTTACTTGTTAATCTTTCGCAATCACACTTAGTACACTTAATCTTAGGTCAAATTGCATTTGTAGTCAAACTTCCCAGTTGGTCACCCATCTTCACACTACTCCCGCCCCAGCACGCTTAATGTAATGTCCCAGGTTTAGAGGCGATCGAGGGGTAGATTTTAGAAAGGGATGTGCATTGCATTGTAAATTCTGGGGAAATTTCGCGCTTTTAAAACAAAACTGCATCGAAGGGGGACAGGTTTCTCTCTCGACACCTTACAGGGTTAGGGTTTCGAGAGTGCGATGAACTTGTTCTTACTTATCTAAATTAGGGTTTTGAGAAGAGAGAAGTGATATTGCATTGAAACCTTAAGTTGCATTATTGAATTACAAGTTAAGTTGTATGATTGAATTCAAACCTAAGTTGCATTTGAATTTAAAATTCAAACATCAAATGGTTATCACATAATTCAAACTTGAGATAATTTAATAAACAATTATCATTAATCAAGATTATAAACAATTATGTAAAGCTCATTAAGGAAAATGGGAGCTTTATTGATAACCACACACATAATACATTGTCTTTACAATATTCAGAATTGAATTATTGAATTACAACACATTACAAGAATTGAAGAAATAGAAAAAGTAAAAGGAAAATTACAAGTTATTTAAAGAACCTAAACTACATTGTGATCATCATGAATTCTATGATCAAGATGATCTTGAGTTCATCTTGAGCATCTTCTTGATCCCTGCACACACACACAACAAGCAAAACATTAAGCCAAGTGGCATAGCCACTTGGCAGGTTTAGAAATCAAATGAAATAGGAGAGGATATGACCAAAGCTGCCGAGCTGATCCACTCTCAACCCAGACACAAGCCAGATACCAAGTATGTGCACACACACACAGCCAGACTGCTCACCAAGCAGTGTGCATGCAGCACAACACACACACACACAACTCAGTGTGTCACCAAGAGAGGCCAGGCCTTGCTGTCGATCAGGAGATCAACACAAGGTTCATATAAAACCTTTTCCACCGCCAGAACCAGCAGCTCATCGACAGAGTTGCACTGGTAAGCCACCAAGAACAGCCAAGAACACAAGAACAGCTTGAACAGCTACTGTTGTTCAACACATCTTCACCACCACAGCAAATAACCAGGAAGTATCAAGCCACAGGGAGGAGCAGGGCAAGCCAAACAAACCACCAGAAGCAAAACCTCTACACCAACATCAAATTCTAGTTGCTGGAGTGAGGTATACAAATCATCATGAACAAACCAGATGGTTTTGTTCATAAATAAGCATGTGCATCAAACACACAAAAGCAAAAGGGTGTGAGTACCCTGTTTGTGTCATCATCTGGCTACTAAGCCATTTGGTGCAAGAAAATATGGTAAAGGCCATTAGGAAATCATCCTATGGGAACAGCATCTATGTAAATTAATGCATAACTAAAGGAATCCAGCAACAGATGAAGACACAGCTAGCCTAGCCCACATACTTAACACCTATAGCTATTGATTCCATCAGACTGATAGACAATAAGTGTCTATTTAAGTTTGTCAACAGCAAAGAGCCACTGGAAGTCCAGATCTGGATCAACCAGTAAGCATCTATTCACCACAGCAAGCCAACAAGAGGTGGGAGCTTCCTGAACAGTCAAGAATGGCTGTTGAGGCAACCTCTACCACTTAAGAAATCAAACCACCAAGCCAGCACATATATCATTACCCAGAAGGGTTCAAATGGAGCTAGGGTCCCCAATATATGATTGGCATCCCTCTAGCTCAACTAAATTCATCCATATGATCATTACTGTTAAACAGTTCACATCATTTATCCATCTAGTAAAGCCAGGAATTACAGATAAATGAAACAGATAAGTAACTCAAAGTATTAACACCTTGCCAGTGACCCAATGGCTCACTGCAAGCATCAGATGATGCTTGAGCAAGCATCAACACACATCAGCACAAGCATGTGTGTCACAAAGACACCAGAGGGAGTGATGACCCACAAGTATAGGGGATCGCAACAGTCTTCGAGGGAAGTATTACCCAATTTATTGATTCGACACAAGGGGAGACAAAGAACACTTGAAAGCCTTAACAGCGGAGTTGTCAATTCAGCTGCACCTGGAAACAGACTTACTCGCAAGAATTTATCGAGTAGTAACAGCTTTATAGCGAGTAGCGGTAGTGAAATAACAGCGAGCAGAGTAACAAAGACAGCAGTAGTGATTTTAGTAAACGAGCAGGATTAAAATACTGTAGGCACGGGGACGGATGACGGGCGTTGCATGGATGAGAGAAACTCATGTAACAATCATAGCAGGGCATTTGCGGATAATAATAAAACGGTATCCAAGTACTAATCAATCAATAGGCATGTGTTCCAATTATAGTCGTATGTGCTCGCAATGAGAAACTTGCACAACATCTTTTGTCCTACCAGCCGGTGGCAGCCGGGCCTCAAGGGAAACTACTGGATATTAAGGTACTCCTTTTAATAGAGTACCGGAGCAAAGCATTAACACTCCGTGAACACATGTGATCCTCACATCGCTACCATTCCCTCCGGTTGTCCCGATTTCTGTCACTTCGGGGCCATTGGTTTCGGACAGCGACATGTGTATACAACTTGCAGGTAAGACCATAAAAAATGAATATCATGATGAAATAATAACATGTTCAGATCTGAGATCATGGCACTCGGGCCCTAGTGACAAGCATTAAGCATAACAAGTTGCAACAATATCATAAAAGTACCATCTACGGACACTAGGCACTATGCCCTAACAATCTTATGCTATTACATGACCAATCTCATCCAATCCCTACCATCCCCTTCGGCCTACAGCGGGGAATTACTCACACATGGATGGGGGAAACATTGCTGGTTGATGGAGAGGCGTTGGCGGTGATGGCGGTGATGATCTCCTCCAATTCCCCGTCCCGGCGGAGTGCCGGAACGGAGACTTCTGGCTCCCGCGACGGAGTTTCGCGATGTGGTGGCGTTCTGGAGGGTTTCTGGCCACTTCCACTTCTCTCTGTGCGTTTTTAGGTCGAGGCGAATAAGTAGTCCGAAGGAGGGCGTCGGAGGCCAGCCGAGGGGGCCACACCACATGGCCGCGTGGGCCCCCCTGGGCCGCGCCGCCATGTGGTGTGGGGCCCTCGGGCCTCCACTTCAATTATCCTTCTGGCTCCGTCAGTATTCTGGGAAAATAGGCCCTTTCGTCAAAATCCCGAGGTTTTTCTCGAAAGTTGGATTTCCGCACAAAAACGAGACACCGGAACGGTTCTGCTGAAAACAGCGTTAGTCCGTGTTAGTTGCATCCAAAATACACAAATTAGAGGCAAAACAATAGCAAAAGTGTTCGGGAAAGTAGATACGTTTTGGACGTATCAACTCCCCCCAAGCTTAGCTTATTGCTTGTCCTCAAGCAATTCAGTTAACAACTGAGTGATAAAAGAACTTTCACGAACACATTTGCTCATATGATGTATATATTCTCATGATATGGCTAATACTTGAGCAGTTCATAATAAGGTACATGCAAATAAGATCATCTAACAGCTATGTCAATCATGAAGAGGTACCAACAATTAATAATAAGCATCATGAATCATGTATATAAGCAGGATTGCAATGTCCATAAGAGAATATGATAAAGTGTTATCTCGCTTGCTCGTATTTGATTGGCAAAACATAAATGCCCGGGCACCTCCGGAGTTCATAGAAAGACTAGAAGTAGTGATTGTCAAAGATAAAAGCATCAAAGTTATACCACAATCAATCATATTTTGAGACAAGCATATTATACTAAGAATGACAGTTGTGCTCTCAAGAAAATGCTCAAAGAAAGGATGGAGACACAACATAAAAGTAAAAGATTGACCCTTCGCGAGAGGGAAGCGAGGGATTTAACATGCGCTAGAGCTTTTCATTTGTAAAGCAGGAGTAAAATTATTTTGAGAGGTGTTTGTTGTTGTCAACGAATGGTAATGGGTACACCAACTACCTCGCCAACCGGACTTTCAAGAGCGGCTCCCATGAATTATTTGCATTTTTATGTGGCACTCCTTCCAACCTTTCTTACACAAACCATGGCTAACCGAATCCTCGGGTGCCTGCCAACAATCACATACCATGAAGGAGTGCCTTTTTAGTTTAGTTTTATTATGATGATGACACTCCCCCCAACCTTTGCTTACACAAGCCATGGCTAACCGAATCTTCGGGTGCCGTCCAACAATCACAAACCATGGAGGAGTGTCTATTTAAATTAATTAATTCGGGACTGGGAATCCCATTGCCAGCTCTTTTTGCAAAATTATTGGATAAGCGGATGTGCCACTATTCCATATGAGAGTCCGTCAAAAGTAAATGACAAGGTTGAAAGCTAAACAACACATACTTCCTCATGAGCTATGAAACATAAACACAAATTAAGAAGCATTTTGAAAGTTTTAAAGGTAGCGCATGAGAATTTACTTGGAATGGTTTGAAATGCCATGCATAGGTATTTATGGTGGACACTCTGGAATAACTTGGTTTTCATGTGTTTGGAGGCACGAGCAGCGTTCCCGCTCAGTACAAGTGAAGGCTAGCAAAAGACTAGGGAGCGACAATTCAAGAGAGCAATGAATCGTCATAATCATGCTTGCGGCAAAATAAATTAAGCTGAGGCATAAAAGTGATACAAGAACTCGAAGCAATTGTAAATCATGGAGGCTTAATTGACTTTTGTTCAGTCATATGCATGCGTGAGCATGTGCCAAGTCGATATAAATGAATTATTCAGAGGAGGATACCACAATGCCATACTTACTTATGAATAAAACAATGCAAGCAAACATCCATGACATGCTACTCATATTAATAAATTGGAGCTAAACATGAGAGATCATGAACTACAAGACTTTCTTAAATGACACATACCTCACATGAACCAACTAAGCATGCTCACATGGATGAGTATATGTACAAAAATGAAAACAAATAGAGTTCATACCAGCCTCTCACCACAATCAGATTGTCGTAGATCGTCATTATTGCCTTTTCACTTGTGTAGCTTGGATAATATGAAATGAAAACCACGCTCCAGCCACCAAAGACCATTGAACTCATAAAGAACTTTACAAACCAAAGAAGAACAGCAAATATTTTTGGTATTTTCGAATTTGAGAATAAGAACAAAAGGAAACAAGCAAACAAAGCAAAATCTTTTTGGGTTTTCTTATAGCAAACTAGCAATAGCAAATAAAGCGAAACAAATGCAAGAAACCAAGATAAACAAATGATGAAGAGAAACAACAGAAATATTTTTGGTCTTTTTGTGTTTTGGGAAGGAAACAAAGCAAGAACAAGAAATAGCAAACTAAAAGAAACACGAGAAAAGCGAAATGGCAGAAATCTGCCAAAACCTGACAGCAGTACAGAAATCGATTTTTACAAAAATCTTACGTTGCTCAGTTCGAAAAGTGTTAAACTAATGAAAGTTAGATAACAACCTGGGGAACCTGCAAAAAAATTGGCAACTCAAAATAACGTTCTGGCTGTGCGCACGATTTTTTCTAGTAACAGTCCAGAATCTGTTTTCAGGCAGCACTTCCCCAAATATCATCTCCCTCTCATTAGAAAACCACTCAAAGAGACTAAACAAGTATGTGCAAGTATCCAGCAACCATAATATGCAAAGAGTGAGTGATGCCGGTATACCTCCCCCCAAGCTTAGGCTTTTGACTCTTCTTGATCACATTATATCACCCTTCTCTCTTGACCCTTGAAAACTTCTGCCACACCAAACTTCTCATAAACTTCATTAGAGGGGTTAGTACTCAAAAACTTGAATCCACCTTGTTCCTGTAGTGGCACATTGCAAGAACTCAATAAAACATTAGCTACAGCTCTCCACGTCTAGAAAGCCTTGCTTAAAGTCCGCAAAAGACAATGCAAAAAACAGAGACAGAATCTGCCAAAACAGAACAGCCAGTAAAGACGAATTTTAAACAGGTACTTCCGTTGCTCAAATCAGAAAACTCAAAACTAATGAAAGTTGCGTACCTATCTGAGGATTACTCACGTAAATTGGCATAATTTTCTGAGTTACCTACAGAGAATTAGGCCCAGATTCGTGACAGCAAGAAATATGTTTCTGCGCAGAAATCCAAATCTAGCATCAACCTTCTATTAGAGACTTTTCTTAGCACCATAATGCAATAAAGTAAAGATACAAATGTATTGCTACAGTAAGTAAAATAAGTGGAGGAAGAAAGATATGTTGTTTACCTCCTCTATGCATATAAAAAGTATTTGTTAACAAGGTTGATCAAGTCTTGCCACCAAATAAATTTTACATAGCATATGAAGAAATAAACCTCAAATGAATCATGTTACCTTGAATTGTATTGATATGGATCCAATCACAAGAGTTTGATATTCTTCTTTAGGCTCATATATAGGACAATCAATAGTTCCCACTTTGATAGTTCTAACATTAGAAATAGTATTAACTCCGCACGCTTTTTCAATCCTCTTGGGGAAATAGACGGTGTGTTCCTTATCATCAACATTCAAAGTAACCTTTCCTTTATTGCAATCAATAACAGCCCCTGCGGTGTTAAGAAAAGGTCTCCCAAGAATAATAGACATATTATCGTCTTCGGGCATTTCCAACACGAGCAAAATCAGTTAATATCAAGCAGTTATTAGTAACTTGAACAGGAACATCCTCACATATACCAACAGGAATAGCAGTAGATTTATCAGCCATTTGCAAAGATATATCAGTAGGTATCAACTTATCTAAGTAAAGTATCTTATAAAGAGAAAAAGGCATAACACTAACACCGGCTCCCAAGTCACATAGAGCAGTTCTAACATAATTATTCTTAATAGAACAAGGAATAGTCGGTATACCTGGGTCGCCCAACTTCTTCGGAACTTTGCCATTGAAAGAGTAATTAACAAGCATAGTGGAAATTTCCTCATTGGGGATTTTCCTTTTGTTAGTAACAATATCTTTCATATACTTTGAATAAGGAGGCAATTTAATAGCATCAGTCAAAGGGATTTGCAAGAATAAAGGTTTCATCCAATCACAGAATTTATTATAGTGTTCTTCTTCCTTTGATTTTAGTTTCTTAGCAGGAAAAGGCATTTGCTTTTGCACCCAAGGTTCTCTTTCATTACCATGTTTCTCAGCAATAAAACTTTCTTTAGTATACTTTTTATTTTTAGCATGCTTTTCAGGTTCTTCTTCAACCTCTTCTTTATCAGGAGTATCATTCTTATCATTATCTTTATCATGTTCATTACCACTTTCAGTTTCAGCATCAGAAATAGAAATACTATTGGGATCATTAACAGGTTCAGAGGATTCTACAACATTTTTATGTTTCTTCTTCTTTTTCGTAGATGGAGCACTAGTTTTAATTTGTTGAGAATCTTGTTCAATTCTTTTGGGATGCCCTTCAGGATATAGAGGATCCTGGGTAGAGACACCACCTCTAGTTGTTACTTCATAAGCATGTTTTTCTTTAGAATTATTTCCTAGCAAGTCATTTTGCACTTTAGTGAGTTGATCAATTTGAGTTTGAACCATATGAAAATGTTTAACAAGCATCTTAACATCATTGGAGGTTCTCTCCACAATATCATGCAATTGACTAATAGCTTGAGAATTTTCCATTAGATGATTCTCTACTCTCATATTAAAATTTTCTTGCTTAACAATATAATTATCAAACTCATCTAAGCATTGTGCAGGAGGTTTTGCACACGGAATATCTTCCCTAGTAAAGCGCTGAAGGGAATTTACCTCAATCATGGATGAAGGGGGAATTATCTCACATATATCTTCTATGGGAGGTAGATTCTTCACATCTTCAGATTTAATACCTTTCTCCTTAAGAGACTTCTTAGCTTCCCTCATATCTTCATCATTCAATTTAATTAAACCCCTCTTCTTCACTATTGGCGTTGGAGTTGGTTCAGGCGTAGTCCAATCATCATAATTCCGGCCTATTTTAGCCAATAATTCTTCAGCGTCGTACGGAGTTCTTTTCTGAAAACACAACCAGCACAACTATACAGGTATGCCCTAGACTCAATGGTTAGTCCACTATAAAATATATCAAGTAAATCATGCTTTTCCAAATCATGGTCGAGCGAGCTCTAATAAGAGAGCAAAATCTCGCCCAAGCCTCGGGCAATTTCTCTTCATCTCCACGATCAAAATTATAAACTCTACGCAAAGCAGCATGTTGAGCACTAGCAGGAAAATATTTCCGGAAGAAAACAGCAAGCAATTCTTTTGGACTTTTAATAGAACTAGGTGGCAAACTATTATACCAAGTTTTAGCGTCATCCTTCAATGAGAATGGAAAGATTTTAGAAACAAAGTAAGTACGCTTCTTAACATCATCAGAAAACAAGCTACTCAAAGTAGATAACTCAGTCATGTGTTCAACAGCACTTTCTTTTTCGAGTACCACAAAAGGGTGTTTTCTCAACAATAGCTATATGAGATAGATCAAGAGAAAAATCATAATCTTTATCCTTAATGTTTATAGGAGATGTGGCAAATTTAGGATCGGGAGACAGTTTATATCTAACGGTATGTTACGCAAGCAACTTTTTAATTTTTCTTGCATCAGTAGTAGCATGGCATTTTTCAATAAAATCATCATCAAGTTCCACATAATCTTCATCAAGATCATCACTAGAGTATTCAAGTTCAGGTGAATTGACAGGTGTAGTAACATCAGGAGTTTCAGTATTTTCAATTTGTCTAGATCTAGCAATGGAAGCATCTAGAAAAGTTCCCAATGAACCACTATCATCAAGCACAGCAGAAATATTATCAATATTATGAGAGTTTTCAGATTCAGCGAAGTACCGAGCATTTGAAGCATGTGGCGGTGAAACAAGTTTATCAATCACGGATGGTGAATCAAGAGCGACGAGAGGTACTCGAGTTGTACCTTTTCTTGTAGTGGATGGTAATATGGCGACCTTAGTATCGCGAGTTTTACCCATGATGGCGAATTTGCAGCGAACAATATCAATCCAAGTGAACTTCCAAATAAAGCTATGCTCCTCGGCAACGGCGCCAGAAAATAGTCTTGATGACCCACAAGTATAGGGGATCGCAACAGTCTTCGAGGGAGTATTACCCAATTTATTGATTCGACACAAGGGGAGACAAAGAACACTTGAAAGCCTTAACGAGCGGAGTTGTCAATTCAGCTGCACATGGAAACGAGACTTGCTCGCAATAATTTATCGGTAGTAACATTTTTATAGCGATAGCGATAGTGAAATAACAGCGACGAGTAACAAAGACAGCTGTAGTGATTTTAGTAAACAGCGGGATTAAAATACTGTAGGCACGGGGACGGATGACGGGCGTTGCATGGATGAGAGAAACTCATGTAACAATCATAGCAGGGCATTTGCAGATAATAATAAAACGGTATCCAAGTACTAATCAATCAATAGGCATGTGTTCCAATTATAGTCGTACGTGCTCGCAATGAGAAACTTGCACAACATCTTTTGTCCTACCAGCCGGTGGCAGCCGGGCCTCAAGGGAAACTATCTGGATATTAAGGTACTCCTTTTAATAGAGTACCGGAGCAAAGCATTAACACTCCGTGAACACATGTGATCCTCACATCGCTACCATTCCCTCCGGTTGTCCCGATTTCGTCACTTCGGGGCCATTGGTTCCGGACGGCGACATGTGTATACAACTTGCAGGTAAGACCATAAACAATGAATGTCATGATGAAATAATAACATGTTCAGATCTGAGATCATGGCACTCGGGCCCTAGTGACAAGCATTAAGCATAACAAGTTGCAACAATATCATAAAAGTACCATCTACGGACACTAGGCACTATGCCCTAACAATCTTATGCTATTACATGACCAATCTCATCCAATCCCTACCATCCCCTTCGGCCTACGGCGGGGGAATTACTCACACATGGATGGGGGAAACATTGCTGGTTGATGGAGAGGCGTTGGCGGTGATGGCGGTGATGATCTCCTCCAATTCCCCGTCCCGGCGGAGTGCCAGAACGGAGACTTCTGGCTCCCGCGACGGAGTTTCGCGATGTGGCGGCGTTCTGGAGGGTTGCTGGCCACTTCCACTTCTCTCTGTGCGTTTTTAGGTCGAGGCGAATAAGTAGTCCGAAGGAGGGCGTCGGAGGCCAGCCGAGGGGGCCACACCACATGGCCGCGCGGGCCCCCCCTGGGCCGCGCCGCCATGTGGTGTGGGGCCCTCGGGCCTCCACTTCAATTTATCCTTCTGGCTCCGTCAGTATTCTGGGAAAATAGGCTCTTTCGTCAAAATCCCGAGGTTTTTCCTGAAAGTTGGATTTCTGCACAAAAACGAGACACCAGAACAGTTCTGCTGAAAACAGCGTTAGTCCGTGTTAGTTGCATCCAAAATACACAAATTAGAGGCAAAACAATAGCAAAAGTGTTCGGGAAAGTAGATACGTTTTGGACGTATCGGGGAGCACCGAGATAAGCACAAGCGGCTAGCAAGCATGCAATCGGCAAGCAAGTGGTGATCAATTGATCACCGAGCACTGTTAAAGCATACCAAAGCATGCTAGAATCAATCACTAGCATCACACATGAGTTATATGAATTAAACAGCCACAGATAAGCAATAGATACTTCACAGATAATCAAGTAATAATTCATAAATGTATCCAGAGCACATCAAAAGCATGATGAGCCACTGGATCAAGATGCACAAGCAAGGCACACATCAACTTATCATTAAATAACATTGTTAAGCTCCAGTAGTGCTCAATTGAACACAATCATAAATCTGAGCATCAGAATTAGCCACAATGGCTCAGGAACTTGCAAATATGCAAGAATTATACACTGTAATCAAGCCATAGCAACTAAAATGAATACACTTGAGGATCTGGCAAGCTTATCAACAAGAACAGAGGTGCTTGGGATGGAGTTAAACATGAAATGCTAGCACGACAAGTAATTAGGCTAGGAAATTCTTGCACGGAGGCATGGCGGTACTACACACAGCGGTAGCACACGCATAGCGCAGCGGCATAGCACGGCGGGAGCGAGGCAAACATGGCGTTGCGAGAAGAACACAACAGCTCTTGCGCGAGGCAAGCAAAGCACAACCGTAGGACTAGAGGAGGAAGAAGGTCGGGCACGGGGGGGAGCGAGGAAAGGAGGCGCACTTACCCGGAGTCGAGGAGAACAACACAGCCATGGCGGCCACGGCGGCACACGCCGGAGCGCGGCGGCGCCAGGCCAAGCTAGGCCATGGCAGCACCACAGCACCACGGCCAGGCACGGCAACACCACAGCATCAGGGGCGCCGGCAGACGGTGCATCGCCATGAATCCTTGCGGTCAGGGTTGCAGGCGAGTTGGGGCCGCTTGGTGGCGTGGATGAATTCCAGATCGACGCGGACCACCGTGTCCGCCGTCGAAAGGCGGATCAGATCCACCTGATCTCGCCGGCGGCGACGGCCTGAGTTGGCCGGAGAAATTCCGAGAAGGGGGCGGCGACAAGGAAATCGCCGGAGAGGAGAAGGGGATTAGGGTTTCGGTGCGAGGAGAGAGGAGAGAGCGAGTGGGCCGGCCAGAGCCAACCGAGTGGCTCGGGTTCGACCTAACCCGTTGGGCCACCACGACAGGTGGGGCCCAAGGGCATTTAGGTCATTTCATAATTCCAATAAATACAGAAACTTTGAAATTATATAAGAAATGTTTAATAGCTCTAAAAAAATAATTAAAAATATGAAAATAGATCAGCATAAAATTCTCTATCTTAATAAAATACAAAAGAGAATTATTGAAGACAATTAAGAATAAGTATTCATTTGGTGATTTTAATAATCATTTAAATCCCACATATAATTTTCAATAATAAAAATTAGACCATTAATGCATTTGAACTTTAAAAACACCTTGACAACATTTCAAGGTTGTATTTTACTTTAAATAAAGTATCCCCAAATTATTCTTAGTATTAACCTCTTACATAAAATAATAACGACGTCGGAAGGGGAAACAAACCCTAAAACTGGAATCATGCATAATTGCTTCTTTAACCATTGCCCTTATCGGACAATGATGCTATTTTTCAGAACCGAGAGGACAAGGGTCAGTCCACACCATCCAAGCTGCAAAACTTTGCGGTGTTCGGGCAAGTTCATCACTTGCTCATGTCATTTGAGTACTTTTATCAAATTACTTGCAAAGTACTATGGTTATCACGATTGCATAAAAACCAAAACCACTACTTTCATAACTATGAATATGACTATGTGGTGGGCAATGGAACCATGGATTGTGTTGATATGGTGGAGGTTCCATTGCAAGGGTTAATATCCATCTAGGACTAAACAACAATTGTCGCCAGTGATTCTTGTGCCGTAATACCCGTGTTAACCATAAGATCCGGAGTGGGACGGAGTAGTCAAAAGTGTTTCCACCTCTCGTTCATCAACGGATGCGCTTTACCGTAGACACTTGTATCTGTCAGGGAAAGCGGTAGGCTGGGGAAGCCTTAAGTCCCCACGGCATAGTCCGTAGACACTTGTCGCTAGAAGAACAAGCGGTAGGCTGGGGAAGCCTTAAGTCCCCACGGTATTGCGATCTATGATGGGTTGCAGCTACCGGCGAAGGAGTTTGGTTCGATCCCAGACTGTCGTCGTGGTCGGGGTCCACCCTGAAAACTATGGGAATAATGGGACCGGCGAGGACCCAGGGTCGGGGCATGCAACAAAGGGTGGGTGTTCGAGGTAGCGGAGGAACATGATTGGCTAGACCTTATACCGGGCCTCACACCGAAGGAAGTGTGGACGGAAAAGCTGCCCGATTGGCACCAAGGTTAAGATCTCTTATGGGTAAAGCAACACACCTCTGCGAGTGTAAAGAAGCTGTGACTTGTCACTCCACTGTTCCGGGATATGGAGCTGCGAACGCGGCCGGAAAGGAGCTCCATGAAGTTCTAGTAAACCGGTGAAGGCCGACGGACATAGCTCTTTGGAATAAAAGCAATCTCTTGAAGAAATGTTTACCAAAACTTGCATTGGTATTAGACTTTCTGGTCTAATATCGTAGCTAGTGCATTAAACACCTCTTATCTATAATGAACTTGTTGAGTACGCTCGTACTCATGCCACTCTTAAATCCCATGCTTAGATTGTCTGAATCGTCTGGATGAGGACTTCGACAACAATGAAGGAGCCGAGATCATCGGCTATGTAGAACCAGACCTCTCTGGAGGTATCGAGGGCGTAGACTACCTCATCGTCTACGGAACCGGGGAGGCTTCCGGAGGAGATCTAGCCTGAACATCTCGAGTAGTAGTAGAAGCCGAGCAGCCCGAACTCTTAGTATTTAGCTGCTCGAAGAAATAAATGTATAACTTAATGAGACTCTTATATTGTAAGCTAAGTGGGTTCGCCTCGAACCCAGGGGTATTCCTCTTAGGACCCAAGAGGAGCTCCGAGACAACATGTGTGTGATATTTGTAATAATAAATGAATGAGTTATGGACCTGCTATGTTACGTTGTACTACTACGAGGGATGTAATATTTGCGGAATGGTACTTCGTGAATGTTATATCAACGGTCGGCATACTACAACATGCGGTGGTATGCGGGGTCACCACGGTTGGTATCGAGCAAAAGCTTTGACCTTAGGTTGGAACCTAGTAAATGGGACCGAACGTTAGGAGTCAAATAGGACTAGTAAAGAATTCTCTAAAAATATGGTGTATATTCAATTGAGAATAAAACAATCATATCTTTTAGTGCGATAATTCTTTATTATCTCTATTATGATGCATTATTATTAATCTCATAATCTTTCTATTTCTACAGCCAACATGGCAAGTTCACGTCCGGACGAAACGTGAAGGTGATGGATTCCATACTGAGTGAATACGAAGGAGGACTTGCAGATATTCTATGAGCCATGTTACTTGAATTTGGGTGTGATCCCCAGATTCAAGTAAAGAAATACATGTACTATGATGGTATTGTATTGGCCAAATGTAGGGTAGGGCTACGACTTCCCGAATATTTGGGAATGAGCGTAGTAATGCCAGCAGGGGAAGCCCGAACTATGAACACAGCCTACCATATCACCGTTATGAGAGCCATAACCGATATTCGGGAGCATAAGACGAAAGAGCTTATGGGTTCCGAATTCACCCACATTCCTCATAATGAGGAGGAAGAAGATCCCATGCTTAACCACTACAAATATGCAAAACGCAAACCAATAGCAGCTGCAAAATACATGGACAATAGCCGCAACTTCATATCATTACTCTTTCAGTTGAACCATCATCTGACGGGAGCAATCGATACGATGCTAGAGGAGTTTACTCGAACCCAAGGAGGAGACTAAGGGGAAAGAACCTATGGAGAAGGAGGTGCACACACCGAGTCTACTCAGCTGGTGACTACATCGGTATAGATCCTCTTGAGCGTGAAGCTACACCTGTTACACCTGGGAACTATCTGGGAAGTTCCTATGGGGGATATGAGGGTGGAGAGGAATCCGGAAACAATCAGCGTTCCGTGACTCCGATAGAAAACTCCACGGGTTGGCGTTGGGGTTCTGATACTGGAACTCATAGTACCACAGCGTATTATGACGGGGAGATGAATGAAGATGCCACGACCCAGCACCAGAGTTATCCGTGGAATGAGGAAGAAGTTGGAGGGTATCCGACACAGGTTGGGTCGGATACGAATGTAGGAAATACCTATGGTGTAGGTACAGGGGAGTACACCCGATGGGTGGACTACGATGCACTGAATGATCAGTTCGTGAACACTGATTTCTCCCTAGGATCATCATTGGATTCCGACTACCAGCCAACGGGTAGACCTTATATTCCAGGTTTTGTCAGGAGAACGACACGTTCGACCGGATGGAAGCCTGGAATGTATCGGGAGTAAAGATCGACTAGAGACTACCAAGGGAAGCAAAGCTACAATACACAAGTACCACGTGTATTGTAGAGTGTAATATTTTGTAGAAATTTGTACATATACTTTAATAAGTGAGTTTGCATACTCACATCGACTTGAGTATTGTAATAAGACCACTTATGCATGTATATACAGGGTATATGTTTGGTATGATTTGGATTTGCTTCTTGATTTTCATTGCGTGACTAGTTCTGTGCACAATGTTGAGCTCAGAAAACTTGCGCATGGAGTAATTATGAGTATCATCTTGTGTTGCAGAACTAGGGGGTTATGTCGGGAGCGTTAGGAGAGGAGACCAAAGCGCAGCGCATGGAGCGCGAAGCAAAGCAAAAGGAAGAGGCTGACGAAGCAGCCAGGAATCAGTTTCCACCACCACCACCACCCATGACGCAACAGAATTTCGTCCAGTACATGCAGATGGTGGAAGAGAGACAACGTGTGACGTTGGAGCAGCAGAATAAATTCTTCCAGGAGCTGCTCGCAACGAACGAGGAGAGAGACCTGAGAATCAGGGAGTCACCTTAGCAGACTTCCAGAACACCAAGCCTATATCTTTCGCATACGCGCCCGAGCCAATGGACGCGGAAGATTGGCTTATGGATACTGAGCGAAAGCTCAATACCGTTGGATGTAATGACCAGGAGAAGGTTCGTTATGCCACCCACTTGTTATGTGGACCTGCCGCATCATGGTGGGACAACATCGTAGCCGTTTATCCGGCTGGAAAGGTATTTACCTGGGAAGAGTTTGCAAGGAAGTTCAGGGAATCCAATGTCCCTGAAAGTATTGTGGAACTGAAGCGTCGAGAATTTGAAAGTCTCGAGCAGAAGGACAAGGCCATCCTGACTTATGTCAGGGAGTTTTCAAAGCTGTCCCGGTATGCTGTTGAGGAGGTCAACACCGAGGACAAGAAGAAGAAGAGGTTTTTGAGGGGGTTAAGTCCCCAGTTCAAGGTACAACTCCGAATGATGAGAGCAACTGAGTTCCAAGAGTTGGTGGATGCAGCCATCACTCTTGAAGATGACTTCAAACAACTGCAAGAAGAGAAAAGGAAGAAGGCCAAGTTTGATCCTAAGAGGTTTTTTAGCAACAAGCCCAATACCAGCTTGAGTTTCAAGCCAAGATACAACAACAACAACAACAAAAACAACAATAGAAACTACTACGATAGCAGGAGGAACCAAGCGTTTCAGACTGCTAATCCAGTGGTTTGTAGAAGCTGTGAAAATCCAGGGCATTTTGCCAAGGATTGCAGGAAGCCAAGGGTAATTTGTTTTGGTTGTCGTCAGGAGGGGCATATGCTGAAGGACTGCCCCAAGAGAAACACCGGAGGAGGTCAGTCTGGAGGAGGTGGAAGCCGAGGAGGAAACACCGGAGGGAACTGGAAGAATAAGAAACCCATCGGCAAGCTAAGCCGCACCGGTCCTGGAGGAGGTGGTTAACTCCGATCGAGCAGTGATAGGTACGCTCCAGATACTCACTCATCCTGGCAAAGTACTTTTTGATACTGGTGCAACTACATCATTCATTTCTCAGCAATTCATCATCAAACATTGGATTAGTTGCACTAAGTTAGATACACCCATAACCATACTTTCCACGGGGGGAACGATAGTAGTAACTCATACCAAACAAAAACAAGTCATTATGATCAATAAGTGCGCGTTTGACGCGGACCTGTTCATTTTACCGATGAAGGACATTGATGTCATTCTGGGTATGAACTGGTTAGAAGCTAATGGAGCATTGATCGACTGTGTGAGCAAGACGGTGTCTTTGAAAAGCCCCGATGGAAGTAGAATGATCTACCAAGGCGACAAACATACACAGATTGAAGTGGAGCTACAGCTGAACAGCATGAAGGAAGTGAAATTGGAGAATATACCTGTAGTGAATGAATTCCGGGATGTATTTCCTGCAGAATTACCTGGTATGCCACCAGATAGGGAGATAGAATTCACTATCGACCTAATTCCAGGAACAGCTCCGATTGCTAAGGCACCATACAAGATGGGGCCCAAGGAGTTGAAAGAACTTAAGGAGCAACTGGATGATTTGGAACAAAAAGGATTCATACAAGAGAGTGTTTCACCATGGGGATCACACTGTGATCTTCGTGGATAAAAGAGATGGAGGAAGAAGGATGTGCGGAGACTACAGGAATCTGAACAACGTCACAATCAAGAACAAGTATCCACTTCCAAGAATACAAGATCTATTCGATCAAGTAAGAGGCGCGGGAGTCTTTTCCAAGATTGATCTAAGATCCGGTTATCACCAGATAAAGATCAAGAAGGAAGACGTTCCGAAAACTGCCTTTGTTTCAAGGTATGGACATCATGAATACCTTGTAGTGCCATTTGGATTAACCAATGCCCCAGCAATTTTCATGAATCTCATGAATAAGATTTTCATGCCATGTCTAGACAAGTTCGTCATCATATTCATCGATGATATCTTGATCTATTCCAAATATAAAGCTGAACATGCTGAACATATGAAGATAGTGTTGCAAACACTAAGAGAACATCAACTTTATGCCAAATTCAGCAAGTGTGAATTCTGGCTATATCAAGTAGAATTCCTTGGTCATGTCATTAGTAAAGATGGAATAGCTGTTAACCCGAGCAAGGTAGCAGCAGTTCTAGAATGGGAAGCACCTAAGACTGTCAAAGAAATCCGAGGATTCCTAGGAATGGCAGGATACTATCGGAGATTCATTGAAGGATTCTCCAAGATAGCAGGACCAATGACGAAGCTGCTAAGGAAGAACACACCATTCGTGTGGTCAGATGAGTGTGAGAAGAGTTTTCAGACTCTAAAAGAGAAACTCACCACAGCACCGGTGTTAGCATTTCCTGAAGTTGGCAAGGATTACACCGTGTATTGTGACGCATCCAAGCATGGATTGGGTTGTGTGCTCATGCAAGATCGGAAGGTAATATCATATGGATCGAGGCAACTCAGACCTCATGAAGTGAATTATCCAACACATGATCTAGAGGTAGCAGCAGTTGTATTTGCACTTAAAACATGGTGACATTTTCTCTATGGAGCCAAGTGTGAACTCTATACGGATCATAAAAGTCTCAAATACTTCTTCACTCAGAAGGAACTCAACATGAGGCAGAAAAGATGGCTAGAATTAATCAAGGATTATGATTTGACCATCAATTATACTCCAGGAAAGGCTAATGTTGTAGCGGATGCTTTGAGTAGAAAGAGCACTGGAGGAGTGGAACAAGAGTTATCACCAGAGTTGAAAAAGGAAATAAGTCAAGCCCAAATACAACTTTGGGAGAAAGAAGCTCATGAAGGACTATCGGCTTTACAAGTAGCCGATGAGCTAAATGTCAACCTGAAGAATGAGATAATGATGGGTCAGTTGGACGATCCATTCATCATGGAGGAGATGAGAAGGATAGATGAAGGTAGACCATCAGAATTTCATCGTGGAGAATCTGGATCATTATGGTTCCAGAAAAGAATTTGTGTTCCGGATATTGCTGAAATCAAGGAAGTAATACTCCGGGAAGCTCATCAAACACCATATTCCATTCATCCGGGAAGTATGAAGATGTACATGGATCTAAAGGAGCTATTCTGGTGGAACAATATGAAGAGAGAAATAGCACAATATGTGGCGGAATGCCATACCTGCCAGAGAGTGAAGGCTGAACACCAGAGTCCGGCAGGAAAGTTACAACCTTTACCCATTCCAGAGTGGAAATGGGAGGAGATAGGAATGGATTTCATCACCGGACTACCCATGACAAATAAAAAGAAGGACATGATATGGGTAATCGTGGACCGGTTGACGAAAAGTGCACACTTCTTAGCAGTGAACCAACAAGATAAAGGAGAGAAACTCATCGATCTTTACATCAAAGAGATCGTGAGTAAACATGGAGTGCCTAAGAAGATCGTGTCGGATCGGGGATCCGTGTTCACGTCAGCATTTTGGAAGCAACTACACGAAGCTTTAGGATCCAAGTTGGACTATAGCACTGCTTATCATCCACATACAGGTGGACAAATGGAGAGGACTAACCAGATCCTAGAGGATATGCTTAGGGCTTGTGCCCTAGATTTCGGAGGATCATGGGAAGAAAACTTACCATTAGCAGAGTTCTCATACAACAATAGCTATCAAAGTAGTACCAAGATGGCACCATTCGAAGCTCTTTACGGAAGAAAGTGTAGATCACCGATATGTTGGTATGAAGCTGGAGCAAGCAAGGAGTTTAATCCTGATTATGTCAAGGAAAAGCAACACATCATTGACATTATAAGAGATAGACTGAAGATAGCCCAAAGTCGACAGAAGAGTTATGCCGATCAAAAGAGAAGAACATGGGAGCCAAGAGTTGGAGACATGGTATATCTTAAAGTGAGCCCGATGAAAGGACTTCAGAGGTTTGGAGTAAAAGGAAAGCTAAGCCCTAGGTACATCGGACCTTTAAAGATTCTGAGTCAAAACCGAGGGTTAGCCTTCGAATTGGAACTACCGGGAAGGTTATCTCAGGTTCACAATGTATTCCATGTGTCGCAACTCAGAAAATGTTTGAAGACCCCAGATGAACCAGTATTACATGAAGAGCTCGAGTTACAACCAGATTTGACATACATCGAGAAGCCAGCAAAGATTCTCGAGGAGAATTGGAAACAACTCAGGAATCGAGCGATAAAGTATTGCAAGATACAATGGAAGCATCATCCCGAGAGGGAAGCTACCTGGGAAAAGGAGGAAGACCTGAGGAAAACATACCCCGAACTTTTCAGGTATTACAACCACAACTTCGGGACGAAGTTTTCTTTAAGGGGGAAAGGCTGTAATGTCCCAGGTTTAGAGGCGATCGAGGGGTAGATTTTAGAAAGGGATGTGCATTGCATTGTAAATTCTGGGGAATTTCGCGCTTTTAAAACAAAACTGCATCGAAGGGGGACAGGTTTCTCTCTCGACACCTTACAGGGTTAGGGTTTCGAGAGTGCGATGAACTTGTTCTTACTTATCTAAATTAGGGTTTTGAGAAGAGAAGAGTGATATTGCATTGATACCTTAAGTTGCATTATTGAATTACAAGTTAAGTTGTATGATTGAATTCAAACCTAAGTTGCATTTGAATTTAAAATTCAAACATCAAATGGTTATCACATAATTCAAACTTGAGATAATTTAATAAACAATTATCATTAATCAAGATTATAAACAATTATGTAAAGCTCATTAAGGAAAATGGGAGCTTCATTGATAACCACACACATAATACATTGTCTTTACAATATTCAGAATTGAATTATTGAATTACAACACATTACAAGAATTGAAGAAATAGAAAAAGTAAAAGGAAAATTACAAGTTATTTAAATAACCTAAACTACATTGTGATCATCATGAATTCTATGATCAAGATGATCTTGAGTTCATCTTGAGCATCTTCTTGATCCCTGCACACACACACAACAAGCAAAACATTAAGCCAAGTGGCATAGCCACTTGGCAGGTTAGAAATCAAATGAAATAGGAGAGGATATGACCAAAGCTGCCGAGCTGATCCACTCTCAACCCAGACACAAGCCAGATACCAAGTATGTGCACACACACACAGCCAGACTCGCTCACCAAGCAGTGTGCATGCAACACAACACACACACACAGCTCTGTGTGTCACCAAGAGAGGCCAGGCCTTGCTGTCGATCAGGAGATCAACACAAGGTTCATATAAAACCTTTTCCACCGCCAGAACCAGGAGCTCATCGACAGAGTTACACTGGTAGGCCACCAAGAACAGCCAAGAACACAAGAACAGCTTGAACAGCTACTGCTGTTCAACACATCTTCACCACCACAGCAAATAACCAGGAAGCATCAAGCCACAGGGAGGAGCAGGGCAAGCCAAACAAACCACCGAAGCAAAACCTCTACACCAACATCAAATTCTAGGAGCCGGAGTGAGGTATACAAATCATCATGAACAAACCAGGATGGTTTTGTTCATAAATAAGCATGTGCATCAAACACACAAAAGCAAAAGGGTGTGAGTACCCTGTTTGTGTCATCATCTGGCTACTAAGCCATTTGGTGCAAGCAAATATGGTAAAGGCCATTAGGAAATCATCCTATGGGAACAGCAGCTATGTAAATTAATGCATAACTGAAGGAATCCAGCAACAGATGAAGACATAGCTAGCCTAGCCCACATACTTAACACCTATAGCTATTGATTCCATCGAATCGATAGACAATAAGTGTCTATTTAAGTTTGTCAACAGCAAAGAGCCACTGGAAGTCCAGATCTGGATCAACCAGTAAGCATCTATTCACCACAGCAAGCCAACAAGAGGTGGGAGCTTCCTGAACAGTCAAGAATGGCTGTTGAGGCAACCTCTACCACTTAAGCAATCAAACCACCAAGCCAGCACATATATCATTACCCAGAAGGGTTCAAATGGAGCTAGGGTCCCCAATATATGACTCGGCATCCCTCTAGCTCAACTAAATTCATCCATATGATCATTACTCGTTAAACAGCTCACATCATTTATCCATCTAGTAAAGCCAGGAATTACAGATAAATGAAACAGATAAGTAACTCAAAGTATTAACACCTTGTCAGTGACCCAATGGCTCACTGCAAGCATCAGATGATGCTTGAGCAAGCATCAACACACATCAGCACAAGCATGTGTGTCACACGGTACACCGGAGGGAGCACCGAGATAAGCACAAGCGGCTAGCAAGCATGCAATCAGCAAGCAAGTGGTGATCAATTGATCACCGTGAGCCTCGTTAAAGCATACCAAAGCATGCTAGAATCAATCACTAGCATCACACAGGAGTTATATGAATTAAACGACCTACGGATAAGCAATAGATACTTCACAGATAATCAAGTAATAATTCATAAATATATCCAGAGCACATCAAAAGCATGATGAGCCACTGGATCAAGATGCACAAGCAAGGCACACATCAACTTATCATTAAATAACATTGTTAAGCTCCAGTAGTGCTCAATTGAACACAATCATAAATCTGAGCATCAGAATTAGCCACAATGGCTCAGGCACTTGCAAATATGCAAGAATTATACACTGTAATCAAGCCATAGCAACTAAAATGAATACACTTGAGGATCTGGCAAGCTTATCAACAAGAACAGAGGTACTGGGATGGAGTTAAACATGAAATGCTAGCACAGCAAGTAATTAGGCTAGGAAATTCTTGCACAGAGGCATGGAAGTACTACACACAGCAGTAGCACACGCATAGCGCAGCAGCATAGCACAGCAGGAGCAGGCAAACATGGCGCTGCAGAAGAACACAACAGCTCTTGCGCAGGCAAGCAAAGCACAGCCGTAGGACTAGAGGAGGAAGAAGGTCAGGCACAGGAGGGGAGCAGGAAAGGAGGCGCACTTACCCGGAGTCGAGGAGAACAACACAGCCATGGCGGCCACGGCGGCACACGCCGGAGCGCGGCGGCGCCAGGCCAAGCCAGGCCATGGCAGCACCACAGCACCACGGCCAGGCACGGCAACACCGCAGCATCAGGGGCGCCGGCAGACGGCGCATCGCCATGAATCCTTGCGGTCAGGGTTGCAGGCGAGTTGGGGCCGCGTGGTGGCGTGGATGAATTCCAGATCAACGCGGACCACCGTGTCCGCCGTCGAAAGGCGGATCAGATCCACCTGATCTCGCCGGCGGCGACGGCCTGAGTTGGCCGGAGAAATTCCGAGAAGGGGGCGGCGACAAGGAAATCGCCAGAGAGGAGAAGGGGATTAGGGTTTCGGTGCGAGGAGAGAGGAGAGAGCGAGTGGGCCGACCGAGCCAACCGAGTGGCTCGGGTTCGACCTAACCCGTTGGGCCACCCTGACAGGTGGGGCCCAAGGGCATTTAGGTCATTTCATAATTCCAATAAATACAGAAACTTTGAAATTATATAAGAAATGTTTAATAGCTCTAAAAAAATAATTAAAAATATGAAAATAGATCAGCATAAAATTCTCTATCTTAATAAAATACAAAAGAGAATTATTGAAGACAATTAAGAATAAGTCTTCATTTGGTGATTTTAATAATCATTTAAATCCCACATATAATTTTCAATAATAAAAATTAGACCATTAATGCATTTGAACTTTAAAAACACCTTGACAACATTTCAAGGTTGTATTTTACTTTAAATAAAGTATCCCAAAATTATTCTTAGTATTAACCTCTTACATAAAATAATAACGACGTCGGAAGGGGGAAACAAACCCTAAAACTGGAATCATGCATAATTGCTTCTTTAACCATTGCCCTTATCGGACAATGATGCTATTTTTCAGAACCAGAGGACAAGGGTCAGTCCACACCATCCAACTGCAAAACTTTGCAGTGTTCAGGCAAGTTCATCACTTGCTCATGTCATTTGAGTACTTTTATCAAATTACTTGCAAAGTACTATGGTTATCACGATTGCATAAAAACCAAAACCACTACTTTCATAACTATGAATATGACTATGTGGTGGGCAATGGAACCATGGATTGTGTTGATATGGTGGAGGTTCCATTGCAAAGGTTAATATCCATCTAGGACTAAACAACAATTGTCGCCAGTGATTCTTGTGCCGTAATACCCGTGTTAACCATAAGATCCGGAGTGGGACGGAGTAGTCAAAAGTGTTTCCACCTCTCGTTCATCAACGGATGCGCTTTACCGTAGACACTTGTATCTGTCAGGGCAAGAGGTAGGCTGGGGAAGCCTTAAGTCCCCACGGCATAGTCCGTAGACACTTGTCGCTAGAAGAACAAGCGGTAGGCTGGGGAAGCCTTAAGTCCCCACGGTATTGCGATCTATGATGGGTTGCAGCTACCGGCGAAGGAGTTTGGTTCGATCCCAGATCGTCGTCGTGGTCGGGGTCCACCCTGAAAACTATGGGAATAATGGGACCGGCGAGGACCCAGGGTCGGGGCATGCAACAAAGGGTGGGTGTTCGAGGTAGCGGAGGAACATGATTGGCTAGACCTTATACCGGGCCTCACACCGAAGGAAGTGTGGACGGGAAAGCTGCCCGGTTGGCACCAAGGTTAAGATCTCTTATGGGTAAAGCAACACACCTCTCGCAGAGTGTAAAGAACGCGTGACTGTCACTCCTCGTTCCGGGATATGGAACTCGCGAACGCGGCCGGAAAGGAGCTCCATGAAGTTCTAGTAAACCGGTGAAGGCCGACGGACATAGCTCTTTGGAATAAAAGCAATCTCTTGAAGAAAAGTTTACCAAAACTTGCATTGGTATTAGACTTTCCGGTCTAATATCGTAGCTAGTGCATTAAACACCTCTTATCTATAATGAACTTGTTGAGTACGCTCGTACTCATGCCACTCTTAAATCCCATGCTTAGATTGTCTGAATCGTCTGGAGGAGGACTACGACAACAATGAAGGAGCCGAGATCATCGGCTATGAAGAACCAGACCTCTCTCGGAGGTATCGAGGGCGTAGACTACCTCATCGTCTACGGAACCGGGAGGCTTCCGGAGGAGATCTAGCTCGAACATCTCGAGTAGTAGTAGAAGCCGAGCAGCCCGAACTCTTAGTATTTAGCTGCTCGAAGAAATAAATGTATAACTTAATGAGACTCTTATATTGTAAGCTAAGTGGGTTCGCCTCGAACCCAGGGGTATTCCTCTTAGGACCCAAGAGGAGCTTCGAGACAACATGTGTGTGATATTTGTAATAATAAATGAATGAGTTATGGACCTGCTATGTTCTGTTGTACTACTCTGAGGGATGTAATATTTGCGGAATGGTACTTCGTGAATGTTATATCAACGACTGGCATACTACAACATGCAGTGGTATGCAGGGTCACCACACTTAACTTCTTGGTTCCCTTCGGATGAGCTTCCATGAAAGAAATGACACCTTAATGTTAATATTACCATATCTATCGTATTAACCCTTTGACCGTGATGTCACACCTCTATATTTTTGAATTCTAAACAATTACCTACGTAAACAACAATGAATATATATAAATAATAATAATATAGAATTTGAAAACAATTAAATGATTTTTTGTCTTTTAATTTAATATGGAATAAATAATATCAGTAAATATGAATTTGGCAAATAATATGTCTAAATTGATCAGAAAAATGAGAGGAATACAAATATGATATCCATATCATCTTTTGAACCTACAAAGTTAACTTACCTAAAAATCATGAGCATTAGATCAAGTACCTCTAGTTTAAATTTGACTGACTTTATCGAAAATGAGGTGGGAAACGGCCTCGGCATGGCATAGTTTGCCGAAACAAGGTCATATTTGGCACGTGTGTGGACCCTAGGATGGGAAGAAAGACCCCGGACGCGGATTTCTAATCCGACCCATGGACAGCCATCTTTTCATTTTTAGCGTGCCCAAACGGTTTTTATTTGTGAAGCAGCTACATGGGGCGCATTTTAGTATGACGTGAAACCTCCGTGCGATGATAGTAGGCCACCTACGCACCACCTATCACATGACATGTGCACACGTTAGATTTTTGGGAACCCATGCGGCTTCCGGCGGTGTCCCGCCGAATTCGCTGGAAACAGACCGGATTTGAACTAGGGGTGAACTATCCGTCGCTCCAGAAATTCCGAAAGAAATATTTTTAGCTCTACGACGCATCATTATATGTGCTAATTTTTTCCGTTTAGATTGTTCGCGAATGGGTGCACCCGCACGCCCGGTACAGCGATACCTCATGTCTCGGGTGTCCTGTTTTGGCCAGATGGCAATTTGAACGAAGTCAAAAAAAAAACCCACGGAGCCGCGTGACGTTATTTTATATGTCATAGTAACTATTCCGTTTGTCAAAACTGGGATACGGCAATTATTTTGAAAAACCCTTCACGAAAAGGGCTATCACGTCCGGAGTTCTATGGATTTTAGGGGAAATGAGGTGGGAAACGGCCTCGACAAGTCATAGTTTGCCGAAACGAGATCATATTTGGCACGTGTGTGGACCCTAGGATGGGAAGCAAGACCCCGGACGCGGAATTCTAATCCGACCCACGGACGGCCATCTTTTCATTTTTACCGTGCCCAAATGGTTTTTATTTGTGAAGCAGCTACACGGGGCGCATTTTAGTATGATGTGAAACCTACGTGCGATGATTGTAGACCACCTACGCACCACCTATCACATGACATGTGCACTCGTTAGCTTTTTGGGAACCCATGCGGCCTCCGGCGGTGTCTCGCCGAATCCGCTGGAAATTGACCGGATTTGAACTAGGGGTGAACTATCCATCGCTCCAGAAATTCCGGAAAATTTGTTTTTAGTTCTACGACGCATCATTATATGTGCTAATTTTTGTTCGTTTAGTTTGTTCGTGAATGGGTGCACCCGCACGCCCGGTACAGCGATACTGCATGTCACCGGGGCCCTGTTTTGGCCAAATGGCAATTTGAACAAAGTCAAAAAAAATCCCACGGAGCCGGGTGGCATCATTTTATGTCATAGTAACTATTCCGTTTGTCAAAACTGGGATACGACAATTATTTTGAAAAACCCTTCACGAAAAGGGCTATCACGTAGGGAGTTCTATGGATTTCAGGGGAAATGAGGTGGGAACGACCTAGGCATGGCATAGTTTGCCGAAACGAGATCATATTTGGCACGTGTGTGGGTGTAACATCCCAAATTTGCAGAAAACAAAGAAAATGAATTTCCCCATTTCCAAATTTTGGAACCAACAAAACCTTTTATTAAATTAAGTTTGATGCATAGTGATCAGGCTTATATGTTGTGTTATTGCCATGATTGATTGTTGAAGTATTTTGAAATAATCTAAAACCCTAAACCCTACTCTCCATCTCACCATCCATTATAAACAAAATAAAAAAGAAATGAAATTAAATAAGAAAAGGTCCTATGTGCCTATGGCTATTTTTGGTAAAAACTTGTACCTAGGCTTTTCTACCTTGTTTAGATGTTTTGAAAACATCAACAAACCTAACCTAGTACTTACCAACCAAATAAAGTGAGAAACAAAGATAAAATAAAAATATGCATAGAAGCATATGTGGCCCTTAGCCATATTACCCAATTTTGACCTATGCCCTCCTACCTTACCCTAATGGTTTGAAACCTTTACCAAACTCAATCTAATACTAAATAAACCCTAAACCATGCCTAAGTGAAGCAAAGAAAAAGAAAATAAGAAAAATGCACTTCATCACATACATGTGCTTATGGCCATTTTTGCAAATTTGAGCAAAAGGCCACCAAAATTGGTTTGATTGTTTGGATTACATTCTTATACCATTTTAACACTCAACCACATCAGTAGGATCAAGAAAAACCAAATCAAAATGAAAATAAAAGGATTTTCCAACTCACATACACTAATGGTCACTTGTGACTTTTTCATCATCATACCCACTTTGAGCCTCTCTATAAAACCAATCTTAAACCAAACCCTGTCAACTCTTTGCACCTCATCCAAGACCTCATCAAGGTGAACAACTTTGGTGTTGACCACTTTGACCAGATCGTTGACCATTGCTTAAATTAGTCAAGCCAAGTTGCAACCTTGAAACAGATTCTAGATTCCCCCAAAACTTTGGAATTTTCACAAACCATCTCCAAATCCCAAACCAATGCCACCCATTGCTGCCAAACTTTATTTAGAACTTATCCATGAAGAAACCTAGCAAAATTTACCCACACATGAGGTTTTTACCTAAGAATCCAATAGTTACTATAAGGTACACCTACTCTCAACCACTATTCCTACCTCACTCTCTCTCTTTGAGCTCATCCATAGTACCACTAGTACCACACAACCACTCTCATGACATCACTTAGCTTTGACATCATCACCATGAACCAAGACAAGCCAAGGACATGGCCTATGTCACACACACTTTTGCATAAGTCAAATGTGCCAACCGTACTTCTCTCTCCCCATGCCCACCATGTCTAGGAGATGTCTCTCACTCCTCTGAACACCACCCTACCAAAGTTGACCCAATCAAACACTTGCACACCTCAAGGCCACACCATGCCACTCACATAGTCACCACCATGTCATTACCTACCCCTGATCTTTTTCCTCTCTATCACCTTGTCACACACCTTGCCTTTGAACATTTACAACTGATAGACACGACCATGGGACAAGGAGAGCAAGTGGTGGACTAAAACACTCATGCCACTGTCCTTGATCACCACCCGTGGACACCACCCTCTCCCTGCGTGCACACTGCAAACCAACACGTCACACCGCGCCACTAGCCTCCTCTCCCTCCCACGCACCTGCTAGACACGGCCGTTGACCCTCTCCCGCGCCAGGACGACGCCATGATACGAGGACGCCGACATCGGCCTTGAACCCGTTTGCCCTGCACACAACGCCATCCAGCTCGCCACTACGCGCGCGTCACCACCTACCCAAGACCTACCTTGCTGATGCAGTAGCCCTGACCAGAGTCTCCTGTGCTCGACGCACCCGTGACGTCGCTGCCATGCCGGCCATATCGCGCCCCCTCTCTCTGGCGCCTATAAAAGCAGCCCCCTCGCCTTGGACAGCCTCACAACACTCAGCAGCCTCCCTCTCTTCCTCCTAGCGCTCTCCTTTCCCCTCCTTTCCGCTCACCGGCGACAGTAGCTCGCCGGCGGCCACACCCATAGCCGCCCAAGTTTTCGCCACCATGGCCTCCAACCCTTATACAGTTTTGAAGCCCTGAGAAAGCCCTGTCCAATGCGCCCAACCCCGCCGCGATCCGTGCCCGGAGGTGAGCGTGCTCGCCGTCGCAAGCTTGCAGCGTCGGGAGGAACACGACGGCCCAGCGCCATCCGATCCCGATCTGACGCGCCGCGTGCTTCACCCGTGCCAGACGTGCATGTCCCATGCATGCGTGGCCTAGGCCGCAGCTGGGCCGGCCCAATCCCGTTCCCGCGCCCCCGTTTGAATTCAAATTTCGTTTTATTTTATTTCAGCTTTATGGCTTACTGGTACCTTGCTAGAGTTCAAATAGCTTCAAATCTAATTGGCCAAATTTAGTGAATTTGGTATTGTTGTAAAGCTTATGAAAAGCTCGATCCAACCCCAATGGTTTGAACCCTAGATCTATTATAGAATTTGAATAGTAAAAATAACAAGACATAGAGTTTTCAGAATTCAAACAAATTTATAAAATCAACCATAATGAATTTTGAGGTGAATCAAATTCTCATAATTCACATTTCAGAAACTCTAATTGTTTATGCAAAAATATGATATGGGTACTGTATATGATCATGGGCTAGAGCAAAGTATTGGCTATGTAGTCAAATTCTAGCCCATTTAAACTATTTCAAAATTAGGGTTTCAAATTTATGAGGTGTAGCACCTCATTTAAATCATATTCCCAAGTAGTTTGAAGTAATATGATGACCCTTGTTGCATGGTCTCATACTTGCTCACTTGAGGAGATTAAATCAAATAGGATTTAAATTGCATGAGGTATAGAACCTCATTTAAACCATGTTTCTCAAATGATAAGTGTGAAGTGTTGACCTTGGTTAACATGTGATCATACATGGTTATTTGAGGAGATTAAATCTTAACAAGATTCAATGAGAGGAAATTATTTCTCCAAACGAAAGAGAAACCCTAATCCACATTTCAATGAGAGGAAATTATTTTCCTAACACTAAGTAAGAAAACCTTAGCATGATTTTGGGTAGCAATGTTAAGTGATGATGCTAGATCATCTAGTGTGAGCCCTTAAGGCAAATTAGTCTACTTAAGTATTGTTTGGTGATTGTATCCTCGTATTTGTTTATAGACGCTAGTACCGGAGACTATCAAGAGGAGGAGGTATTCTACCAAGAAGAAGAGAAAGAGAACTTTGATCACTACACCAACCAAGGCAAGCTAATATTCTTGCAAGATACCCAAAGTGCAAAGCTCTACAAGATCAAGGCACCATTACACCTTACTTTATGCTTAATGATCCTATCCCAAGTTTTTACCTTACAAGTTTTTGATTATCAAAGTTACTTTTTGATTCATGATTCACTTGGTCTAGATATGGAGTAGTACAAGAGTATCACACTTAGCCTAGAAAGCTATAAGCTAGATAGCACATATCATGACTAGTTGCTAGTGCTAAGATTAAAAATGGCTACTCTAGATGGGAACTTGTGAAAACCAATGACTTTGAAAACCTTGGAATGATGAGTCATTCTATAGAAAGATTTTGAAGGTGAATATGACTTGTGAATGACTTGGTGAAATTTACCAAAAACTGATGGTTGGGTTCGGATGCGATATGATACGTCCCAAACGTATCTATAATTTCTTAAGTTCCATGCTACTTTTATGATGATACTCACATGTTTTATACACATTATATGTCATTATTATGCATTTTCCGGCACTAACCTATTGACGAGATGCCGAAGAGCCCGTTGCTGTTTTCTGCTGTTTTTGGTTTCAGAAATCCTAGTAAGGAAATATTCTCGGAATTGGACGAAATCAACGCCCAGGGGATTATTTTTCCACAAAGCTTCCAGAAGACCGAAGGAGATACGAAGTGGGGCCACGGGGCGCCACCACACTAGGGCGGCGCGGCCTAGAGGGGGCCCGCGCGGCCCTAGCGTGTGGGGCCCCCGTGACGCCCCTAAACCTACCCTTCCGCCTACTTAAAGCCTTCGTCGCGAATACCCAAGTACCGAGAGCCACGATACGGAAAACCTTCCAGAGACGCCGCCGCCGCCAATCCCATCTCGGGGATTCGAGAGATCGCCTCCGGCACCCTGCCGGAGAGGGGAATCATCTCCCGGAGGTCTCTTCATCGCCATGATCGCCTCCGGATCGATGTGTGAGTAGTCCACCCCTGGACTATGGGTCCATAGCAGTAGCTAGATGGTTGTCTTCTCCTCATTGTGCTATCATGTTAGATCTTGTGAGCTGCCTATCATGATCAAGATCATCTATTTGTAATCCTACATGTTGTGTTTGTTGGGATCCGATGAATATTGAATACTATGTCAAGTTGATTATCAATCTATCATATATGTTATTTATGTTCTTGCATGCTCTCCGTTGCTAGCAGAGGCTCTGGCCAAGTTGATACTTGTGACTCCAAGAGGGAGTATTTATGCTCGATAGTGGGTTCATGCCTCCATTAAATCTGGGACAGTGACAGAAAGTTCTAAGGTTGTGGATGTGCTGTTGCCACTAGGGATAAAACATCGATGCTTTGTCTAAGGATATTTGTGTTGATTACATTACGCACCATACTTAATGCAATTGTCCGTTGTTTGCAACTTAATACTCGGAGGGGTTCGGATGATAACCCGAAAGTGGACTTTTTAGGCATAGATGCATGCTGGATAGCGGTCTATGTACTTTGTCGTAATGCCCCGATTAAATCTCATAGTACTCATCATGATATATGTATGTGCATTGTTATGCCTTCTTTATTTGTCAATTGCCCAACTGTAATTTGTTCACCCAACATCTGTTTATCTTATGGGAGAGACACCACTAGTGAACTGTGGACCCCGGTCCAATTCTTTACATCTAAAATACAATCTACTGCAATTGTTCTTTACTGTTCTTCGCAAACAATCATCATCATCCACACTATACATCTAATCCTTTGTTTACAGCAAGCCGGTGAGATTGACAACCTCACTCGTTACGTTGGGGCAAAGTACTTTGATTGTGTTGTGCAGGTTCCACGTTGGCGCCGGAATCCCTGGTGTTGCGCCGCACTACACTCCGCCACCAACAACCTTCACGTGCTCCTTGACTCCTACTGGTTCGATAACCTTGGTTTCTTACTGAGGGAAACTTGCTACTGTGCGCATCACACCTTCCTCTTGGGGTTCCCAACGGACGTGTGCCTTACACGCCATCAAGCAAATTTCTGGCGCCGTTGCCGGGGAGATCAAGACACGCTGCAAGGGGAGTCTCCCACATCCAATCTCTTTACTTTGTTTTTGTCTTGCTTTACTTTATTTTATTTACTGCTTTGTTTGCTCTTATATGGAAAACACAAAAAAAAAATTAGTTGCTAGTTTTACTTTATTTACTGTCTTGTTCTCTATATCGAAAACACAAAAAAATTAGTTACTTGCATTTACTTTATTTAGTTTGCTTTATTTACTATTATTTAAAATGAGTAATCCTGAAGTTGAAGTTCGTTCGGTTAAGCAACAAGGGGGAGAAAGTTTTAAAGATGCTTGGTATAGAATTAGTGATGCTCATCATAGGTACATTAAGAAACACTCCACTATTATACTACTTAGGAACTTTTATGTTGGTATCTCTAGCTGGAATAGTTATGTTCTTGATACTCTTGCGGGAGGTAATTTCCTAGGCACTCCTGCTTTAGAAGCTAGTTGCATTATTGAGAGTCTAGTTGGAATACCACCTGTTAATGAAGCTAAAATTGAAATCTCTCTTGAGGATGTCATGAAAAAGTTGGAGGTCATAGAGAAAGATCTTCCAAGTATTGAGACTAAATTGGGAATATTACTTAATAGCACTGATAAACTTGATAAATCTCTAGGTGGAATTAATGAGAGAATTGTCATTTTAGAAACTTGTGCTACTCATGATAATAGAACCCATAGGATTAGTGAACTTGAAGAAGCTATGGGAACTTTGGGTTCAACCTTTTCTTCTCTTTAGTTTAAGGACAAAGCTTATGTGGGTAAGGAGCAAAAATTCATGTATGCCTCTAAAGTGCCTAAGCCAAAAAGCTATTATAGGCCTAAAATTGACAAAGCCCTTAGCACCACTACGGATGGGTGAGCATCTAAGATACCTATTAATGTTGATGCTTCATCTCTCGATAATACTTGATCCACACTTTCTGCGCCTAGCTGAAAGGCGTTAAAGAAAAGCGCTTATGGGAGACAACCCATTATTTTACTTCTGCACTTTATTTTATATTTGAGTCTTGGAAGTTGTTACTACTGTAGCAACCTCTCCTTATCTTTATTTTATTGCATTGTTGTGCCAAGTAAAGTCTTTGATAGTAAAGTCAATACTAGATTTGGATTACTGCGCAGGAACAGATTTCTTGCTGTCACGAAATTGAGCCGTGATGTCTACGGGTGCTTCTATTCTTGTAGACAGTGTTGGGCCTCCAAGAGCAGAGGTTTGTAGAACAGCAGCAAGTTTCCCTTAAGTGGATCACCCAAGGTTTATCGAGCTCAGGGAGGAAGAGGTCAAATATATCCCTCTCAAGCAACCCTGCAATCACGATACAAGAAGTCTCTTGTGTCCCCAACACACCTAATACACTTGTCGGATGTATAGGTGCACTAGTTCGGCGAAGAGATAGTGAAATACAAGTAGTATGGATGTATATGAGTGGTAATAACAATCTGAATAAAATATGGAAGCGAGTAAACATGCAACGAACGAGTAAATAAACGGAGATTCGATGTTTGGAAACAAGGCCTAGGGATCATACTTTCACTAGTGGACACTCTCAACATTGATCACATAATAAAACCACTCTACACTCTCTTGTTGGATGATGAACACCACTAATTGTGTAGGGCTACAAGAGCACCTCAATGCCGGAGTTAACAAGCTCCACAACATTCAATGTTCATATTTAAATAACCTTAGAGTGCATGATAGATCATTGCAATTACACCAAGTACTAACATAGCATGCACACTGTCACCATCACACTATGAAGGAGGAATAGATCACATCAATACTATCATAGCAATAATTAACTTCATAATCTACAAGAGATTACAATCATAACCTACGCCAAATACTACATGATGCACACACTGTCACCATTACACCATGGAGGAGGAATAGAATACTTTAATAACATCACTAGAGTAACATATAGATGAATAGTGATACAAAACTCATATGAATCTCAATCATGTAAGGCAGCTCATGAGATCATTGTATTGAAGTACATAGGAGAGAGATTAACCACATAGCTACCGGTACAGCCCTTAGCCTCGATGGAGAACTACTCCCTCCTCATGGGAGACAGCAGCGTTGATGAAGATGGCGGTGGTGTTGATGGAGATGCCTTTCGGGGGCACTTCCCCGTCACGGCGGCGTGCCGGAACAGAGACTCCTGTCCCCCAGATCTTGGCTTCGCGATGGCGGCGTCTCTGGAAGGTTTCTCGTACCGTGGCTTTTCCGTATCGAGGTTTTAGGTCGGGGACCCTTAAATAGGCGAAGAGGTGGAGTCGGAGGGCTGACGAGGCGGTGACACGATAGGGGGGCGCGGCCCAGGCCCTGGCCGCGCCACCCTATCATCTGGTGGCCCTGTGGCCCTCCTCTGTTGGCTCTCGGGTGTTCTGGAAGCTTCGTGGAAAAATAGGATGCTGGGCATTGATTTCGTCTGATTCCAAGAATATTTCCTTACTAGGATTTTGAAACCAAAAACAGCAGAAAACAGGAACTGGCACTTCGGCATCTCGTCAATAGGTTAGTTCCGGAAAACGCATAAAATCATCATAAAGTGTGAACAATACATGTAGGTATTGTCATAAAAGTAGCATGGAACATAAGAAATTATAGATACGTTTGAGACGTATCAAGCATCCCCAAGCTTAGTTCCTACTCGCCCTCGAGTAGGTAAACGATAACAAAGATAATTTCTGAAGTGACATGCTATCATAATCTTGATCATACTATTGTAAGCATATGAGATGAATGCAGCGATTCGAAGCAATGATGAAGATAATGAGTAAACAAATGAATCATATAGCAAAGACTTTTCATGAATAATACTTTCAAGACAAGCATCAATAAGACTTGCATAAGAGTTACCCATAAAGCAATAGATTCGAAGTAAAGGTATTGAAGCAACACAAAGGAAGATATAAGTTTCAGTGGTTGCTTTCAACTTCAACATGTATATCTCATGGATAATTGTCAACACAAAGTAATATAACAAGTGCAATAAGTAAACATGTAAGAATTAATGCACACCGTTGATACAAGTGTTTGCTTCTGGGATAGAAAGAATAGGCAAACTGACTCAACAATAAAATAAAAGATAGGCCCTTCGCAGAGGGAAGCATTGATTACTATATTTGTGCTAGAGCTTTTCATTTTGAAAACAAGAAACAATTTTGTCAACGGTAGTAATAAAGCATATGTGTTATGTATAAAATATCTTATAAGTTGCAAGCCTCATGCATAGTATACTAATAGTGCCCGCACCTTGTCCTAATTAGCTTGGATTAACACGGATTATCATTGCATAGCATATGTTTCAACCAAGTGTCACAAAGGGGGTACCTCTATGCCGCATGTACAAAGGTCTAAGGAGAAAGCTCGCATTGGATTTCTCGCTTTTGATTATTCTCAACTTAGACATCCATACCGGGACAACATAGACAACAGATAATGGAATCCTCTTTAATGCATAAGCATTCAACAACAATTAATATTCTCATAAGAGATTGAGGATTAATTGTCCAAACTGAAACTTCCACCATGAATCATGGCTTTAGTTAGCGGCCCAATGTTCTTCTCTAACAATATGCATACTCAAACCATTTGATCATGAAAATCGCCCTTACTTCGGACAAGACGAACATGCATAGCAACTCACATGATATTCAACAAAGTTAAAAGAGTTGATGGCGTCCCCGAAACATGGTTACCGCTCAACAAGCAACTTATTAAGAAATAAGACACATAAGTACATATTCTTCACCACAATAGTTTTTAAGGCTATTTTTCCCATGAGCTATATATTGCAAAGACAAAGAATAGAATTTTAAAGGTAGCACTCAAGTAATGTACTTTGGAATGGTGGAGAAATACCATGTGGTAGGTAGGTATGGTGGACACAAATGGCATAGTATTTGGCTCAAGGATTTGGATGCATGAGAAGAATTCCTCTCAATACAAGGCTAGGCTAGCAAGGTTGTTTGAAGCAAACTCAAGTATAAAACGGTGCAGCAAGACTCACATATGAACATATTGTAAACATTATAAGACTTTACATCGTCTCCCTTGTTGTTCAAACACCTTAACCAGAAAATATCTAGACTCTAGAGATCAATCATGCAAACCAAATTTTAACAAGCTCTATGTAGTTCTTCATTAATGGGTGCAAAGTACATGATGCAAGAGCTTAAACATGATCTATATGAGCACAACAATTGCCAAGTATCAAATTATTCAAGACATTATACCAATTACCACATGCAGCATTTTCTGTTTCCAACCATATAACAATTAACGAAGCAGTTTCAACCTTCGCCATGAAAATTAAAAGCTAAAAACACATGTGTTCATATGAACCAGCGGAGCGTGTCTCTCTCCCACACAAGCATGTATTTATTCAGAGAATGAAAATAACAAAACGAAAATAAAAGCACACAGACACTCCAAGTAAAGTACATAAGATGTGACCGAATAAAAATATAGTTTCAAGAGAAGAAACCTGATAAGTTGTCGATGAAGAAGGCGATGCCTTGGGAATCCCCAAGCTTAGATGCTTGCGTCTTCTTGAAATATGCAGGGATGAACCACGGGGGCATCCCCAAGCTTAGACTTTTCACTCTTCTTGATCATAGTATATCATCCTCCTCTCTTGACCCTTGAAAACTTCCTCCACACCAAACTCAAAACAAACTCATTAGAGGGTTAGTGCATAATCAAAAATTCACATGTTCAGAGGTGACACAATCATTCTCAACACTTCTGGACATTGCACAAAGCTACTGGAAGGTAATGGAACAAAGGAATCCATCCAACACAGCGAAAGAGGCAATGCGAAATAAAAGGCAGAATCTGTCAAAACAGAACAGTCCGTAAAGACGAATTTTAAAGAGACACCAAACTTGCTCAGATGAAAATGCCCAAATTGAATGAAAGTTGCGTACATATCTGAGGATCACTCACGTAAATTGGAAGATTTTTCTGAGTTACCTACAGAGAATCATACCCAAATTCATGACAGCAAGAAATCTGTTTCTAGCGCAAGTAATCCAAATCTAGTATTGACTTTACTATCAAAGACTTTACTTGGCACAACAAATGCAATAAAATAAGATAAGGAGAGGTTGCTACAGTAGTAACAACTTCCAAGACTCAAATATAAAACAAAAGTACTGTAGTAAAATAAACACATGGGTTATCTCCCAAGAAGTTCTTTCTTTATAGCCATTAAGATGGGCTCAGCAGTTTTAATGATGCACTCCCAAAAAATATGAGTTGAAGCAAAAGAGAGCATCAATAAGCAAATTCAAAACAAATTTAAGTCTAACCCACTTCCTATGGAAAGGAATCTTGTAAATAAACAAGTCATGTAGGCATAATGCAACAAGCATAGAAAGATAAAACAAGTGCAGCTTCAAGATTTTCAGCAAATAGAGAGGTGTTTTAGTACATGAAAATTCCTACAACCATATTTTCCTCTCTCATAATAACTTTCAGTAGCATCATGAGCAAACTCAACAATATAACTATCACATAAAGCATTCTTATCATGAGTCTCATGCATAAAATTATTACTCTCCACGTAAGCATAATCAATTTTATTAGTTGTAGTGGGAGCAAATTCAACAAAGTAGCTATCATTATTATTCTCATCATCAAATATAGGAGGCATAGTATAATCACAATAAAATTTACTCTCCATAGTAGGTGGCACCAGAAGACCACTATCATTATAATCATCATATATGGGAGGCATATCATAATCAACATAAACTTTCTCCTCAATACCCGGAGGGCTAAAGAGATCATTTTCATCAAAACCGACCTCCCCAAGCTTAGAATTTTCTATATCATTATCAACAATGGTGTTCAAAGAGTTCATACTAATATCATTGCTACTAGCATGCAAATAAGATTCCATAGGTTTTTTAATTTTCACATTAAACCATTCATGTCTTGACTCAGGAAATAGTATAAAAAGCTCACAGATGTTTTCCATTATGCCTTACTAGTGTTTAACAAGAAACAAAAAGATGCAATTGCAGGATCTAAAGGAAATAGCTTCGAGCACACACACAACGGCAACAGAAAAGTACTTAGTTACCTGGGACCGGAGTATGAGTGTCTTTTACCTTTCCTCCCCGGCAACGGCGCCAGAAAAGTGCTTGATGTCTATGGGTGCTTCTATTCTTGTAGACAGTGTTGGGCCTCCAAGAGCAGAGGTTTGTAGAACAGCAGCAAGTTTCCCTTAAGTGGATCACCCAAGGTTTATCGAACTCAGGGAGGAAGAGGTCAAAGATATCCCTCTCAAGCAACCCTGCAATCACGATACAATAAGTCTCTTGTGTCCCCAACACACCTAATACACCTGTCAGATGTATAGGTGCACTAGTTCGGCGAAGAGATAGTGAAATACAAGTAGTATGGATGTATATGAGTGGTAATAACAATCTGAATAAAATATGGCAGCGAGTAAACATGCAACAGAACGAGTAAATAAACGGAGATTCGATGTTTGGAAACAAGGCCTAGGGATCATACTTTCACTAGTGGACACTCTCAACATTGATCACATAATAAAACCACTCTACACTCTCTTGTTGGATGATGAACACCACTAATTGTGTAGGGCTACAAGAGCACCTCAATGCCGGAGTTAACAAGCTCCACAACATTCAATGTTCATATTTAAATAACCTTAGAGTGCATGATAGATCATTGCAATTACACCAAGTACTAACATAGCATGCACACTGTCACCATCACACTATGAAGGAGGAATAGATCACATCAATACTATCATAGCAATAATTAACTTCATAATCTACAAGAGATTACAATCATAACCTACGCCAAGTACTACATGATGCACACACTTGTCACCATTACACCATGGAGGAGGAATAGAATACTTTAATAACATCACTAGAGTAACACATAGATGAATAGTGATACAAAACTCATATGAATCTCAATCATGTAAGGCAGCTCATGAGATCATTGTATTGAAGTACATAGGAGAGAGATTAACCACATAGCTACCGGTACAGCCCTTAGCCAAAACTCATATGAATCTCAATCATGTAAGGCAGCTCATGAGATCATTGTATTGAAGTACATAGGAGAGAGATTAACCACATAGCTACCGGTACAGCCCTTAGCCTCGATGGAGAACTACTCCCTCCTCATGGGAGACAGCAGCGTTGATGAAGATTGTGGGGACCCCGGACTAGCTGTCCAAAATCCCTGTTATGTATACAGTTCACGATCCCATGATCAGTGCGTCGTGAACACATAACCGAACTGATATCAAATTACACCATCCATTACAAAGCGGAATAAGAAAATTACAATGAGGTCACATGACCATTACTTACATAATAGCCTCGAAGGGCCTAACTAAACATCGAGTAGCAACATCACTTCAGCAGCAGTAGTACCCAAGTCATCCGCCATAACCCTACGAGCAACCGACCGGGAAGACGTTCCTAGCTCGCATAGACGTCGTCAACTCCTTCTTCATCCATCGTGTTCCTCCGAGTCCGGCCAAGTAAATAGCCGGGGACAAAGCAAGTGAGTACATTGGAATTGTACTCGCAAACCATCAAGAAAGGTGCTAACAATGCTAACTAAAAGAGACAAGAGATGAAGGATAGTTTCTCTTGTGGATAAAGCATGTGAAAGAGAATCAGTTTCTCTTGTGGATATAGCATCCCAACATCGCAGTTGAAGGGGACACTAAGAGGGTTCTATGACATCTCTATATCTTTGTTAAAGAAGATACTTCAAAAGAGTTCTACAACATAAAACACTAGGAAGGGGGTAACCCAGCTTTATTTCCTTTCCGACCATCTCCACATGGTCAACCAAACCATTCTAGTACCCTTCCGGTACTCCGAAAACAAGTTCCTTTTTCCTTTGGTAAACACTTTCTCAAACAAAACTCATCAGGCTAGGCAACGACCATTTCAACCGTCCATGACCGCGGACACGGCTATTCGAATAGATTTGACTCTGCAGAGTTTGCACACTTTCCCCACAAGATCCGCGAGTTTATCATGTGGGCATCATCCCTGCATATCAACTATGCCATGACAAAAACTCGGACATAGCCTTTCGCCTATTCGTCTAAGCACGGGATCCTAACCTATGGAGTATGTACCTCCCCGGCACCGTGGCAGCTCAAAATATTCTACTTACTTTCTCAAGTAAAGTAGAGTTTCTCTCAAATGTAAAATAAGAAAGAGGAAACAAGAAATGGTGTAGGTACCATAAACAAGCTTTTTGTTAAAAAGAAAGTCAAATGGAGAGTAATGTTTTTAGAAATCAGTACTTGGTAGAAATGGGAAGAAAAACATAACCCATTTCAGTTCCTTGTTTTCTTTGAAGAAATATCTTGAAAAGATTTAGTAAAACTAGAAGTAGTTTTGTGATCAAAACTAGAGAAGGAAAATCAATAGGACTTTTGAGAGAGAAAACTAATTTAGGGAGAAGTGTTCTCAAGGGTAGATGGTGGCTACAAAATGTACCCATCATTCCCACTCTTGGTTTTGTGAAGATTTAACTTGAATGAAAACAAGAGGTAAAAGTGAAGGAAGTGATTTTGAGGTTAAACATTGGATAGGGTACAAGATCAAGTGAATAAATGTGCTGCAAGGATAGAATGAGACATGCAGGACGTGGAGGTTGAAGAGGGTGTTGCATAGATGAGATCCATGCAGTGAGGTCATCAAAAACAGTTGTGGGTGCTTAGAGATCAACTCGCCAAAATCTGGACATTCAAAGCCTCGTCAACCCAGATGGTCGACATGGCCTCAAAACCAACAGGGATGAGTGGGTATAAGAGAGGGATGTAGCCAGGGGTAGACGATCCCAAGTTTTGAATTAAGGATGATTGAGCTATCTTGTACTACAAAGAGAAAATCAAGATGGCACACTCATGTTGCCATCAGAAGAAGAGTTTGATGTGGTAACAAGGAAAACAATTTTTCCTAAGTCACACATGTGTTTTATTTGGTGAGTTGCTTGTTTAACCACTAGGGGTGTGGTTCTATGAGGTAGCTCAAGACAAAACTCAACAAGCAAATCAAGACAATTCATCTACCAACAGATCAAGGCAATTCATCATATCAAACAGATCAAGGCAATTCATCTTAATTAGTCTAAAGAAAAAGTTTTTTTTCCCCCTAATTTTTGCACAAAGGACAATTAAACAAGGTTGCAAAAGTTGGGGTGTTACAGATCTTCCACCCTTAAAATAATCTCGTCCCGAGATTACTGAGTGTAGAAGTAGAGGGGTTATAAAGTTTAACCAAAGTCACCCTCCATTCTTCTATAGACGTGCAGTTGCCGAGAGGGTCGCAACTTCAGCTTCTGAGAGACATGATGGATTCCCGCCGTAGTGAGCTTCATGAAGGGGCTGACTACTCCAGGTAGGTGTTGGATCTGTAGCCTCTTCATGATCCTAGCGGAGGTTCAAGACTGTGGGAGGGTTAGTGCACCCAACGGTGCTTGAGCAGGGCTGAAAACTCTTTAGAGTTAGCTTGATTTTAGTGGAAGACGAAGTCTTCCACCCTTAAGATTGTTCAGCGGGGTTCCTGAAATCATGGAGCCTCAGCCACGGGTCTTGTCGGGCGCTTTTTGGAGAAGTCATTGATCTCCTGTCTTGAGTTGAAAACATCTTCAGAGGGCGTTGTGTAGTCCACGGCTTCAAGAGGCACTCACGATGTTAACTAAACCATAGGGGACGCGCAGTGAGTTAGTAAGTTGATGAAACACCTAGTTGGTATCCGTATGAAGCAGCAACAGGGGTCGTCGAAGACAATCTTCAGCTTGAGGGTCGGTGCTGACTTCAGTAACAACTAAGAAGTTAGCGGGTAAACTACGCCTAAAGTCTTGAGTCTTGGAGTATCTTCAGGAGCTTCATTTGATGAGGACCAGATGAACCATGTGATGTAGCTCGGCTTTGACGCTATTGTTCTCTCAGCTTGTCAGACGATGTGTTGGAGGGTATTTTCAAGAAGATATCCTAGAGGTTAGCGCGATTATACTCCCAGGTTAGACCAAGTTAGTAAGTCTTCTGGTAGAGGTGCAGTCACTCTTGAAGGTAGAGGCTTCTGCTTTCTTGATGAAGTGGAGATGCTTCAGCGGATCTTGAAGGTATTGGCTTTTGCTTTGTTGGCGTAGTAGAGATTTTCAGCTGACCTTGAAGGTAGTCGGCATAGATAGGGGTCTGAGTTAGTTTCCCTGACGGTTGAAAAACAACTGCTAACGGGTTTAGAGTTAGAGTCTTTCGTTAATCTTCCCAACTAACTAGCAGTTAGCAATACCTCGGCGAGGCAAACTTTAATCCTATCATTGCATGTGACACCCATACAACCATGACCAGAGACAAAATACCACTAACAGAGGCTACTGGTATTTTTCCTAGATGCACAGTAACAAAACAAGATCATCACAATTGGAATCATTCAAAAATATTTATTTTTCAATTTTTGAGACTCAAAATACTAATCAGAAACAGTGATCAAGTTTTATTTATTACAAATCGCACAAAAATCCTAAAAATACAAGGTCAGTGGCATCTGAAAGATAATTTCATAACGGTTCTAGTGCAATTGGAATCACATCAATCGGAGCTACCAAACTATTTTTATTAGCAAAACAGTACACTGGCAGATTTCCATTTTTAATTTCTGTTTTACAAATTTCAAACAATTCAAAAGGGCGGGAACGTCTAAATAGCAAGACATACATGCACACAGAAAACAGATACAAACACTCAAGGCAGCACACTAGGGAACTACAAGAAATCATCACACCAACCATGATACTCTAAGTACACAAAAATTCCTAATGCGCGGGGGTAGTTCAATAAAAGCGATTGGGTTTGTCCTATCCATCCTATAGGTTTGGGGCTGGTCGCATATGTTGACGTCTTCATCTTGTTGGCATCGTCTTCAATAAGGAACCTTGTAATCGTTGGTGGTGAAGGGGCCGGGTGTTGAGTCGTTGATGTTGAGGCGGAGGAGAAAACTGTGTAGAACTTCTAGTCTCGACATCTCGGAAACATGAGGTCTTCGAAGAGGTAACTGTTGAGGTGCTCCCGAAGTCGAGATCTTCTCGTGGCTGGCCTAAAAATTACTAGTCAAGAAACTGAGGACTTGATCCTTGACGACTGCAAAAAGTGCAAGTCCACAGAGGAACAAGGTCAGACCTTTGACATACTTTGGTGAAAACCAAAGACATGATGTTATCATCCCTACATGAGCATGGCTAAGTCGGCATCCAATCTTCAATAGCTGTTGTTGGGTATACATGAGGCTTCCTGAGGGATTGATCCATCTTTGAGTTCGAGTCTCCGGTCTGAGTTGGGGACATCGTTCAATATGCAGGTTTGAAGTGGATGAGACAATAGAGTAAAAATTTTCAAACATTTTAATCAAGCGGAGAGACAAGAATTTAGAAGTCTTGAATAAATAAGAGGAGTAGAAGCTATACTTCCGATTAAAGAAACAATTTGTTTCATAAATAGTTTTTCCCAAGTAATTGTTTTCCTAACTAACGTCCATGCTAACTAAGGTCTCCTACAATCAGGATAGCTCTGATACCAGCTCTGTGGGGACCCCGGACTAGCTGTCCAAAATCCCTGTTATGTATACAGTTCACGATCCCATGATCAGTGCGTCGTGAACACATAACCGAACTGATATCAAATTACACCATCCATTACAAAGCGGAATAAGAAAATTACAATGAGGTCACATGACCATTACTTACATAATCGCCTCGAAGGGCCTAACTAAACATCAGAGTAGCAACATCACTTCAGCAGCGTAGTACCCAAGTCATCTGCCATAACCCTACATGCAACTGACTGGGAAGACGTTCCTAGCTCGCATAGACGTCGTCAACTCCTTCTTCATCAATCGTGTTCCTCCGAGTCTGGCCAAGTAAATAGCCAGGGACAAAGCCGTGAGTACATTGGAATTGTACTCGCAAACCATCAAGAAAGGTGCTAACAATGCTAACTAAAAGAGACAAGAGATGAAGGATAGTTTCTCTTGTGGATAAAGCATGTGAAAGAGAATCAGTTTCTCTTGTGGATATAGCATCCCAACATCGCAGTTGAAGGGGACACTAAGAGGGTTCTATGACATCTCTATATCTTTGTTAAAGAAGATACTTCAAAAGAGTTCTACAACATAAAACACTAGGAAGGGGTAACCCAGTTTATTTCCTTTCCGACCATCTCCACATGGTCAACCAAACCATTGTAGTACCCTTCCGGTACTCCGAAAACAAGTTCCTTTTTCCTTTGGTAAACACTTTCTCAAACAAAACTCATCGGGCTAAGCAACATGCCATTTCAACCGTCCATGACCGCGGACACGGCTATTCGAATAGATTTGACTCTGCAGAGTTTGCACACTTTCCCCACAAGATCCGCGAGTTTATCATGTGGGCATCATCCCTGCATATCAACTATGCCATGACAAAAACTCGTACATAGCCTTTCGCCTATTCGTCTAAGCACGGGATCCTACCCTATGGAGTATGTACCTCCCGGCACCGTGGCAGCTCACCTCACTTTGAGCGTGGCTCCACCGCCAAGCCAGGAGACCCATAGTGTCTTCCGGACGGGTCAGCCCCGAAGGCCTCCCGTTATACTATTGTCTCCACCAACAACAATCCGGATTCAGGGGTAACCTTACCCTTATATAGTTGTGCGGTGTCCCATGTTAAGAAGAACAAACTACGAGCCAAGCCCCGTCCCACCCCAGGGTAATGTGGTTGCGCGGGTTAATTGTCACGGGTGAATACTTAGGCGCCAAAGTTTTCGAAAACAAGATTTTCTTTTCAACCATCTTTGCCAAGATCCTTTCCTTTCATAAACACACGCTTGGGTAAGTCCAACTCACCCAAGGTTTTCAAAAATCCTTTTCAACAAGGTATTTTTCCAAGGGGGTTCCCAACCTATAGTTTTATGAAGGAACTAAGAGTCACAATGACATGATGCTAGCCATCATACCACTAAGGGGATGATAATTGAGGTGTTAAGAGGATCATACATACTTAGGATAAGCATGTATAGGGACAACATAATTAAGATGATTCAAACAGGGGTCATGATGTTAATCATCATACCACTAAGAAGATGACAACATGGATATGGTCAAGGGGGCATACATGCTTAGGGTAAGCATGCATAACATCAACAAGGGGGTTCACATACTTGGGAGCAAGTATGCAAAGCATCAACAAGGGGTTCAACATACTCTGGGAATAAGTATGCATAGAGTAGAGGACCAAAAATCACACATGATACAAGGAACCAAGTATAAAATGGAGCAATGAGCACAACAAGAAGGATGAATAGCAAGAGATCAAAAGATGGCTTGCCTTGGCTTATTTGTCCCTGGACTTCTTCAACTCCATCAATATAAGAATTCCAACAACATATATAAAATCCTCGTCCGATTCCACTTCTTCTTCTTCTCCGGAATTGTTCGCGTCTATCGCCGGAAAATATAAAAGGAACACAATCAATCACATTGCACCAACAAAACAAACATACAACAACCATAATTTAACCATTCAATAAAGAGCTACCATACAAAGGACTTATAGATACCACAAACAACATAAAGAGAACCCATGTTATTTACCTAGTAAAGGTATGAGAGTATCACAACTTAGCAATTGCCTCTCTCGGTTATCACCATGGTATAAACCAAACATTCCCTGGTAGATAACATCATAAAGAGGACAAGAGCATTAGTTTGACATCAAATACATTCACAAAACATTTTCAAACATTTTTGGAAAAGTAGCAAACAGTTTTTCCTAACTTAGTTTGCTCACATAACACAACATCCAAAATAGGAAGCAAACCATATTCCACATCATTTGAAAACTTAAGCAAACCAATAGGGCTAAAGTTAAATTGCAAAGGTTTTGTTTTGCAAGCATAAAACAAAGGTTGCCCATCTCTACTAAAAAGAGTTGGCCAAGGGTTTTAAATAAACCGAAAAGTTTTGCTCCAACAATGCATGTCACACATATACATTACTAACAGTAACAAATATGCATGAACAGAGACTAACAGTATTTTTCCTAGATGGCCAGTACTAATACAAGACTAACCCAATTGGAATCACCCAAAAATATTAAACATACTGTTTTAGGAATTTCTTTGAATCTGACTGTACATAAAACAAGATCTGTAAGCCATAAATCGTAGAAAAATCCTAAAAATATGAGACCACTGTCATTTGAAAGATATTTAAACAGAGATGCACACACAATTGGATTTGGGTTCAAAATGTTTCTGAAACTCTCACAAATGGATTGACAAGATTACTGCATGTATTTACCGTTTGCTTTACCTCTGGATTTACAGAACAGATAAAGGTTTAAAACTTGTTCGAGATGATTAAGAAAACATCCAGTAGTACTACCAAATTGGAATCACTCAATTTGGATCACAGATGGATTTTTTGTGATTTAAAAGCTAACAGCCATGTCTGCAGAACACACATAACAAGTTTAATTCACCCAAAATCGTACATACCTCATAAAAATATGAGGTCAGCTGCATCTGAAAGGTATTTAAAAGCTGGTTCTCACCCAACTGGTTTCATTCAAAAATTTATTCCCAAGCTCCTGGTTTAATTCGACAAAGTCAGATCTAACCAGATCTTGATCTGTGAACCATTTCAGTTTCAGGAGGTCAATCCAAGTGAAACCACCGCCAAAATGAATGTATTGAAGAGGGCTTTCACCTACAGTTGAGTTTGTTCAAAAAGGTTTTGTAAATCGGAACAAATTTAACAAACAGTGAATCTGCATGTTTACAGAACTTTATTTACCACGGACAATCCGTTACGAATTTGAGGATGAGACCAACGCCAAGTTGTAGATCTTTTCCGTATCTATCTGTAGAACTTTGAATCACTCGATTTGGATCTGCACACGAGTTTTGGCGGATTTTACAAGTTCGTACCAGAATCTGAAACAGCAAGATTACAGAAATTACTGCAAGGTTTTGGACGAACTTGGGTCAAGAGTTTCAGATCTGAGGATTGCTCAACCTTCTCCATGCATGGACCAATATGCACCTGCATCAAGATCCAATCTTGTGAGAGGAGAAAGGAGAAATAGAGAGGGATTCAGCTAGGGTTAGGGGAGAAGAGAGTGGGAGGGAAGCTCTCATGGTGAGGGGAAACTTGAGGGAGGAGGAGAGCTTCATCTTGGTGGACTTCCATGGCCATGGCCGGCCATGGGAGCAAGGGGCAGCAGCATTTTCGTGGGGGAGAGGTAGAAGTGGAGTGTGAGTGAGTGGGGGGAGAAGTGGAGAGTCAAAAATGAGAGCCAAAGGTGGAGGGGTGGCCGGCAAGCCTCTTTTATAGAGGGAGGATGGTTGGCTGCCTCCTCATTGATTGGGTGGGTTGGGAGGCTGCCCATTTAGTGATTGGGTAAGGTGGGAGGCAATGCTTGTAAGAGAAGGAAGTGAGGAGGGAGGGCTGGCCGAAATTCTTGCCATGGCCGGCTCCTTCTTGACAAAACAAGTGGACAAGCAAGGTGCAATGCCATTTCATGCATGTCGGCCAAAATTGAGTGTTGGGGATGGTTAGCCAAAAGTGGCTTGGTGATGTATTCAATTTTGAGAGAGAGGTGATAATAACATTGGTGCCTATGTTGAAGAATAAAGAAACATGATCAAATTATCAATTTGACCAAGAGATGATGGTGAGTGAAATAACCATATACTCACAAGGATGAATATGGTGACATGAAGCACCAATTCATGAGGTCATGGTGATGATGGAAAGGAATGGAGGAGTGAGATGGGTATGATGAAATATAAGTTGCTCTTCAAATAAGAGGTCAAATGGGAGTGATTTAAAGTATCAAAAGATCATCCATTTGATCAAGAATTGGAGGATGAGGGGATACAATGTGGTGGATTAGAGATGTGCATAAGATGTGCAAGAGTTGTCATTTGAACTAGAACTTGTTTAAAAAGTATTTGAAACACCTCAATTGCCTAGGGACAATTGGGAATGAACTCAAGTGGAATGAAGTTTGAAAGTGTTGAGATAAAACTGGTTGGAACATAGGGGTTCAAAATATTCTACTTACTTTCTCAAGTAAAGTAGAGTTTCTCTCAAATGTAAAATAAGAAAGAGGAAACAAGAAATGGTGTAGGTACCATAAACAAGCTTTTTGTTAAAAAGAAAGTCAAATGGAGAGTAATGTTTTTAGAAATCAGTACTTGGTAGAAATGGGA